>NC_133159.1:30246818-30549848 GCF_040802235.1 Manis javanica | reverse complement strand
TTTTGAAAGAATAGGGCGTTCCGTGGAACTCAAATGGATGTAGTGGAGGTGGAGTGATTCCTAGAAGTAGGTGTGTGGATTGGGGGAAGGAGAGGGCAGCTGGACAGACAAGCAGTGGGTATCCACTGTGGAGTTGCTGCCCTCTAGTCGACAGGATGGTTGTTTTCTGACAGCAGGGATTATCTTCTGTGAAGTCCAGGCTCCACCTGTGTAGCAGTTGCCATTACCTTCATTATCAGACATCTGTCATAGTCACTCCTTACATATTTATAACTGCACAGTTTTTAACAAAGTTACAAAGCTTGTTAGTCCTTGCCAAAATCTTTGAAGTAATTTTTACAAATGAGGAAACAGACTCATAGTATTTAAGTGACTTAATGTAGGGTTGGTGTCAGTTCAATTGCATGGGACTAAAAGCCAATTTGAATTAATTTAAGTATAAAGAAACATTTATTGGCTTATGGTATCCAAGGACAAGTAGAACAACTGAGCCCCTCCCGAAGGGCAGGTCAGGTGCAGCTGGGCATCAGGAACAGCTGCCACCAGGAAATCAGGCATTGCCAGCACTCTCTCAGCCCCTCCTTTCTCTCCTTTGTGTGCTGACTTGACTTTTCTTCTCCATGCAAACCAGTTTTCTTCAAATGGTCTTTGGAAGCTTCCCCACCTTGCATCTTTGTATCTTTTCCTCCCTGCTCAGAAGTGGGCCTGAGTTGTAAGCTTAAAAATCTCAGGGAAGGACTCCAAGTAGAGCTGAATTCTATTTTCCCCTGGATCAAACAGCAGCTGGTCACCTAAGAACATGGCAGCTCCTGATAGAACCATATGACCAGAATGGGGCTGGGAAAAACAGTTTTCAAAAAAGGTGGGGATGGGATTGATGCTGAGTAGATTCAACAACAGGTGTGGACAGCAGTGACACAGAGCAAGTAAGTGGCAGACTAGGAGAGAAGCCCACGTCTTCTGATTACAGCCCTCAGTAGCATGTGCTAACTACTGAGTACTTCCCATGCAAAAGGAAGGCTCCTGGGACAGTGCATTCTTAGGTGTGAGGTTGGGATCAGCTTTTGAGCCAACAGATACAGGATGATGAGCCTCCTGAAAGTGGGGCTTAAAATCATTTAGGCCTATGTCTTCTGCCTGAAATTTCTTGTTAATATCAGGGGGATTGAGAAATAAAGACCTTTGTATAAATGTTATTTGTGATTAAAAAATGTCTGCATTAGGTAGAGTTGCATGAAAACCAGTGGGTTCTTGATGGCAGATGGAATTGCTAGCCCACCCTCTTGTAACTTTCACAGAATTGTCACATGCTTTTTAAAAACTACCTTCTTGATGGTGACACTCTTAGCTTTCAGTTGTCTCAATGGTGCAGAGAATTTAGTGATCACCTGGCTCAGTTGTTTTCAAACTTGTTTTGGCTGTGGATCCTAATTTCTTCCTTCCTCCAAATAAAACCTTACCTAAACTCTAATGTCTGATATAGATAGAAGCAAAGTGACATGGGTTCTGGGCAGGTCACAGAAGCCTCTGGACCCTTTGATTCCATCTCCTCCCTTGTGGAACACACTTTGGAAGTCACTGACCTAGAATAACCATTTGATTTTGCAGATGGAAAATTGAGGCCCAAAGAGGTTAAGTAGGTCACTCACACCAGCCCCAAGGGTAGTAGAGCTGTGACTAGAACACTGGTTAGGAATTGTGTTCTTCCTAGTGTTCATACTGCTTCTAGTTACTGTGAACGAACATTCCCTCTAACAGAGTAGTCCTGCTCTCCTTCAGGTGCATGATAACTTGAACTGGGCTAACAGGAAGGCAGGTAGAGGACTTGGGGAGCCTAATTTAAGAAACAGATAAGAGGTTTATAGGTAGAACTCCTGTTTGTTATTCAACAAACTTAATGAGTGCTTACTAATCCCCATTCTAGGTGCTAGAGATAGTTATTGAACAAGACAGTTTCTGTCTTCAGAGAGTTCAAGTCTTCCATGCTGTTTCAATGGATGTGATAAATACTGTAACAGAGCTATTCAGGGGAACATGCACAATTGTTCCTGACCCAGTTCAGAGGAGTCTGGGAAGGATTTCTGAGGAAAGGGCATCTAAGGAAACACCAAAAAACGTAATAGGAGTGAGCCAGATAGGGAAGTATTAGAAAAAAAGCTGGAGAAATCTGCAGAAACCAGGCCATAGAGGTCTCTGTAAATCATTAACCCCAAGATAACATCAGATGTGTTTACTGGAGAGATTGTTCTGGGGCAATGCAGAGAATCAGTTGGCTGGAGACAGTTGAGAGGCAGGGGGACCATTCAAGTATGTAGCAGATAGAATTCACAGGGCTTGATGATTGGTGGTGAGGGAGAGGAAGGGGGCAAAAATAAGGCTCAGGTTTCTCACTTAAGCAATTGTTTGGTGGTGATTTCCTTGACCAAAATGGAGAGCATTGGAGGAAGAGCACATTGGGCCAAGGGCAAACGATGTTTGGGACTTGTTGAGACCGAAGTGTCAGGAGAATCCTAATGGCAAGGACAGTAAGGAACTGGATATTCAGGTTGAGCCCAGAGAGAATTCTGAGCTGGAGATGGGGATCTCTAAGTCATCATCATTGATGGTATTTGAAGCTGTGGAAGATGAAATCACTGGGGGTGTTATGAAAAGAGAAAAGGTCTAGAAGAGAATTTAAAGACATTGACAATTGCAGAAAAAGAGCTTACATCAGAATCTGAGATGTAGGGGGAAAGGAGAAACAAGTAGGCTGGGGTCATGGAAGCCGAGAGACACATGAGAAGATGCTCAGCATCACTCATCATCAGGGAGATGCAAATCAAACCCACGAGGTATCACCACACACCTCATAGTGGCCAATACCAACAAGACAAGAAATAACAAGTGTTGGTGAGGGTGTGGAAAAGGAACCCTTGTACACCACTGGTGGGAAGGTAAATTGGTGCAGCCACTGTGGAAAACAGTATGGAGGTTTCTCAAAAAACTAAAAATAGAAGTACCATATGACCCAGCAATTCCACTTCGGGGAATTTACCCAAAGAAAATAAAATCTCTAATCTGAGAAGATAACATGTCCACCTATGTTTATGAAGCATTATTTACAATAGCTAAAATATGGAAACAACCTAAATGTCCATTGATACCTGAATGGGTAAAGAAAATGTGCTATATATATATACAATGAAATATAACAGCCATAAAAAAAGAATGAAATCTTGATATTTGTGACAACACGGATGAACCTGGAGGGTATTATGCTAAGTGAAATAAGTCAGTCAGAGGAAGACAAATACTGTATGATCTCACTTATATGTGGAATCTAAAAAACAAAACAAATGAACAAATAAAACTGAACTACACTCATAAACAACAGAGTGCTGGTTACCACAGAGGAGAGGGCTAGGGGAATGGGTGAATAGGCGAAGGGAAAAAACATCACTGAGAATGTCTGATATCTTGATTGGGGCAATGGTTACAGGGGTGTATACATATGTCAAAATTCAAGTTGTACACGAAGATTTACATTTTATTGTCTGTACCTCAATCTTTAAAAAATGAAAAAAAGCTTTGAGAAGAGTTGTCAGCAGGGGAAAATTGTGTAGAAAGGCCATGTTTGTCAGGGAATGAGCAGCATTCAGTGAATTTCAGTGACAAGGACATCATGGCAACCTTGGTAAGAGAAGTCTCAGTCAGTGGTTAGAGGATGGAAGCCACATCTCAGTGGTTTGAGGAGGGAGTGTGAGGAGAGCAGAGTGGCCATTGTGAGTGTGATCTGCTCTTCAAGTTATGAAAGGAGGAAGAGAGGGTGGCTATTAGAGGAGGCTTGGGATTGAAGGAAACTTTTCCTTTATTTCCAAGAGACTTTCACATATTTAAATGCTACTTGAAAGGGGCTAGTAGTTCTAAGTACTAGAAAATGGTTACTCCTTTTGAGAAAGATTTGGAGGAGGATGTACCAGTCTGACAGCTCCTCCTTGACACTTAGGTCATCTGGAGGTAGGCCTGGGGCTCTCCTGGTGTTAGCACTGAAAGCCCCACAACCTGCGAAACCCCTCAATCTGGGCAAACCAGGGTGGTTGGTTACTCTAGGTGTAGCCTTCCCTCCAAAAGGATAAGTAAGAAATACTCTACTGTTGCAAGAAGGGCAATTTACCACTTCTCTGCAGTTTTAGGGGAGCTGCCTACCTTAGAAAAAGACCTGTTGCAAGGAACAGAAGAAATTGTAGGCAGTACCTGATCTATGTTTCAGTAGGCTTCAGAAACATGGTACATAGTGAATTTAGAACCAGGGAACCTGCAAATGTGATAATTTGAGAAAAAGAAGGATTAGGAGGAGATTACAAGTGTGGCTGTTGAATTAAAAACTGCATGGAAGCATGCTCCACATCACTAATCATCAGAGAAATGCAAATTAAAACCACAGTGAGATATCACCTCACACCAGTTAGGATGGCCAACATCCAAAAGACAGACAACAACAAATGTTGGCAAGGATGTGGAGAAAGGGGAACCCTCCTACACTGCTGGTGGGAATGTAAGCTAGTTCAGCCATTGTGGAAAGCAGTGTGGAGGTTCCTCAAAAAACTCAAAATAGAAATACCATTTGACCCAGTAATTCCACTCCTAGGAATTTACCCTAAGAATGCAGCAGCCCAGTTTGAAAAAGACAAGATGCACCCCTATGTTTATCACAGCACTGTTTACAATAGCCAAGAAATGGAAGCAACCTGAGTGTCCATCAGTAGATGAATGGATAAAGAAGATGTGGTACATATACACAATGGAATATTATTCAGCCATAAGAAGAAGACAAATCCTACCATTTGCAGCAACATGGATGCAGCTAGAGGGTACTATGCTCAGTGAAATAAGCCAGGTGGAGAAGGACAAGTACCAAATAATTTCACTTATCTGTGGAGTATAAGAACAAAGCAAAAACTGAAGGAACAAAACAGCAGCAGACTCACAGAACCCAAGAATGGACTAACAGTTACCAAAGGGAAAGGGACTGGGGAGGATGGGTGGGAAGGGAGGGATAAGGGGAAAATGGGACATTACAATTAGCATACATAATGTAGCAGGGGGGACATGGGAAAGACAGTATACAGAGAAGACAATGATTCTATAGCATCTTACTATGCTGATGGACAGCGACTATAATGAGGTATGTGCAGGGGACTTTATAATGGGAGTCTAGTAACCATAATGTTCAAGTAATTGTACATTAATGATATCAAAATAAAAAATAAAGCTGAAATGCTTCCCTCTATTTAAGGAATAAAACTGTATAAATGTTAAAAAAAACTGCATGGAAGCAATGAATGTCAGGTGGAACGCAGTGGGTCTCTTTAATAAAGAAAACAAATGTCAGATGGTCTCCCAGAACAGAGGAAACAAAGATACGAAAATAAAAGAGAAGTTATAGAGGGTGGAATCATGAAAGATGAGTTTTAAGAATTCAAAGGAATGGATTCATGATTAATAATAAGATAATAAGTGACAACGTGTTGAGTGCTTATTCTGTGGCAAGCATTTTGTATGTCCTCATGTGTGAACTCATGTAATCCTCAAACAATGGTGTGGGTACTGTTATTCTCCCAGTTTTGCACATGGGGAAACTGAAACACAGATGAGTTAAGCAACTTGTGCAAGTCCCCGCATGTGGGAAATGAGGGAGCTGCCCAGTCCAGGTGGTCCTGCCCCAAAGCCTTTGCTCTGAAGTTCTGTGCTGGACTTCCTTGTGGTACAACATCGAAACCAAATTACTCAGGCTTTTGTTCAAATGTTGTTTAGTGTCTCCTAAGTGCCAGACTCAGTTCTGTTGCTGCGAAAAGATCAAAGAGACAGACTATGTCCCTGCTCAGGCAAAGCTCACATTCTAATATGGAGAGAAAGAAAATCCACGTGTACAGTGGTCCCCCTTGTCAACAGGGGATACATTCCAAGACCCCCAGTGGATGCCTGAATCCGTGGATGATATCAAATCCTGTATATGCTATGTTCCTGTACACATGTACCTATGACTAAGTTCAGTTTATAAATTAGGCACAGTAAGAGGTCAACAATGGTAACTAAAAATAGAACAGCTGTAACAATATATTGTAATAAAGTTATGTGACTGTGGTCTCTCTGTCTCTCAAAACATCTTTACTCACCCTTCTTGTGATGATGGGAGATGATAAAATACCTACTAATGGTGAAGTGAGGGGGGTGACACAGGCACCGCGATAGAGCGTTGGGCTCCTGCGGACCTCTGGACAGTACCTCAGGAGGAGGAGAATCTGCTTTGGGACTGCAGCTGACCACGGGTAGCTGAAACTGCAGAAAGCAGAACTGTGGATAAGGTGGAGACCACACGAAACAAATGAGAATTTCAACAAAATATGAAGTCCTATGAAGAAAAAAACTGAAAAACAAGATAGAGAGAACTAGAGATGTGTGTGTGTGGAGGTAGGTGTTACTACTTTAAATGATCAGGGAACCCCTCTGAGGAGATGACATCACCGGAGCCCAGAATGATGTGGAGTCAGCTGTGCAAAAAATACAGGCGGAGGGAACAGCAAGTGCAAAGGCCCTAGGTGGGAATGCACCTGGCCTTTTGGGGGACTAGCGGGAGGCCATCGTGGCTACAGCAGAGGGAATGACGGGAGATCTGTGAAAGAGAAGGGGCCAGGGACTAGGTCAGGTAGGGCCTGACAGGCCATGGTGAAGATTTTGGATTTTGTTCTGATTGGAACTGGAAGGAGTTGAGAGTTTTGTTGTCTGTTTTTAGCAGAGAATGCAATCTGACATGTTAAAAGATAACTGGAGAATGGACTGTAATGCAATGAGGATGTAGAATGCAGAAGCAGGAAAATGTTTAACTTAATGTTCTGGCGGGAGTAAGGCCTAGAGCTCAGAAGTTTGGGTGGGTTAAAGATTAATTCTAGCTGTCTCCTGCCCTGCGGCATCCCCTTGCTGCCAGCTAATCTAGCTCAATCTTGTTGAAAAGGGGATCAGACATTCCAGCCCCCTTAGAGGTAAATCCCCTGCTCCCTGGAGCCTAGCTGATTAGACCAGTAAGGACTGAGGCTGAGCCAATCAGACTCCTTCCCAGAACTTCAAATTGCAGCTCAGTTTTTTTTGCTGGATCCCTCTGAACACGGAAACGTTTGGGCATGTTTTACACAAAATAAATATTTGTTGTACGAATGGGTGCGTGACAAAAAGATCTGCAGAGAGCAAGAAAAGCAGCAGGTGTGGGAAGGGAGCCTGGAAGAGGGGAGAGAAGGGTTCCTGCTACTTCCGGTTCCTGGTTTCCGACCCTCCTGAAGCCAGAGGTGCTTCCTTCAGGTGCTGGATTCCTTCATTTCCTTAATAAAACCCCATTTTTGCTTAAGTATAGATTTCTTTTACATGTAACTGAAGGACCCCTGTCCCAGGTTGTGCACATTATGGCTCCTGCCCTTGGTGGCCACGTTCTCACCTGTGGCTGGTAGTGCCCGTTTCCCAGGGCCTCACCAGCATAGATCTTCATTAGCCTGTTTTTGTCTTTTTCTAGTTTTATGGGCCTATAATGTTATCTTAAGGTAATTGAATTTGCATTTTTTTGACTGGTAAGACGGTTACTTTCCTGAGATAACTTTGTATTCATATCTACATGTAAGCTCTTACTGAGTAGAATCCAGTTTCATACATAACTTACATACTTAATTCAGTTATTTGGTTAATAAACATGTATCTGTTTTGGTGGATTTATTTTCCACATTCTCTTCCCTTTTTACAGTCTACAGAAGATAAAGTACAAATTCATTCATCAAATATGCGTTGAATTCCCACTATATTGTCAGCCTTGCATATATAAGATGGGCATGGCAGGGTTCCCCTTGCCTTCTTTGGCCACCCTGTAGAACTTGTTTTCCCTTGGCCCCCTCTCCTTGGTCCACAAGCCCTCCCAGAGTGCTCTCATCCGCTCAGGCCTCAGCTCCCATCAGTTCTGCAAGGGTGAGCAGGCTTTGTTTTATTTCATTTTGGTTTGTTTAATGATACTGTGACTCTTAGCCCATACACTTTGTAGTCAGTGTTTGTATGTTCAGTTTGACCAGAAACTCCACTGAGGTATTTCTGTCACTTTCAGAAGCACCTTGGTGCTGTCCACTCATATCCTTTGAGTTAAACTGGCTTTCATGCTAAACTACACCTTCAAATGGGCCAGTGGGATGGGGTGGCTCTTCAGGGGCCAAGGGAGCTCACATGGCTTGGCAGAGCTGATCTTTGTGGACCTTCGTTCCACAGGAGCTGAGGAGGCTTCTGCCATCCGCAGAAGGTCTGCCGCCCAGTCCAGAGGAGTATGAGAGGTTGCTCAGGCTGGGCTGGAAGTGCTCAGCAGCTGCATCTAGGAGACCTCTGACCTCACAGAGGATAGGCTAGCAGAGGAAATCCATATATCTGGCCACAAGGGTTCCCGCACAGTTTTGGACCAGAGCCTGTGCACACAGATGGCTCCTAAGCTCCATCCTGGCTCCAGACCTAGACTTTTCGCCTGCGTGTCCCACAGGCACTTTAACCTCGGTAAGAGCAAGACTGAACTCACCGCTCTCCCACCTTCCCCAAACTGCCCTTCCTCACCAGTCTCAATCCTGGTTATGATGTCCTCACTACCATCACCCATGCCAAAATCCTGGTCATCATCCCTGACGCTTCCCATCATCCCTCCCTTTCCTTCTTTCATAAACTACCAGGTCACCAGGTTTATCATCTGTATCTCCTGCTGTGGACATAATGACAAGTTTAGTGACTTAAAACAACATAAGTTTACTATCTGGCAGTTGTGGAGGTCAGAGTTTGAAATGAGTTTTATGAGACTAAAATCGGTGTTAGTAGGGCTTGCTCCTTCTGGAGGCTGTAGGGGGAAACCCATTCCTTATCTCAGCTTCAAGAAACTGCCCACATTCCTTGGTGTAAGAGCCGCAGCACTTGTCCCTCGGCCCTCCTCCTACCTACTCCAATCTGCCTGCCTCTCGTAAGGACCTTGGGGTTTACATAGGGCCCCCAGATGCTCCGAATGGTCTCCCCATCTTTGGATCCTTAATCACATCTGCTAAGTCCCTTTTGCCATGATATTCGCAGGTTCCACTCATTAGGATGTGGACATCTTGCACCATCCCACTCGCGTAATATTCCCAGAACTCATCTGTTCCAGCGGTCACGGCCTTCAGGTCACATGGTCTCCCCATCTAGGCTGTAAACAAAAAAAGGCAACCTCCTACCTGTCTCTGCCTCTGGTCCTGCCTCTCTAACCCACCATCCTATGGCATCTGGTATGCCTCTCTCTTGCTCACACATATTTACTGACTCCCCTACGATGTTAGGAAAAAGCCTCAGCTCCTGAGATGCTGTTCAAGGTCTTCTGTGGTCTCTCTCCTGCTCACTCCTTTAGCGGAAGCTCCACCAGCCATGACAGAGTAATTTTCAATACTTCAGGGCCAAATAGTCTGAGTTACAGAGCTTCTGAAGCCAAACTCCTTGGGCTTGAATCCCAGCTCTCGCACTTGCCAGTCAGGAATTCTTGAGCCAGTGACCTAATCATTGTGCCCAAGTTTCATCTTTTAAAAAATTCAGCCATCCAAAGGTGGCTGTGATGATTAAACCAATATTTTAAAAGTACATATCCAGTGTTTGGGACACAGCTTTTCCTCCCTCACCCCGTGTCTTTTCATTCCTGTTGATGCTATCTTGACGACTCTCTCCACAACCCTGTTTCCCTGGAAGTTCTTACCTATCCCTTCAAGGCTCATCCCAGTACCACCTCCTCTGCACAGGTCTCCTGGCTTTCTCTTCCCACCATGTGCCAGAACTCCAGGAACTCTGTAGACCTGCATAGAGACCCTATCATGTATTTACCATGATTTGATTATGTGTGTGTGTAGGAGAAAACATCTTGCAATATTAACATTTAGGCTTTTATTTTCCATACTTCCTTGTAAGTGGCCCTTTCCCTGGTCAGTCAGATGCATTCACATTACCTTCATCTTCTGTAGTGAGAGTGCAAAGAGAAAGGAAAAGAACTATGTTTAGTATTTCAACTTCCAAAGCAGGCTTCAGTGTGGACACTCACATGTATAGTTTTGAAAGCCAAAATGGTGCGCTTTGTGGAGAGAAGGGACTTCGAGAACCCAAAGAAGTGGCCTTAAAGGAGACAGGGTTTAAAGTTTATGCCTAGGTAGTGGACTGAAAGAGCAAAGGAGGGTGACTGTCCCATCCTGCTCATGGGAAGACTGCTTAGGGATCACTTAGGTGGGGAGTGGGGAGAGGAGTTGATCTTGGAAATAGAGTTGTCGGAGATGGAAGCAAAGACATGGAGGGAAGTAGAGTTGGTGTCGAGAGAGTTCCCAGCAGTAGGGCCAGAGTGTGTGTGGGCAGCTAAAGCCCCTACCAGTAGCCATCCAGAGCCCCTGCATCGGCACTGCCATCACCTGGGCCGAGGAGCCGTGGTCGCCATTTGGCTCCTTCCTTGCTGGTGAAGTGCTTCTCCGATCAGCTGTCTGCTGTTGCTGTTGATTCTGCCAGCAGAAACTGCCCACCCATGCTGTGCCTGCCCCAAGCCATTTCCCGCCGACACTTGCCTTTCATAACAGCCTCGTGAAAGAAAAGTGGGGTCTTGACACTGAGTGTCAATGGTGTGAGAAGGAAAGTTCCAGCACCTGAACCTGGGAGGAACCGGGCCAAGACAGGTGGAGCCTCTGGGAGGGCAGCAAGCACCCTGTATCCCTAGCACGTGGCTGGTGCCTGGTGGATATTTATTATATTGAAAGGATGAATGGAAATCAGTCACCTGTGATGAGGAAGCCAGATACACCTAAACAAATCATTGTGATACAACTGAAGTGCTGTCACACAGGGCTGTGGAAGGCGCTGAGTAAACGGAAGAGGAAAAGCATCCAGAGCCACAGGGGCTTCCTGCCCCGGCTCCAGAGCGCCGTGGGAGTAGACGGCTGCTTGTGGGAATGAATGTCTGCCTGACCTGTGCCTCTGTGGGCCCAGGACTGGGTCTCTGTCACTCCTCTCAGCTGTAGTTGACGGGCTCTTAGTGCCTGACCCCCGTTGGGCCGTGGGTTCTTCCTCCCATGATTTTGCTTTGGGATCTAGAGGTGCCACTTCATTTCTGCTGGCCACCTGACCTGAGGGCTCAGTGCTGGCTGTGTTTGGCCACGTATTCAGAGAAGTGGGGATGGTGAGGCCCAGAGAAGGGGAGAAGCTTCCTGGATGTTCCATGGCTTTTAAGATAGTGGTTCTCATTCCTGATGAGGCCTGGTTCCCCCTTCTCTAGGGTTCCATGTGATACCTCTGAAAGCTTTTATTAAATTCCTCTCCTGCTTAAGCTAGACTGAGTGGTCTGTTCTGTGCAACCAACCACTGTGCAATCAGTGACTGATGCTACTCATTGATGTCACCATCATGACCTCAGCAAACACTGCCACAACTCTTAACAGTGTCCCAGACTTTGAGCTTTATGTGTAGTGACTTGTTAAATCCTCACAACATTCCTATGAGGTAGGTACAACTATTGGCCCGAATTTTCAGATGAAGAAACAGACACAGAGAGTTAAGTAACCTGCCATGGTCACACAGGTAGTAAGTAGTGGAGCTGGGATTCCAATCTAGACAGCCCATCCCCAACACTGCACTTGTATCATATTTTGTTGAGCAAAAGTTTGTATTTTTTAATCCATTCACCCGGGAGAATGTAGTTCTAAATGCCAAACCCCATGAGGAGCCCTAAGTGAGTCTTTTCTCCTGAAACGAGGCTGGGTGAGCTGGGAGCTGGCCCAGCTGTGTGCTCCACAGGTCCGGCTTCTCACTTTGCCGGGCTTGGCAGAGGAAGTGCGGGAAGGAGCTGCTGAACCAGGTACAGGGCTTGGCGGCAAAGCTGCTTGTGTGGCGGGAGGCCAGAGCTGCACCCTGGCACCTGGCAGGCAGCCCAGCCACACCGTTGAGAAAATACCTGTAACAAAGGCGTCCTCCCGCCAGGACTGGCCGCCTTTCCTTTGCCACCAGCTCCTCAGCTGAGGGATCTGACCCCTGGGCCAGGCCGACTTGGGTCCTCACATGGCCTCAGGAGATGTGGAGACACTTCACTGGCTGCCCCAGGTGCAGGCTCATTTCCACCTGGGGTCTCTGCTGCCTGGACTTCCTGTGACTGCCACCCTCTCTCGTGGTGTCCAGGGCAGGGGGCTTTACAGCACTGGGGCCTGGAATCCCTCCAGCCAGGAGGTCAGTCTTGCCAGATGTGTGTCTGGTGAATAACCAAAGGCCCTGCAAAGGAATTTGAGCTTAGTCAACAACTGGCACTTGGGGGAAGTGAATCTGGACATAGGGTCTGGGAGAATGAAAAGTGGAGAAGACTGGCCCCTGAGGGTGATGGTGTGGTTCTCCTCGGATGTATGTGAGCAAAGCTCCTCATGGGGGAGATCTGGCCTTCTGAAGGGGTGGCCAGCCTATGACCAGTTCCTTCTTCCTTCCCTCTGTCATGTGAACAAGACTGCATGGGCATGGATCTGGATGGCCGGGCAACCCCAAGCCCAACTCCCAGCCCCTGGCCAAAAACAAGACTTACCCTCCCATCAGGGCCACTCCCAGCCTGTGTGGTGCCTCTGATGACTCAGAAAAAGCTGTTTCTTCCAGGGGAACACAGCCCCCCGCAGGGCTCAGTGGAGCTGGGCTTAACCCCCACTTGCTTCTTATCTACATGACCTTGTGAAGATCCAGCCTGTTCAGGGCAGTGCCTGTTAGGGTCATCCCCAACTACAACCCTGGGCCCCTGGCTCCCAGGCCAAACCCTATCCCCCTGTCCTGGACAAAAGGTCACTCCAGAGGTGGCTCCTCTTCACTGGCCCAAACCAGCTTTAGACAGCACAGCAAGGAATCACGAGGGGTTCCTGAGAAGTGGCTCCCAAAGCCATTGGTGGGAACCTTTTTCCAGGAGCAACCCTATGCTTTGGAGAAGCCAGATGTGGGAGTACCCAGCTCTGTGAGTAGCCCTGAGGCTATTCTGAAGGCGGAATGCTCTCCAGGGGGCATTCTGACCTCAAGTGTGACTCTGTATGGAAGATAAGCCCTGAACCTGTATCCTCGGGCCTGGATTTCTGGTCCCCCAGCTCACTGCTCCAGGCTCAGACCCAGGGAGCCTGTAACCCTGGGCTTGGCCAGCCTCAGGTTTCTGCTTGCTCCCATCCCTGTTACTCATCTCAGCACCCAGGGCCAGGCTCAGAGTGTGTCCTGCACAAATACTTAGTCAGATGAGTGAATTAAAAAACTGTCCAAACGAAGAGGCCCTCCGGAGGCAGGTGTGGGCCCCAGGGCCTAAGTCCTGGGAGCCCCAGCCCCATCACCCGCCAGCCTCTCTCAGCCTCACTTCCTCTTCTGTGGAACCGATGTAAATGACACCTGCTCCCCTGTTTGCCGGGAAAACTGCTATTAATAATAAAATAGCAACAATATACAGCCACCACTCTGGAGAACTTCCTCTGTGCTCAATCCTCACAATAGTGCTGTGAGGGGGGCGCTCTCCCCACTTTACAAAGAACCTCGCAGTGACCTAGCGATGATGCGCCGTGCTCAGGAAACGGCAGCTGTATCCTTTCTGTGCGCGGGCCAGGGTGGGTTGAGGGGAGCCACGGGTGTCCGCGGAGATCACAGCTGGGGTCAGAACCCCGGCCACAGTCCAGAACCCACGCCCATCACGTCTCCCCGGGCGCTCCCAGGGTCGGAGCTGCTGGGCGGCTGAGTGCTGGGCGCCGGCTCCACTTCTGCGCCTGATCGGCTCTGCCTTCTGGGTGGCTGTGGGTCGCTATCCCTCCCTAGCCCTGTGTATCCTATTATAAAGCGAGAAATCGGGGTCAGATGCCTTGCTCACCAAGATCTCTCTCTCACCACAAAGGCTGAGAGGTGAGGAAGACAGGGAGCCTGTGTCTGGATTCCTGGCTTCTCTCTGCCCCCTGGTGGACTCCAGCAGCCTAGCGTCCCGGGGGAAATCCTGGTACAGGGACTCCCTGGGGACTTGGGGACTAGCTGTGTGGCCTCTCCCAAGGATAATACCCCTCAGGGCTCCAGTCCCCATCTGTTAAATGGGGATAATAATAGTACGAACATCATCAGGATGTTGTGAGGATTAAGTGCAATCACCAGTATGTAACACTCACTAATGAGCCCCACACAGAATGTGTCCAGTAGAGATTAATCATCCCCACCCCTCCTCCCTTACCTCCATCACCAATCAGTCACTACACCCTGCTGATTCTCAGTCCTCTAGCATCCCCTTCACCCCCTAGACCCGTTAGGCCTCACCATCTCTCTCCTGGGCTCCACCAACAGCTTCACCACTGCCCCACCGCACCCCACCCCTCCAGCCCTCCTGTGCCTCCTCTCAGTGACCCAGTCTGCCCCTGCCACGAGGCCAGACCTGCAAAGGCCCCACCTCAGACACCTGTCCATGCCCCTCGACCCAGCCATCCGGGACCCTGCCCACCCCTGCAGCCTCAGTCACCCTGTGCCTTTATGTTCCCTGTATTCTGACCACATGAGCTCCTGGCAGCCCTTTGCCCGGGCCCATGGGTCCTGCCTCCCAGGTGAGTCCATTGAAAGGTTACTTCACCTGCCTTTGCTTTTCCCTTCCTCACCTCTGCTGTTGCCCAAACTGCTCTCTAGAGCTCAGTTTCCTTATCTGCCAAATTGGTCTGTTGTGATGATGAGAAGAGATAATACACCGACTACTTGGTCTGCAGTGGCCACTAAGGGAAGTCAGGTGCCTATAGCTGGGAAGGAGGGTCTGTCTTCAGTATCATCAGTGGGGAGTCCCATCCGCAGCTTCAAGGGGAGGCATGGCGTGCAATGAGAGCTCCGAGGCCCCACAGCAGCCTCAGACCCCAGCAGGGCATGCTCTGAACAGAGAGTATAGCCTTGGCCTCTGGGTACAGCACAGAGCTTGGTTGGCCCCTCATTGTGATCTCACCCTGCTGGCCTGCTGCAGGACCAGGTGGAGAACAGGCCCCAGGGAGCAGCCCTGACAGTGATATAAGAGGAAGACGCCTTCCAACCCTCTGTCAGGGCTGGGGCAGAAAGTAGCAGGGGGACTCAGCAGTCCTCCAGGCCACTTGGAGAAACTGAGGTTGGGATTAGGAAAAATAGGCTCCTTAGGGTTATATGAAGCATGCATCAATTCAACAAGTAATATACTCACAACATCCAAGAAACCATGTATAGACTGATGTACTTTTAGAAGTCTCCCTGCTACCCATTACCAGATTCTGTATCTGTATTTCTTTATCTACCTCATTCATCTGCTGTAAGAAATCGATTTTATTAGTTTCCCATGTACCTTTCATTGAATAAATACAACCAAATATGAACACATATTTGTATTCATTCACACCCTCTTTTACTCAGAGGAGGGCATACTATGCTCTGCATCTTATCTTTTTCACTTAACAATGTATTTTGTAGCTTAATCCACAGAGAGCTTTCTTATTCTTTTATCAGCAGTGTAGTATTCCATCATAGTTATACCATAGGTTATTTAGCCAGTGTCTTTCTTATTAATGGACACTTGGGTTGTTTTCAGGCTTTTGCTACCACAAGCAATACTGTAATGAAAACCTTACCTACACAGGGTGATGATTATGCAAGAAGATCAAGAGTATGGCTCTACCAGTTGTTAAAATATGGAAATATTTTTAGTGTTTGGTAAATGATATAATTGCAACTGTAACAATTGATAAACTTAACTAATGATATGAATTCTGCTATAAACTCTTTATTCAAACTGGTTGTAGGATATCAGGACTTGTTGACTGGGCCTCCTGCCATACAGGTATCTGGGCCATTGGGAGCATTAATACTTATTAATAATAATATTATTATTATATTAATTATAAATAATACATAAACTAAAATAAATAATAAGATATTATTAAAATAATAATATTAATACTAACTAAAGCCTTAGCTTATGCCAGATGAGTGATGTGACTGTATGATCGTATTGAGCACTCTGTATTTTAGAAGAATCACAAGTTTTTCATTATTCTCTAATTATCTAGTTTCTATCACTTGCAAATATTTTAAGTTTTCACTGAACTTTTATTGGTTCATTTTAATCCTTGTTAAGTAGGATGAATGCAGTGGTGTGATATATATAAATCTAAGATTTATAGCGAAACATTAAAACAAACACCAAAATTATGAGATAAGAAATTTTGGGTGTTTCTTAATATTTCTTTTAAATATCTTATATATGAATCTTCCTTCCCTGGGAGGAAGGGAAATGAAGAAATAAATAGCAATAATGATCAATCACAGCCTGGAATATCTTTTATTAGTGTGCTAAAATCTGAAGAGTGTAGAATATTTATTAGCATGCAAGAATCAATACAAAGTAAGACAAATAATTTGTATTTCTGAAATTAAAAAAACAAATTTATAGACTTCAGCTTTTGATGGGCTGGGTAATTTTGGTCAATCCCTTTCCTGAGAACAACTAGAAAATCTGGACAAAATCATTTAAAAATCATTCTACTTAACAGCTGTGACAGGTTTAAAATGCATCCATTTATTCATTGGCACTCCTCTTTTTAAGAGGCAAAGCCCAATTCCTCCTCCCTTGAGTGTGGGTTGGACTTGGTGACCTGTTTCTAATGAATTAAGTAGTGTCAGTATGTGGCTGGGGCACTAAAGAGATTGTGGTTTCCTTCTTGGTTTCCCTCCTGGATCACTCCCTGCAGGAGAAGCCAGCTGCCATGTTATGAGGACACCCAAGCATAGCTATGGAGAGGTCTGCAAGGTGAAGGAACTGAGGCCTCCTGGCAACAACTATCACTATCTTGCCAGATGTGAGCATGTTGTCTTGGAAGGGGACCCTCCAGGCCCAACTAAGCTTTCAGATGACTGCAGCCCCAGCTGACGGCTTTCCTGCAGCCTCATGAGAAACCCTGCCCTGGAACCACCCAGCTAAGCCATTTCTGGATCCTGACTCTCAGAAACTATGTAAGATAATAAATGTTTATTATTTCAAGCTGCTAAGTTTAGTAGTACTTTGTTACTCAGTAATGGATAACTAACATGAAGGCAGTGGACTGCTAACAAGGTAGTGAAGAATTAGCAACTAGGCCAAGACTCCTGGGAATGTAGAGGCTCAGGGAGGTGGGCCTTATGTTTGGGGCTGCTTTTCCTCTGGGGAGGGGGAACTGAGTAGTAGTACTTCTGCAGATTTGCAGGGTAGGTGGAACAGGATTTGGAGTCAAGGACCATTAAGGAGGATTTCATGGTGAACCCCCCTCACTCTGAGTTAGTACCCTGAAAGGCTAAACTCTAGAAGAATGTAAGGATGATTGGGAAGTAGATAGTTCCTCACAAAGACTGTATCTTAGCGCTGTACCATCATGATCCCTGAAATTGTATTAAGGTGATTCTAGATTGCAAGGTCCTCTAAACGCTGGGCAGAAGCAAAAGGAAGTCCTCTCTGGACTTCTTCTCTGGAGGAAGATAGCACTACTCTTCGTGTGAAACTGTTTCTACAAGGAATTTTGCTAATACAATGCTCAGCATATGCATGTGCACACACACACACACACACACACACACACACACACACACACACACAAACACATGAGTTAACCTGAATAAAATCAGATAACAAGAACAAAAGCAGGTAAGAAAAATGGACCCTCTGAGGCTTCAGATATTAGAGTTATAGACCTAGACCTTTAAGCAACTTCCTATATCCAAAGATATAAAAGGCAAGCTTAAATTTCAGCAGAGAACTATAAACTGTAAAGAGAATCAAAAGGAAAGTGTTATGGGTTAAACTGTGTCCCCTCAAAAGATATGTTGCAGTCCTAACCCCCAGCACCTCAAAATGTGACCTTATTTGAAAATAGGGTTACTATAGATGTAATTAGTTAAGTTTGGATGAGGTCTGATTGGAGTAGCATGGGCCCCTAATCCAATACAACCAGTGTCCTCATAGATGATGGGAAGACACACAGGGAAGAGAATGCCATGTAACGACAGAGGCAGAGATTGGAGTAATGCATCAATGAGCTAAAGAACGCCAAGGATGGCCAGGAACAGATTCTCCCCAGAGCCTCCAGAAGGAACTAACACTGCTGACACCTTAATTTCACACTTAATAGCCTCTAAAACTGTAAGCAAATAGATTTCCACTGTTTTAATCCACCCATTTCTGGTACAATTCCTGCAGCTCTGAGAAATGAATACAGAGAGCACAAAGTTGAAAGATATAGACATTAAAAGTAAAAATACAGTGGATGAGAATTAGTGAACTGGAAGATTGATAAGCTAAGTATCCAAGTCGAGAAGGTAGTAAAATAGCAAACCCTTCCTAAAAGAGAAAGGAAATTAAGAACATAAAATAATGAAATAAAAGCAAACATGAAAGAAAAGATCAACAAAAACCAAAAAGATGGTACTTTGAAAAAAGCATGAATGAAGTGACAAACCCTTGTCATGTCTGATCAAGAAAAGAAAGAGGGCACCAAAAAGGAATGTCAGAAGTGAAGAGAAAGATAACACTACAGATCCTACAGACAATGGTAACCCCTACCTTGCTGATGGAACTGTAAATGGGTACAACCTCTCTAGAAATTGGGTGTTTACTGAGGTTGAAATTATGTATATTCTGTGACCCAAAACTTCATTCTTAGGTATATATATATAATAGATGTATGGACACCTTAGGAAAAAAACCCTCAAATATCTATGGACATTAGAATGGATAAATAGTTGGAATACTATACAGCAACAAAAACACACAAACTACTGTTTTATGCAACGGCATGAGTAGTATATCTTGCAAAACTATTGTTGACTGAAAGAAGCCAGACCCAAATGAATGTTTGCTGTGTGATTCCATTTATATAAAGTTCAAAAAAAGTGCAAAAAAATCTTTGATAATTCAGAGTTAGAGAAATCAACAAGGGATGGAGAAGAAATTATCCTTAGTACTAGCAAAAGCAGGAAACTGGTATCACTCCTAATTCTGAAGGAGCAAGAGAAAGAGAATTTATGGAACCCTACATAGTGATGACACCTGGATGACGTGGCCTTAGAAGGAGAAATGCAGCCATGGCCAGACAGGGATGGATTTGGAGGAATAAATACACTGACCTCTTTCTCCTCCCATCTTCCAGGCACTTCTGTCACTGCCGTCCCTTGGTCAAACACTGTCAGAAGCCAGATGGTAAGGAAGTCCAATTTCTGCAGTCTATAAAGGCTGGCTTCCAGGAACACAAACCAGAGTGGAGAAGAATGAAAATGGATCTGGATGAGAAAACAGAATATCAGTACAGTATTAAATTTGAAAGAAAAATTAGTAGATTGTTTAATAAAGTCTATGAAAAATGTAGTATTCTTTTATTTGATGAGCAACATTGTGGTTACTAGATTTCCCCCCATTATCAAGTCCCTACCACATACCCCAATATAGTCATTATCCATCAGCGTAGTAAGATGCTGTAGAGTCACTACTTGTCTTCTCTGTGCTATACTGCCTTCCCCGTGTCTCCCACCACCACATTATGTGTGCTAATTGTAATGTCCCTTATTCCTCTTATCTCTCCCTTCCCACCCACCTTCCCCAGTCCCTTTCCCTTTGGTAACTGTTAGTCCATTCTTGGGTTCTGTGATTCTGCTGCTGTTTTCTTCCTTCAGTTTTTGCTTTGTTCTTATACTCCACAGATAAGTGAAATCATTTGATACTTGTCTCTCTCTGCCTGGCTTATTTCACTGAGCATAATACCCTCTAGCTCCATACATGTTGTTGCAAATGGTAGGATTTGTTTTCTTCTTATGGCTGAATAATATTCCATTGTATATATGTACCACATCTTCTTTATCCGTTCATCTACTGATGGATATTTAGGTTGCTTCCATTTCTTGGCTATTGTAAATAGGGCTGTGATAAATATAGGAGTGCATATGTCTTTTTCAAATTGGGCTCCTGCACTCTTAGGGTAAATTCCTAGGAGTAGAATTCCTGGGTCAAATAAAAATGTAGTATTTGATAACAAAACTAAAATATTTAATGAACTTTAAATTCTTCCAAATTATTATTGAATCTGAAAGTTGGCCAAGTGATGCTTGCAAAGTTCTGTGGGTTAAAGGTGAAAAAAGATCAACAAAATTAAGCCAACTAATTAAATATGACACTTGAATTAATGATCTTCATGATTTGGTTGATAAAAAAAATATTGTGTATATAAAAATTTCATACATCTACTAAACTAGAGAATATCAGTAGTAAAATTTCAAAAGGAATATTCAATTCCATCTACTGTATATATAATTTTTCTATACAATTTTAGTTATTTGATATTAAAACATAAGACTTTTCATATTACTCTAATAAACAAGTCTGAAATATTTTTTAAAATATCACATGGTATTACAGTTAGAAGAATTTTGAATATGATTGCTTTTGGTTCAGCAAAAGCTAAGAAAAATTTCAGCACCATGAGCAATATCACTGCCTTTTTTTTATTAAGGTACTATGGATGTACACTCTTATGAATGTTTCACATGAAAAACAATGTGGTTACTACATTCACCCATATTATCAAGTCCCCACCCATACCCCATTGCAGTCACTGCCCATCAGTGTAGCAAGATGCCACAAATTTGCTATTTGCCTTCTCGGTGGTACACGTCTTCCCTGTGACCCCCCACACCATGTATACTAAATGTAATACCCCTCAATCCCCTTTTCCCTCCCTCCCCACCTGCCCTCCCCGATTCCTCCCCTTTGTTATCCATTAGTCCCTTCTTGGAGTCTGTGAGTCTGCTGCTGTTTTGTTCCCTCAGTTTTGCTTCGTTGTTACACTCCAAAAATGAGGGAAATCATTTGGCACTTGTCTTTCTCCACCTGGCTTATTTCACTGAGCATAATATCCTCCAGCTCCATCCATGTTGTTGCAAATGGTAGGATTTGTTTCTTTCTTATGGCTGAATAGTATTCCATTGTGTATATGTACCACCTCTTCTTTATCCATTCATCCACTGATGGACACTTAGGTTGCTTCTGTATCTTGGCTATTGTAAATAGTGCTGTGATAAACACAGGGGTGCATATGTCTTTTTGAATCTAAGAAATTGTATACTTTGGGTAAATTCCTAGGAGTGAGATTCCCAGGTCAAATAGTATTTCTATTTTTAGATTTTTGGGGAACCTCTATGTTGCTTTCCACAATGGTTGATCTAGCTTACATTCTGACCAGCAGTGTAGGAGGATTCCCCTTTCTCTGCATCCTTGCCAGCACTCGTTCTTTGTCTTTTGATGCTGGCCATCCTACTGCTGTGAGGTAATATCTCATTGTGGTTTTAATTTGCATTTCTCTTATGATTAGTGATGTGGGGCATCTTTTCATCTGTCTGTTGACCATCTGAATTTTTTCTTTGGAGAATTGTCTCTTCATATCCTCCACCAATTTGTTAATTGGGTTATTTGCTTTTTGGGTGTTGAGGTGTGTGAATTCTTTATATATTTTGGATGTTAACCCTTTGTCGGATATGTCTTTTACAAATATATTCTCCCATACTGTGGGATGCCTTTTTGTTCTGTTGATGGTGTCCTTTGCGGTACAGAGCTTTTTAGTTTGATGTAGTCCCATGTGTTCATTTTTGCTTTTCTTTCCTTCGCTTGAGGAGATGTGTTCAGGAAGAAGTTGCTCATGTTTATATTCAGGAGATTTTTACCTATGTTGTCTTCTAAGAGTTTTATGGTTTCATGACTTTGATTCAGGTCTTTAATCCATTTCGAGTTTACTTTTGTTTTTGGGGCTAAACAACAATCCAGTTTCATTCTCTTGCATGTAGCTGTCCAGTTTTGCCAACACCAGCTGTTGAAGAGGCTGTTCTTTCCCTATTGTATGTCCATAGCTCATTTACCATATATTAATTGACCATATATGGTTGGGTTTATATCTGGGCCCTCTATAGTCTGTTCCATTGGTCTATGGTTCTGTTCTTGTGCCAGCAATATCACTGCTTTTAAGAAAAAATTCTCATCAGGATTTAGACAGTAGTATCAATTAGCTAGTGACAGCTGTATTATACAAATAATATGCCAACAATTTCTAAAAATCAATATATGATTTGGAAATCATGAGAATAATCTGATGAATAGATTAGCACCTAACAATTTATATCACTTGTGGACCAGTTACATAAGATATGGGTTAGATAAATTAGAGAATAAAAGGGAATATTCAAAATTATTGATATGCTTATATATAACTAAAATTAATGTGCATATATATATACACATGCACATATACTTTATCATATCCACTTGTTAAATATTTTGAATATCATCCTAGTAGATATGTCATTTTTAGTGCAGAGATATAGATATACAACAGGTTCTCAAAAGAAGGAGAGATTGCTGGGTCAAAGTGTGAATGAATTTGAGATTCTTATAGATATTGCCAAATTGCCCTCCATAAAGACTGTACTGTTCAGTATGTACTTTTCTTGTTATGAGTGAGATTGGCATATTTCTATATATTTAAAGGCTGCTCACATTTCTTTGTGAACTATATATGGGTGAAGACTATGTCAAGCATTTTTTAAATCTTCAGAGCAATGGGAAGGTGTTGAAGGGTTACTTGTTGGAAACAAAAATACCCTGATTTGCATTTTAAAACAAGCACCTCTGAAACCATCTCCTAATTTTTCTCCCTCCATAATGCCTCACTTCCCTCCAGTGAATAATGCAAAGTTCCTGAGAAGCCAGGAGGGGTAGAATTCTGAGCACAGGAGTGTCCTTGGATAGGAGAGATGGAAAGGAGGGCAAGGCAGCCGTGTGATAGCTTCTATTTTCTCTGTCAGGTAGAACATTAGGTGTCTGCTGGGATTGAGGGGTTAGAGAAAAGCTAGAATTTTGAGGACAGTACGCCTAAACAACAAAACACGGAAGTGTTTAGCAGCACTGAGGTTGGTGACTGAATTTATAGTGTGTGTTTTATGTTTAGTAGTTCACATTTTTCAGCAATGGTTACTGCCTGGACACAGGCATGGAGATGACAGCTGGGTTCGTCTAGAATTTGGAGTTTTGATAGGTAAGTGCTGAGGGGTAAGGGAAGTGTTCGAGTTCAGGATGTCTGCAAGGAAGTGATTGAAACGATGGAAGATGAACTGGGAGCTGGTTAAAGAGCAGAACAAAGGCAGGAAAGAGTTGGTAGATAGGAGAAGTTGGAGGATTCAGTGGATTGGAGGTCTTGAGGAGGTCAAGAGGAGGAGGGGCTTTATGGGAGAAAGCAAATTGGAGATACATGCGTCTGGGCTTACAGTGATCCTTGGCTTTGACAAGATGCAGTAGGTTGTCACATTCATCAGGGGTGCAGTGACATGCAGAAGGAATGCACTTGTGCTGATGAGGACATAAGGAATTAGAAGCCAGGAAGGCGGAGTCATGAGCTATGTTCCTGTACCTTTTTCTGCAGGTGGAAACTTCTCAGAGGGTCTTGGCAGCCCTTGTGCGAGGAGTAGTGTAGAGTAAGATTACACATGTTTATGTTAGAATCTTATAGCGAAACCATTTATTTCAAGCAGCTCCCAAGGAACACGCATGGATCATTTACAAAAACAGAGCCTATATTTTAAGGTCATAAAGGAAGCCTCAATGAAATTTAAAGGATTAATACCATACAGTCTATGTTCCCCATCTATGAGTCAATAAAATTACAAATTATAATAGGCTTTATGTTGGAAACTATTGTATTGATAAGTAAGTTTTGTTGGAAAAGAAAAACATAAAGAAATTTGAGAAATATTTAGCTCTGAATAATAATGACAAAACTACATGTCAAATTGTGGGACACAGCTACAGCAGTGCTTAGAGGCAAATTGATATCTTGAAAAATACATTTATTAGGAAATAATACATGAACAAAAATAAACAAGCCCCCAGGAGAAATGAGAACATACCACACAAACACTTGTAAGCAAATGTTCATAGCCACAAGTGTTTAAAATAGCCCCAAAATGGAAAAATACTACAAATAGTGTTTTGGTGAATGAATAAACAAATAAGGTATGTCCACATGATGGAATATTATTTGGCAACAAAAAGGAACAAGGAATTGCTACACATTACAATAGGGATGAACTTTAAATACGTTTTTTTATGTGAAAGAAGCCAGATACAGAATACCATATATAATGTATGATTCCATTTTTGTGGAATGTCTAGAAAAAACAAATCTATAAAGAATGTAGATCAGTGGTTGCCTAGGGCTGAGGGTGGGATTAGGGATAAATTTCAAATGGGTATGACATTGCTTTCTTTTAGGGGTGATGGAAATATTTTAAAATTATATTGTAGTGATAGTTGCACAACTCTCTACTAAAAAGCATTCAACTGTACACTTCAAACAGGTGAATTTCATGATGTGTAAATTACACCTCAACAAAGTGTTAAAAATAAAGTCAAGCATTCAATTTCAGATGTGAAAAAAGAGCAATAAAACAAACCCCTAAATGTAGGAAAGAAGGAAACAATAAAGATAAAGTCAGAGACCAAGGATAGAGAACAAGCAAATGAGGATTAGTTTAAACTTGGTATTTTGGAGGAAAAAAAAATATATAAGGCTGGTGAGTTTATTTAATCCAGAGGTAAGTTAATTATCACAGTGACCATGAATACATTTACGGCTTAAATAAACAACTTTGGTTTCCAGTAACGAACAGGTCTTATAAGATTCTAGTCATTACATTCTTCACTGATGATGGGACTTCTCTCAATTCTGTTGGCTGGCTGACTTGGCTCTACTTGCCTCTGTCCAAGGACTTCTCATATATCTTCTTCTTTGTATCCTCACAACAGCCCAAAGAGACATGTGTTATTATTATCCCCATTTAACAGATGAGGACTGGGGCCCTGAGGGGTATGATCCTTGGGAGAGGCCACACAGCTAGTCCCCAAGTCCCCAGGGAGTCCCTGTACCAGGATTTCCCCCGGGACGCTAGGCTGCTGGAGTCCACCAGGGGGCAGAGAGAAGCCAGGAATCCAGACACAGGCTCCCTGTCTTCCTCACCTCTCAGCCTTTGTGGTGAGAGAGAGATTTTGGTGAGCAAGGCATCTGACCCCGATTTCTCGCTTTATAATAGGATACACAGGGCTAGGGAGGGACCCACAGCCACCCAGAAGGCAGAGCCGATCAGGCGCAGAAGTGGAGCCGGCGCCCAGCACTCAGCCGCCCAGCAGCTCCGACCCTCGGAGCGCCCGGGGAGACGTGATGGGCGTGGGTTCTGGACTGTGGCCGGGTTCTGACCCCAGCTGTGATCTCCGCGGACACCCGTGGCTCCCCTCAACCCACCCTGGCCCGCGCACAGAAAGGATACAGCTGCCGTTTCCTGAGCACGGCGCATCATCGCTAGGTCACTGCGAGGTTCTTTGTAAAGTGGGGAGAGCGCCCCCCTCACAGCACTATTGTGAGGATTGAGCACAGAGGAAGTTCTCCAGAGTGGTGGCTGTATATTGTTGCTATTTTATTATTAATAGCAGTTTTCCCGGCAAACAGGGGAGCAGGTGTCATTTACATGGTTCTACGGAAGAGGAAGTGAGGCTGAGAGAGGCCAGGGGTGATGGGGCTGGGGTTCCTAGGACTTAGGCCCTGGGCCCTGAGGTGAAGCAAAGGGCTGCTGTCATGCCATTACAACAGCTCCAGGTCAATGCATTTATGACCCCGAATTGCACACTGGGAGTCAGGCAGACAGAGGTTAAGTGAACCACGACTGGTGTGGAACTTTGATAGGAGCGCCTGTCTGTCTGTCCCCAGAGCTTGTGCTCTTATTATCTTGCCCTCAACCATCGCCTCTACTGCAGGAGTGTAGAAAGTAATTTCGGTCATTAGGGCGTGTCCGTGTGTACAGTCAATGGACTAGGAGATGGCAGAGGTACTCTGTATCTGTCCCTGCACTCTGCTGACTCTGTTCTAGAGTGTGGTTTGAGTAAAAATGTCTAGGCAGTACTCTTGGTCACTTTTTATTGTGGTAAAATATATATAACATAAAAATGATCATTTTAACCATTTTTAGGTGTACAGTTCAGTGGAATTAACTATATTCACATTGCTGTGCAACCATCACGTCCATCCATCTTCAGGACTTTTTCATCTTCCCCAACTGAAACTCTATATCCATTAAAAAATAAACCCTCATTTCCCTGTCTCCTCAGCCCCTGGTAGCCACCAAGTTCAGAGTTCTGACTACTCTAGACATCTCAGGTAAGTGGAATCATAACATATTTGTCCTTTTGTGTCCGGCTTCTTTAATGTAGCATAATGTTTTCAAGGTTCATTCATGTTGTAGCATATGTCAGAATTTCCTTCCTTTCTAAGACTGAATTATATTCCATTGTGTGTGTATATATATGCCACATTTTGTTTATCCATTCATCCATTCATCTATAAAGCAATTTGTAGATTGTTTCTACCTTTTGGCTATTGTGAATAATGCTGCTATGAACACTGGAATACAAATATCTATTCAACAGTCTGCTTTCAGTTCTTTTGGTTATATACCTAGAGTAGTGGAATGGCTGGATCTTATGATAATGCTATGTTTATCTTTTTGAGGAACCACTATACCTTTTTCCACATAGGATGTACCATTTTACACTCCCACCACCAATGCACAAGGATTCCCGTTCTACACGTCCTCACCAACACTTGTTTTCTCTTTTTGATAATAGCTTTCCTAATGGATGTAAAGTGGTAGCCTCACTGTGGTTTTGATTTGTATTTCCTTAATGATTAGTAATGTTGGGCATCTTTTCATATGATTATTGGCCATCTATACATCTTCTTTGGAAAAATGTCTGTTTAAATCCTTTGCCTATTCTAAACTGGTTGATTGTTTTATTGTTGTTCAGTTGTAGAGATTCTTTATATGTCCTGGATATTATTGAATATATGATTTACATATATTTCCTCTCATTCTGTAGTTTGCCTTTTTACTCTGATAGTGTCCTTTGATGCACAAACATCTTAAATTTTGATGAAGTCCAAAAGTCCAATTGATCTATTTTTTTCTTTTCTTGCTGGTGTTTTTGGTGTTATTGGGTAACTTTTAACTGTATTTCTAACTGTTCAACGTGGAAGCCCTTCTCTTGAACCCTCTATATAGCCTTCAGGCAATATTCCCCTTCAGGTGGGCCATTCATAAAGAAAGTGACCCCTGGCTTCACAAAAGCAGTGAGGTCTGTGTGCTTTTCTCAGGCAGCACAAGTTGGAGGAGGCCCTGCTATTTTCAGGCCGGTGTGTGGCAGCGTTGTAGGACTTGGTGGAGTGGTGGAGCTGCATCTGGCCAAGGACTGGCTCATGCATGTGGTCTTGGACCTCATCATGAACCTCATGAATGTCTATAAGATGAGGGACGAGATCTGGGCTGCATGGTGCGGAAAACCATTGGGTCGTCTACCTGTGGGTCCCCTCCTCTCATGCTGACCACTTAGGGGAGAAGAAATCTGAGAGAGCCTGTATCTCTGTTTATCAGAGAGGCAGCTCCTCGCTCTGTGTGTTTAAACAAAGCATTGCTGGGATTCTGTGTCAGTCCCAAAGAATTCACCAAAATCTGTTTGATTCAGATTCGGCAATGTATAAACTTCACCTTGAGAGATTTCCTCCACCCCTACCCCCACCCCCTATTACATTTGGGGAACAACATTAACTTAATTTCAGCTAGAAACCTTCAGAGATACCATTTCCACTGACACCAAAAGTTACTGTGAGAATTTTTAACCACTCTGGAACCATATACATCGATATTTAGTGTAGTCAGCACCTGTCATGTTGAGCTGCATAACATATTCCTATTTCAGTAGGATGGATTCTGATGAGGTGACATTCTTATCACCATCTGCTAATATCCTGTGTCTTGAAGACTAGTTTACCTAATAGTAATAGAATCTCTCCAGTTTTCTATTCTTGTATTTGCATGATATATCTTTTCTCCATCCATTTATTCTCAACCTGTGTTTTTCTATTTATAATGCATCTCTTACAGCTTGGCATTTATTCTTGCTTTTTTTTTCTCTTTAACTCATCTGACAATCCCTGACTTCTAATTGGAGCAGTTAGTCCATTAAGAGGAGGTGGCTGGAGATTCCCCATGAAGAAAGGACTGTCTCATTATGTTTTTCAGTTTCTTCTTGTCATGTAAGTGCACCTTGGGACATGAGGAGCTAGATTTTTCCAGCCTCCTGGATGCAGCTGACAAGGAAGGAGAGTGAAGCACCCTGTAGGCCCCTCAGCAGTCATTTAATGAGGCATTAGAGTGTACCTCCCCCATGGCAGCCTCTAGGTCTGGCACGGTCAGGGCAGAGGAGCTCTGGACAGGGGAGGATCCTGTGATAGGATTAAACAGGTCCTCAGATCACAAAATGCAAAGGTTAAATGTGCTGGTGATAACATTGGATAATCTCGACTCCTGTACAATCTTTCTAAGGGGAAACTGTTCTCTCTGTTCTTATAAATTGTTGTTACTTTTTCATATTCTATATAGAGTAGGTCTGTGATCATGAATTTAACCTTGTGTTTCAGTAATGAAAATTCATGGATTTGTATTTGTAGCTGGTGTGCAAGAGAACCAGCCACGTATCTACAGAGTGAGCCTTGCTAGCCATCAAAACCCACATTCCAACACAGCTCTGTGCTCATTGCCTCCCGTACAATAATGAACAATTCTTAATGGAAGGATTCATGAAGGTTGGAGGCTACACTTTTTTGGAGACTAGTAAATACAGCAAATTTTTATTTAAATTAAAAAATGTATTTAAATATTTAATAGAAGTATAGTTGACATATAGTAGTTCCAGGTGTACAACATAGTGACTCAACAATTAGATGCATTAGGAACTGCTCACCATGGTAAGTGGATATGCATTATATCTGTCACCATATAAAGTTATCACAGTATTATTGACTATATTATTCATGCTGTGTCTTTCATCTCCATGACATTTATTTCATAACTGGAAGTTTGTTCCTCTTAACCCCCTTCACCTATTTCACCCATCCCCCTCTTCTCCTCCCCACTGGCATCCACTAATTAGTCCTCTGTACTTTTGAGTCTGTTTTTTTTTTATGTGTGTGTTCATTTGTTTTTTCGATTCCACATATAAGTGAAATAATATAGTATTTGACTTTTTCTGTCTGTTTATTTCACCTAGCATAACACCCTATAGGTTCCATTCATGTTCTCAGGAATGGCAAGAGTTCATTCATTTTTATGGTTGGGTAATATTCCACTGGGCATATATACCACATCTCTGTCCATTCATCTATCCGTGGACACTTAGGTTGCTTCCATATCTTGGCTATTGTAAATAATGTTGTAATAAACATAGGGGTGCATATTTTTGAGTTAGTGGTTTTATTTTCTTCAGGTAGATTACTCAGAAGTGGGATTATGGTTGTATGATGCTTCTCTCTCTTTTTTTTGTATTTTTCTTTTCAGTTTTTTGAGCACTTCCATACTGCTTTCTACAGTGGCTACACCCATTTACATTCCCACTAACAGTGCACAAGAGTTCCCCTTTCTTCACATCCTTGCCAATACTTATTATTTCATGTTTTTTTGATACTAGTAATTCTGAGCGGAGTGAGGTGGTATCTTATTGTGGTTTTGATATTAGTAAATATTTATTGAAACCCTAAACATGAGCCTGACACGGATCCAAAGGCAAACTGGGATGACAATCCCTACATCATAGTGTCCAAGAAGTTCAGAGGACATGGAGGGAGCAGACTTGGAAATAAATAAATGCCTTTTAGTTTGATAAGAGTGAGTTGGGAGGGGAGAGATCTGTCTACCCATGAAGGTAGAGAGGACATCAGGGAGAGGAGGTGTTGACTGAACCGCATCTTAAAGGGAGGTAATACTTGACCAGACAGACAAAGGGGACCTGAACATTCTCAGTAAAGGAAACCATATGTGCAGATGAACAGAAATGTCAACAGCAGGACAAGTGAGGGGACCACAGGTAGTTCTCTGTGACAGGAGCAAAGTGTACACATTAGTAACTAGCTAAGAGGAGTCAGCAGCGGGGAACAGGTGATGGTGGTCTGATCACGAGTGCTGGGCACTTGATCACATAGTACCCTCCTGCTCCCCACGATGTGGTCCTCAGCCCCCCACCAAATAATGGTCAAATGCATTTGGAAGACATTTGAGTTAAAGCTAAGCAGTTTCTTTACCAGAGGACTTCCCAGAGCTGAGTGCCAATTGCATTAGGGTTCTGCAGCAGGGAAAGGAAGCATACGATGCTTACCAAACTATTTTTTGCAGTAACACCTTAAAAACCTCAGTTTGGGAAATTCTGAAAGCTGTGAAAAGCTATGAAAGGATTTTAAGGCATTTACAGACACCAGATATTTATTTAGAAATTTAGTGTGGAGAGTGAGGGATGAGGGAGAGATGGGGAATCAGATGAGAAACATGGAGACCAGCTGGCAGCCTGTTACAGGCTCCGGAGTGAAGGAGATGCTACATGAACCATGTTAAGTATAAGGAGGTGTGGGAAGGCTTGGGGGGTTCAACAAGCATCACAAGGTAGAATTAATAGACTGAACTGCCAGCAGGAGGGAGGGACCTCCATTGGCTCCCAGGTTTCTGGCTGTGGTCATGTCAGATCAGACATTGATTCCTTCCAGGAGAGGGTCTACGCAGGAGGTATACCTGGGATTCAGGCATCCCCATATGGTGGCACTGAAGTCTCAGGGGGATAAATTTATCACGAGGTTCAAAGTCTAAGAGGGACAACAGGACTGCAGACAGACCCCAGCAGAATGTCAGTGTTTGCAAATGGGCGGGAAGGAGTAGTTGGGAGGAAGGAGAAGAAGCAGGAGAGCAGGTGTCCTGGGAGCCAAGAGGGGAGAGTTTGGAGGAGGAGAGAGCAGTTAGCAATACCCCCACATGCAAATTACACCAGCAGAGAGGTGTCTTTACCTGTCAAATCATCAGAGATTTATTTATGTATTTAACAGTAATGCCTATGTTGGTGAAGGTGAAAGAAAATGGTGCTCTCATACTATTTGGGTAACATAATGTGTAGTAAAAACCTTAAAAACTGTTTGTGATCCAAATATCCCATCTCTAGAAATTTATCCTAAAGAAATCATCATGGATGACCAAGCCTGACACAGGGACACCCTCTTACTGCCCCCTGCCTCCGCATGTAGTCACCAAGCGCTCGGTGGACTCGACCTCCTCACAGCTTTCTCCTCTGCCCGCCACCCATGGCCCCTGTCTCCCTCCCAGCCCTCCCACTGCTTCCACTCTGTCCCGCTGTGGGTGTGCCTCCAGCCTCCTTCCCTCCAGCCCAGGTCCCCTCTGCATCCAGGCTCTGGTCTCACCTGGGGCACTTTCAATGCATCATCTGTATGATAAAGTTCCGCATCCTTATTGGGCCTGAGATGTGGTGTGGGAATCTACCTGTTGGGTAAGACAGACTAGGCATGTGGTTAAGGCACCAGCAAATGATTAAGAATTTATTTGATATTTAAGTGTATTTTGAAGTGACTATGGGACAATGAATTTCATTGGACATCATACACTTATTTTGAGGTTTAACCTTGACTCTGCATTGGGGCACCATCATCGCGGTGTCTGTATACTGTGGTCCCTCCCTTGCAGAACCCAAGCCTCAGCCTCACCATGTATCCCACTCCACTCAGGAGCGCCAGGCTCCACTGGACAACTCACCTGCACGTGCCCACCTGCCCCAGCCCCACTCCACCCTTGCGTGGCAGGAGGAGTCCCTCAACCTCTGTGTGCCTCAGTTTCCTCATCTGTTAAAAGAGGGGGGCTTAAATGGAATCTACCCTACAATGTGTGAGCATTAAAGAGGTGATAGAGGACACACACAGAACATGCCTGGCACATGGTAAGTGCTAATTATTACCTGCCTTTATTATGCTACACGGGCTGGTCGTTTGAGGAGTTCCATGAGGAGCATTCCTTTGCAAGCCTCTGAGGCCATGATAATTAAGATGCACAAAGGCGTTTTTCCGGGCGCTCCAGAAGGGCCCCAGAGCTCCTGGGCCCCGCTGGAGGAGATGTGCATCTCCCGGGCGTAGCTGGATCAGCGCCGGGGGGCCGCAGGACGCACAGCTAGAGCCGGAGGTGACCACGCGGCTGCTGGAAAACGCTGCCGGGAGCACGCGGGAGGCAGTTGGGGGTGGGTGCGCCTGGAGCAGGTGTCCAGGAAAGAAAAGCCCCCAGCAGCGCACACAGGGGGACAGCGGGGTAGGCGCCAGGAGCCGTTGAGCAGCCGCGGTTCGGGGGTACCTGGGCCTGTCGCTGCTGGCAGAGAAATCTGTCCCATTCTTCGAGCACGGCTTCACCCCCGGGGACCCTCTATCTCTAGACCCGACTGAGGGGTTTCGGATCCTGGGACGACACTGTGCACCAGAGCGGGGCCGCTGGATGACTCTGGTAGTCAGACGGAGACTCGGGATCCCCTCCAGGGCCAGGACGCTCAAGGACATCCCGCGCGGGAGCGCGGGGTCCTGGTTACCCCGGATGCGCCGCCACACAAGGATCCCCTGAGCGCGGCCAGAGGCTGGGGGAACAGCTCGGACGGCCTTGCCCACCACCCGGCTAACCTGCCACCACCCAGCAGCCGGTATCATCTCGGTGTCGCCACCACCCGCGACATCAGCAGCCACCCTAAGCGCGGCCGGGGCGGTGGTTCCACGGCATTGGCCCCGCCCCTGCTCTCCCATTGGTCTGGTCTGGCGGGGGCGGGACCCGACGGCAGGGCCAGGACCAGAGGCCGGCGGCCGCGCGGCGCGGCACACCGCACAGACGGCTGGTCTGCAGAGGATGCGCCCGCGGGAGGTCCCGCCGCCCTGCCGCTGAGCGGGTCTCGGCAGCAGTGGGGCCGACGGCACGGCCACGACGCAAAGCGTAGCCGGCAGCCCCAGGCCCCCGGGTTGCCCCTGCCGTGCGGCGGCGACGACCGCGTGCTCACCGCGCAGAGCTGCGGCAAGTGCCCGCGGGGGGCGCTCCCAGCGACAGCGTTGCGGTCGCGGCCGACGCCCGCCCCGTCCCGCGACCCGAGTCGGACCGGCCGCTCGCCGTCTGGCGTCTCGGGCCGCGGAGCGAATGCGCGCCCGGTGAGCGCCGGCCCGGTGCCGCCCGCGATGGCCGCGTGTCCCGGCCGGCTCTGGCTGCTGGGCCTGGCGCTGTGCGCGCTGAGCGGCGGCGGCCCCGGCCCGCGCCCCCCGCCCGGCTGCCCGCAGCGCCGCCTGGGCCCGCGCGAGCGGCGCGACATGCAGCGCGAGATCCTGGCGGTGCTCGGGCTGCCCGGGCGGCCCCGGCCCCGCGCGCCCCCCGACGCCGCCCGGCTGCCCGCGTCCGCGCCGCTCTTCATGCTGGACCTCTACCACGCCATGGCCGGCGACGAGGACGGCGGGGCCCCCGCGCGGAGCCTGGGCCGCGCCGACCTGGTCATGAGCTTCGTCAACATGGGTGAGTGCGGTCACCGGGATGGGCGGTGACCCCGCGGTGGCCGGGCGGCCTTCACGCTGAGCGGCCCCCGGGGGCCTGACTGCCAGCTGCGGGGAGTGCACACAACCTGGGCCAGTGTGAGCGCCCTGCCGTGGGCTGGGGGTCCCCCTGTGGTGGACACGGACTCACGGGAGTGGGGACTGCCAGGGTCAGGGCGGTGAGGTCTAAGGCGTGCGGGGTCGATGATGTGGGAGCTGCAGGCCGATGCAGGAATGTGAGTCCCAGGGGCGCACATTCACCGAGCCCCCCACAACCACGAGCAGGACCCAGGGTGGACTTAGGCAGTGCCAGGAGACAGTCTGGATGAGTAACCGGCTGTGATGCAGTCACCATGATAAGGGCAGTGCCGAGTAGAGGGACAAAGTGCAGTGCGGAAAACCCTGCTCACATCATCACGGCGCTGGGAGGACAGCCCAGAGGTCTTGAGTTCAGTTCCAGCAGCTGCTCCCTGGGCGGGAGCCCTGGGGCCTGAAGATGGAGTCTGGCTGTCAGGGGACTGTGTGGAGAAGTCTCAGCTCAGTGGGGCAGTCTGTGGATGGTCCCTGGGCCAGAACTGGGGACTCGGCTTGGCATGCAGTGAGCACCCAGGCCTGTGGGCAGCTGGGGCCTTGACTGATCTCCCAGGCCCAGGCCAGCTTTTCCTCTCTGCAGAGTTTACTCCAGATTATGGAGCCATTTACCCTTAAGGTTCTCAAAGACGTCTTTTCCATTACTAGACTCTCTTTATTCTACAGTCGTGAATATTTGTCCCACATCCAGGTTTCCTCCTGTCTGTGGCCAGTGGGGAGCAGGGTCTGGGCTGGGGCAGAAACCAGACTGGACCTGGGAACTCAGGGACTACAGCTCAGTGGGAGGTGGGAGAGCTGTGGGCTGGAGGGCAGGAGAGGACCCCAGCCAAGGCCCGCAGCCTCCCTTCCCCTTCAGCGTCGCTCTGAAGCCTCCCTCAGCCTGGTGTCGGCCCTGATGTTCACCTCCACCTCCCATGAGGACAGCAAGGCTCAGAGAGGCGACGTCACGCCCAGGATAGCACAGCTTCTGCGTGGCCCAGCCAGGACAGGCCCAGGTTGCTTGGTGGCACATCCAGGTGACATTCCTGCCATCAGAAGGGTAAGCTTTCTGGGTGGAGAGAGCATTCGAGGAGTGTAGGCAGAGGAACCCAGGAGACAGCAGCGCAGGTATTGCGGGGTGCTCAGCCATTTGCTTCCTAAACCAGGGCAGGAGGAGGGGCCAGCGAAAGAGGTCTCTGTCCCCCACAGACCAGAGCTGAGCAGTGAGCAGGAGGCAGCTGTCACCCTTTGGTATCACCCACTGCCGGGAACGGGACTGGGTCAGTGCTTCTGGATGCCGCCTTGCTGGCTGGAGGGCAGGGGTGGGAACAAGGAGACTGTATGTGGAACTGAGGCTGCAGCTCTGGCCTCAGGACAGGCTGCCCCAGGGCTCAGGACCAGAAGAGCTGTAGCTGCAGTCGCCCCCAGCACGCCCCCAGGGGAGCCAGCCATTAGGGCGAGTCACAGCCCTCCCATGTGCTGCTTCCCTGGCATCCCCTGGGTCAAGGCGAGCATGGCCTTGGGGAGCTCCTGCTGTGAATCAAGCAGCGCCCTTAGCTCAGGAGGATCTGGTTGACTTCTGCCTCTGCTGTGTGATCTTGGGCAAGTCCCTCACCCTCTCTGAGCCTCAGGACCCTCCTTGTAAAATAGGAGTGGCAGGGCTTGATGCATCCTCAGGTTGTAATTAGTTGATAGAAGAGCAGGAGCAAAGTCAGCCCCCTTTCTGTAAGATGAGCCTGCGCCTGGTCACTGCTGACCCAAGTCCCTCCCAGCTGATGCCCAGCCTTAGTGCCGATGTGAGGGGAACATCCCCATGTATCTTACACACATGTGAAAGCCAGAGACAGATTTTAACAGCCATCTAAAGATGTTTCTACCTATTTTTAGGTCAAAACTAGCATTTGAAGTTCCATAGCCTTATAATTCCTCATTTCATCCATGTAGCAACATGTGAAGCTGTTTTACCCCTTTTCATGAGCTCAGAGAAGGTAAGTGGCCAGCCCAGGGCCACACAGCATGTCCATAACATCAGGCAGGCTGTGGATTCCAAATCCCGGCTTCTTCCCACACCATGCTTCCTTAAGATCTAAGTTCTCAGATGCTGTGGGATAACAAGCAGATCCTTGTTCAGGGGAAGGCCAGTCTGTGGGCGGGCCCAGCCAGCTGTCAGAGGGCCTGTTTTATTCTGATGTACTAATTGCACTGGTAGGACTCCTCCAGCCAGGGTAGTTTCAGCTGGTAATTACTAGGCAGTGTGTGGGGATTAGACACCTACCAGGATTCTTCCCTTGTTTGGAGCCCCAGGCCCTTGAACCGCCAGGTGGCTAATGGCAGAGTGGCTGTGGGGTCAGCACCCACGCCCAGGCTCCACACCTGTTGCTCCAACCCCACCTCTTATTGGCCTCGTGGCTCATGAGAAGCCAGACCTGGTGCCTCCAGGCCCCTGACGGTCAGTGGCAGCCCGGAGGACCCAGATGTCCCACAGGCCCTCAGTCAGGGCCCTGTGTCTGAGCAGCATTAGGAGCCCATCCTGAGGACTGTGCGTGTCAGGAGGCCAGGGCTGTGGTCAGAGCCGGGGGCCCTGCCTGGCCTGTCTGTCGATCTTAGCCACAGACTCTGGGCCCCTCATGGCCCAGGCACAGTGGTGGGGAATGATGCCCACGGGGAGCAGACAGAGCCTTTGCCTGGCGCTGCCTGTGCTCAGGGAGAGGAGAGCCCTGAGCTGGGCGGCAACCCCCAGGTTCTTGTACCGCCTGGACCGCCATTGATCCCTCCACCTCCAAGGCCCGTCCCTTCCCTTCTCTGGGCCTCTGCTTTCCCGTCCAGTCTGTAGAGATGGTGTCGAAAACGAGGGCCTCCCAGCCCTGCCCCCGAGGCTCCATGTGTGGGAGGTGCCTTCTCACAGCACCTCCGCCCCCTCGTCCCCAGAGCAGGGGTGCCTGGCTGGAGCCGGAGCCCCTCAGGCCGGCCCAGGCCCGCCTCGGGGGGAAAGGATGAAGGAAGGGCCAGCTCTGCAGGTTCCTCCCAAATCCTTCTCCACCCATGTCAGTGGAGTGGCAGGTGCCATGTGCCAGACTGAGAAATTGAGGCAGAAATAGCAGCACAGGCAGATGTCCCACCAAAAGTAAATGGAGCCATCTCCACTTTTGACCCAGATTATTTGATTCCCATGCTCTCAGGAGGCTGAGGACGGGGGTGTTGATGACCTGAGGCTGTTGGATTTGGGAACAGGGGGGCTGAGTGGGGCTGAGGGACCTGGTCCGAGTCCCGCTCAGCCCCGGGACCTCCCAGCCACGTGAACACTGTGTCTCCGTGAGGATTCTTTCATTTTTTTCATTAATTCACTCAGCAAAGAGTCATGTGGTGTCTGTTCTGTGCCAGACATGGTTCTTGCCACTGGGACAGGACAGGGAAGGAAACACCCGCTCTCATGGAGCTAGCCGCCTAGTGGGAGAGACAAATGGTGTGTACGTAAGGCACGGAGATGATGGTCAAGTGGCCCGGACAGGGACACCCACACCTGGAAAGCAGAAGGGGTTGGACGGTGGGAGGGCAGGCAGGACAGGGGTGGAGGGTTCTGACCTGGGACTCAGAATTTGCACCTTGACTCCACCACCTCCTCGCAGTGTGGCCCGAACTTTCCTGTCCACCTCTTGGAGCTCTGTTTCCTCCTCTGTGAAATGGAGCCCCTGTGCCACCCACCCTGTGGGACTGTTCAGGCATTTGTGGCACCCAGTGATGACCATATGCCCAAACATCCACTGTTAAAGGATTCCTCCTATCTAGTTCATTAGCATATCCATCACTTCACATATTTATCTGTGTGTGTGTGTGTGTACGTTTAAGTTCTATTCTCTTAGCAAATTTCAGTTATGTAATAGAATATTATCAAAAATAGTCATCTTGTTTTATATGAGACCATTTATTCCAGAAGGATGAGAAAACACTGAAGAGATGGAGTAGGGCATCAGTCATCTGGGATCCACAGGGCCCACCGTCCTAGTGGCCAGACAGGATGTGGAGAAAAGGGACCTACCTTCAACTCTTGGGAAGAGAAAGCCTCTTGGAAACCATCAACAAAATGAAAAGGCAACCTATGGAATGAGAGAAAATATTTGCCAACTATGTATCTGATAAGGGGCTAATCTCCAAAATATATAAAGAGCTCCCATAACTCAATAGCAAAAAAAAAATCTGACTGATTTAAAATTGGCAGAGGAGCTGAATAGACATTTTCCCAAAGAAGATACACAAATGGCCAAAACACATCTGAAAAGGTGCTCAGCATCACTAACCATCAGGGAAATACAAATCAAAACCACAGCAAGATATCACCTTATACCTCTTAAAATGGCTATCATCAAAAAGACAAGCATTGGTAAGGACATGGAGAAAAGGGAACCCTTGTCCACTGTTGGTGGGAGTGTAGATTGATGCAGCCACTATGGAAATCATTATGGAGGTTCCTCAAAAAGTTGAAAACAAGGCTACCGTATTATCTGGCAATCCCACTTCTGGATATAAATATATCCAAAGCAAATGAAAACAGGATATTGGTGAGATACTTGGTACTCCCATGTTCACTGCAGCATTATTCACAACAGCCAAGATATGGAAACAACCTCAGTGTCCATCTACTGTGAATAGATAAGTAATATGTGTTATATATTCACAATGGAATATTATTCAGCCACGAGGAAGAAGGAAGATCTGCCATTTGCAGCAACATAGATGGATCCCGAGGGCCTTATGCTAAGTGAAATAAGCTAGAGAAAGACAAATACTGCATGGTATCACTTACAAGTGGAATCTAAAAGAAACAAACTCATAGAAACAGAAAGTAGAAAAGTGGCTGCCAGGGGCAGGGGTTGGGTATGGGGTGTGGGTAGGGGAAATAGGAAAAGGTTGGTAAAAGGGTACAGACTTTCAGCTATAAGATGAATAAGGTCTGAGGATGTAGTGTATAACATATGGGAGACTGTCAACTGGCAGCACATCGAATTTCAATCCTAGGTCTGCCACTCAAGAGCTGTGAGATGTCGAACAGGTTACTTAAAAGTGTCTGCTTCTCAGTTTCCTCACCTTTAAAATTGGGGTAATAATGCCTGTATTATAGTGCAACTAAATAGGGTAAGTCATTAGAAACTTAGCAAGTGCCTGGCACTGTTTCATAAATTGCAGCCAGTATTATGAGGGGAGGGCGTGCTGTGTTATCCACCCTCTCACCCCAGTCATTTACACAGGGACCTGCAGCTGAGTGGTAAAGAGCACAGTTCCTGGATCAGGCTGCCATTCCACGACTGCTATTTGTAGTGGATGCTATGGTGCTGCTAGGATATTCTCTTCAGGATTCAGCCAGACCTGGTCAGTGGGGCAGAGGCAGGGCCAGGCCTCCACGTCTTTGTGGAGACCAACAAGGGGTGCTGCATCTCCCTGGGCCCTCCCCTGGGATCCCGGGCTCCACAGTGCCCTGCCTGGAGGGAGGTGGCCTCAGAGGCCTTCTTAAGGAAACTGCTGGCAGAAGAACCTTGCTGACAGGTGACCCTATACCAATTTTGCCCCCCAGGGGAAGTCTAGGGCCGCTCATTTATGTGGGCTGCAAGTCTGAAAGTCCACGTGGAGGGCCTAGACTGGCAAGTGACCCCTGGCACTCCCCTGCCCCTCCTGAGCCTCAGTTTTCCCACTCAGGAAGGGTTGCCCTGCAGGCCCTTCCACCTCTAACTGAAGACTGGGCCCACCCACCGGCTGATGGGGGCCCTACAAGGCTGAGGCATGGGGGGTGGTGGTATGCCCAGACCTCCTCCTCGTAGGAACCTGTCCCCACAGGAGAGGCTGTGTCACCATGGCCACATCTTCCTGTAAAACTCCCACAGTTCAGTGCTTTCCCTAGGCTTGAACTGGGGAGTCACATTCTTTTTGCTCAATGTCCTCGGGCCTATTTTGGGTCCTGGCAGGCCTGATGTGGTGGAGTGTGTGGGTGTCCCTTTTAATTTGGGGACTAAAGCCGTCTGAGGCCTGAACGGTAATTATGAGGGCAGAGTCATTTATGGGAACAGCTCTTGAAAAAAGTCAGTAATGAGAAGTGACCAAAAATACCTCAGAAATGAAGCCTGGGGCCCCTCTCAGCAGCTCTGAGATTTCTGGGTGGGAGGAAGCCCTCGGGATGTGGGACCGATGGGTGATCAATTCTGCGGCTCCTCTGTCTGGGCCGTGGAGACCAGGTTTCGTTTCCAGTCTGAAGTGGGCCTTGTTAGGCCTTGTTAAGCGCAGGACTGGCCAGACAGGCCCAGCCTGTCCGCCTCCAGGGCCCTGGGGGAGCCTGCCCTCCACCTCAGGGGTGGGGCCGTGAACGGGGACAAGTCCCACAAGTGAAAACGTGGGTGTCTTCTGATGCAGTCACACTGTGCTATGGACGCCACTCAGAGCAGCAGGATGTCCCAGCCTACGGATGCTGGAGGCTGAGCCACTGTCCTGGGGACCAGGAGCCCTTGGGAAGAAGGGCCCGGAATCCCCTTTAGCCCCAGAGCACAAGGGGCTCCAGGAGTGGACCACTGAGAGCCTCCCTTTTCTGCCCCACATTGCTCGGTCCCTGCCCTCAAGCTGCTCACCGTCCAGCGGGAGGTGAACCAGGGATGGGGGCCCCTGGCAGAGGGGAAAGGGGGAGGCCGGCAGGCTGACCTGTGTGAGGTCAGGGAGGACAGGGGCCTCTACAGGCGGACTGAGGAAGGAGCCTTTGGACAAGGTGGGATGGGGACAACCCAGGAGAGAACGGCGGCTTCGAGGGGACTCCGGGGGAGGGCGTTTGCGGCCAGAGGCCAGGAGCTTGAGGACGGGCTGGGCCAGTACAGGGCCCTGGGAGGCAGAGCTGAGGCTGGGAGGGGTGTGAGGGCAGCAAGGATCGTCGGACAGTCAGATTTATTCTCTTCTCAGCCACTCTGGGCCAGAGGAAGAGGGTGTCTTTTGAAGGGTGTCTTACTTTTTGGTCAGAAACCAGAGAGACTCAGGTTAGCCGGGTGATTCTAAGCTTTGTCCAGGGCACAAAAATAGCTGAAGCCTTTGCTGGTGGGCTGGTGGCCACAGGGTGTGGCACCTGGAGATCTAGACTGTGAGTAGTGGGTGCAGGGCCTCAGATGTGGAAAGACAACGTAGGTGGCAGCCGTGGTCAGTGGTCACCCCCCCGCCTGCAGTGGCCCTTTCCCCAACATGGGTTCTGGACCTTCTTTTATCAGAGGCTGGAGGAGAAGACCAAGGTCTCTTTAGCACATGTTGGTGACTCATGATTGTTTATTGTTCCGGAAGCCACATTAAGGTGATTCAGAAAGCAAATCCATTTGCTGCTACCCCAGACAGATCCTGGTTCAGTGTTTGAACATTTTTGGCAGCTTTTATTATTCTGTGGGAAGTGAACATTTAGAAGTCCCTAGCAAACCAGGTGTAGCTTTGTTCCCCCGTGTCTGACGAATAGCTTTGTATCTTTTCATATTTTTGCCATGGATCTTTGGGATCATTGTGTCAAAAGGAAAATTCATATATAATTTTGCCAGGGTATTGAGTATGGATATTGACACATTCCTTTCTGCAACATTCCTACCAGCAATGGGTGAGAATATTCCCGTCTGCTCCTACCTATTCCTTTCTCAAAGGCCGTTCTGAGCACCCTGTGAAAAGCACCCCCTCCCCTTTCCCATTACTCTTAAGCCCATAACTCTGTATATTTCACTTAAAATAGAAATGACATCTCTTATTTCACTGTTTCTTTGGTTTATATCTGTCTGCCTTTAGACTGGACACCCCGTGAGTGTAGAGATGTGACCTACCTGTCTCGCTCACTGCTTTATTCCCAGTGCTCAGAACACCCTTACATACAGTAAGAACTTGATAATTTGTTTGTGAATTGAACTTGATAAATTAATGAATAAACAAATGAGCAAATGAATACACATATTTAGAAAAAAGTCATTCAAAACTCCCCCCCACTCTGCCCCATGGCCGTGGGATTTCTGACATGCTGTCCTGAGGGTATCATGTCTTGGCACAAAGTTGGGAGACTGCAGGACAGGCTCACCCAAACTCCTGTTGAATGGCCACCCCTCCTAGTCCATTGCCTGACCCTTTACAAAGCCCCCTTGTGGCCCTATGACTAAAGCTGGGCAGCATCCTTGTTCCCAGTGTACAGAGGAGGAGATGAGACCAGGAGAGGAAGTACATACCTAGTTGGTACAAGATCAGGCCTGTGGAGATGGCCTGGACTACTGGCCAGAGCTCTCCAGGCTACCTTAAGCTGCCTCTTTGGCTAAAGCAGTCTTGGTCTGGACAGTTAAGAAGAGGGAAGTAGAGGTACCAGAAAATGCTTTCTAAGAACACCAGCTTTTGGAAAATATCTCTCATAACTCATCACAACAGCCACTGAAAAAGCTGCAAATCTAAAGGCGGCCTCTCCCCACCCTCCCCACTGACAGTCAGATAAGGGAGTTACTCTCTTGCCAATTTTTGGTTAAAATCATTTTCCTAAAAATGTCCCATCTTCCAGTGCTTGCCTGGAACTGCCAGGATGGACAGTCTCCTAGCCTGGAACTACTTAAAACACAGCACAGAAATTTGGAACTGCGGTCAGATCAGCTGAACAAGCCTCTCGAGCTAGCAGGTGGGCCCCAGGTCATCAAGGGCAGGAGGCCACAGAGCAGGGGATGTTTACACATTGTTTGCTTACCCCCAGTGCGACATGAAATCAGTGTCAGGTCTGCAGGCAGAGATCCCAGGGAGCCCCCAGACCCAGCTGTCTGCCCCGCTGTGCCTGGGGCAGCAACACACTTAATGAAGCTTTGAGAGGAGTCAGGCCAAGGGAGTAACTGAGACCCCCTTCCTCACTCGGTGTTGCACCCTGTGACAGCCAACAGCCTTTACCCAGTTCATCCTGAAGATCTGAGGTGGTCTGAGTGGCCCTGAATCCACGGAAATTGTCACCAAAGCCATGTGTGTGTGTGTGTCTGTGTGTGTGTGTGTGTGTGTGTGTGTGTAGGGAGGAGGAGCCCCTGTGTAATGCTCATGGCAAGCATCACTTGGTGAAGGTCCAGCACCCTGCCCTCCATGCCCTCTGCCCATGCGGGAGGACCCGGGTCCCACCCGGGTCACGCTGCCTCTGAAACAGCCTGGCTGTCGAGTGGGCACTTCCTGCATGTCCAGATCCTGCTGGAGGATGGATGTTCTGTGTCCTCTCCTCCCGGATCCGGGGATGAAAAGCCCATCTTCTGCCTAAATGTGTGTCCACTGTCCCCGCCCAGCACAGCTGCTGGCCTGCCCATCACTGGACCAGGTCCCCACTGCAAGGACAGGAAGCGCTCCCCACATCCGCCTCCGCCACCAGCCTGGGGACTTATGATCACTGAGCCGGAGAGCCAGAGAGAGAGAATCTTTAAAAAGACTCACAGACATGTCATTAAAATCTCAGTGTTGGGTTTTGGGCAAGGTGCTGGGCGGCTCCCGCACCCGCTTCCCGGAAACACAGATTTGTTTGAAAGTGACAGGAGGCCAAAGTGAGACAGCCCTAAATGCAACGTCCTGGGCCTTTCTATGCAGCTGGGTAATGTGGGGTTCATGCCACACCCGCCACCTCCTCCCCAGACTGTTATACCAGGCCCGCCACACAGCTGGCTTCGGACCCCCAGCCTGGGCTTCACCCTTTCCTCCCCGCGGATCTCCAGCTCCACCCCAAACCACATCACTCCCCTGCTGCCAGAACCCTGACCCCCACCAGCCATAGGTGCAGCCCACCCTCCTAGGACAGAAGCCCAGCCCTCTGCATCCAGGCCACAGCCCTCACACTCCTGACCCATACGTCCAATCTGGGGATGCCCTCTCACCCCACACCTGTGTGTGTGTGAGGTCCCCTCTGCCTAGAATGCCCTCCCCTGCCACCTTCTCCAGCTGCCAAGACTCTGTCCCATCCGCCAAGGCTGGTTTAGGTGTCATGTCCTCCAGGAAGCCTCTCAGATCCCACCATGCCTTGAGACCCTCCAACTTCCGCAGCACCTGAACGGGCCTCCCCAGGTGCTGTCACTCCCACCTTGCTTCTTCTTGCTCCTTTCCTTGTCCCCCACCCTCCTTCCTCCTTCACCTTGTTCCAAAGGGATCTGCCGCCCTTTGCCCTTTGCAGTGTTCTGTGCATGCCGTCCATTCCTCAGCTCACGCGGGTCCCTTCCTTCCCAGTGTCCTAATCCCTTGACCTCGTGGCAAATTCACAGTCACCCCTCTGGCTGCAGCTCCAGTGTCAGTGCAGGCTCCCCCCACCTCCCATCCACGCACCTGGGTGACCCTGGAATTGCCCCATCCCACGGCCATGCACTCACATTTGTCCCTGCCCCCCTGTGGCCTTTCCTGCCTTGGTCTGATGTCCTTCTCCCTAGGGAAGGGATCTGTCCTCTGCATCAACTGGGGTCCCAGAGCCAGCAGGGGTCTGAGTGGGGCAGGCTGGGGTTAGGGCTTGGAGGCCAGAAATGGAAGCTCCCATCCTGGCACCTGCCATATGCTGGGCTCTGTGCTGGGCACTTCACTGCACGGCCTGGCCACTCCCTCTCTCACCTGGAGGCGGAGCCTGGGAGCAGCCTGTTTGCAGAGGAGAGTGCGGGCACCACCGAGGCTGCCCAGGCCCCACTCCCACCTGGCTCTGCTCACCCCGAAGCCTGCGCCTGGAACCACGAGTGACTGTCACCCCTGCTTTGTCTTGCAGTGGAGCATAACCGAGCCCTGGGCCACCAGGAGCTCCACTGGAAGGAGTTCCGCTTTGACCTGACCCAGATCCCAGTGGGGGAGGAGGTCACAGCCGCCGAGTTCCGGATTTACAAGCTGCCCAGCACCCACCCGCTCAACAGGACCCTCCACATCAGCATGTTCGAGGTGGTCAGGGAGCAGTCCAACAGGTGCCTGCTCCTCACCCTGCCCCTGGTCAGGCCTCCCTCAGTGTGTCTGGCTCAGGCCTGGGTGGACATTTCCCAGAGGACAGAAGGGGAGCTTCCTGGGGAGCATGAGTCCCCTGGCACCACGGAGAAAGGCCCAGCCTCAGTCCCGTTGTCCAGCCCCCTCCCAGCTATCCTAGGGGTGGGACCTTGGACAGGTCACTGAGCTCCAGAGCCTCAGCTTCCCCTCTGCACACGGTACAGTAACACCTTCCTATGTCAGATACAGTGACATGCTGCACATAAGGCGCCCAGGCCAAAGCCAGGCATGGCAGACGCCCACTAACGGTCCCCCGGGAGGGCCCTGGGCACACAAAGGCGGCTGTGCCGGCCCTCGGTTAATTGTTCTTTCATGTCCACAGGGAGTCTGACTTGTTCTTTTTGGATCTTCAGACGCTCCGAGCTGAGGACGAGGGCTGGCTGGTGTTGGACGTGACAGCAGCCAGTGACCACTGGTCGTTGAACCCTAACAAGGACCTGGGACTCCGCCTCTACGTGGAAACAGAGGATGGTAAGGCTCAGGGGTCTGGCAGTGAACCTTCTCCGGGGGGCTCCTCCAAGGCTGGCCACTGGGGGGATGATCCCCTCCCCACCTGGGAGGCCTGTGGGTGAAGGGGGTAAGATTCCCTGAGTGCAGGACAGCCAGGGGCCCCCTGCCTGTGGGCATTTCCCTCTGCTCCTCTGCAAAACCAACATTTGTTTTGCTAAGAGGGTCTGAGTCATTCACGGTTTCCCTCCCCAGTCCGGTGGTTCGTTCACTCTGGGAGCAGCCTCTACAGTGGAAGCGTCAGGGCTGGGCTCTGCGGGAGGGATGTGGTTGCACCCTCAGGGCTGATCAGAGAGGCCTGGGTATGATCCCAGCTCTGCAGCTTCCTAACTCGGTGACCTTGGCAGGTTACTGACCTTCCCTGGCTTCAGGGTTCTCACCTGTAGAGGAAAGATTCACGCATTCATTCATTCACAGGTGTGTGCAGGAGCCTCCTTCATCCCAGGTGGTGGGGATAGAAAGGCTGAAGGTGGGCACAAGTTTGGTGTGTTTGAGCTTTGGCCAGGAGCCATCATGGCTGCAGCAAAGAAGGCCAGGGAGGAGAGGAGGTGGACAGGTGGGCAGGGGGTTTCTGAGTTCAGTAAACCAGGCAATGTGTTGGTTTTCTAGGGAAGCTTATTGTATTTAACAGCAACAGAGGATGACAGGGTCTCATCCAGCTTTTTAAAAAGAACCCTTGGAGACCTGCCTGTCCAGGAGGTGCAGCGTCTCTCCCCGCTCCGTGTGGGCCACTCTTGGTGACTGGCTTCCCAAAGTACGGTATGGACGGGGTGGGAAGTAGCTTTACAGCAGAGAAACCTGCGCAGCACCGCCTAGGCCAGGTGATCAGGGCCCACGTGATTAAGTCCTGTGGGTCCCCAGTGCCCTTGGTGAGATGGGGTGGGGAGGGCACTCCATCAGTGCGGTCTTCCTACAAAATCCACAACCCCGGTCTTTCCCTGAGAAAAACATCAGACACACCCAAACTGAAGAACATTCTACAGAATATCTTCTGAGTGGTCAAGGTCATCTAAACCAAGGAAACTCTGTGAAATTATAACAGCCCCGAGGTACCTTAGGAGTTGTAATGACTAAATGCCATTTGGACCCTGGATGGGATCCTGGAAGAGAAAGAGACCACTGGGCAAAACTGATGAAATCCAAATAAATCCAGGTGTTACTTAATAATAAGATACAAGTTTTGGTTCGTTCCTTGTGGCAAATGGACCATAGGACCTTAAGTGTAACATTTCCCAGGGGATCTGGGTCTGGGTATATGGGAACTCTGTACAATATTTTCAGTTTTTCTGTAAATCTCAACTATTTTTTAGAAAGCTTTACTTATTGTATATATAAAAGAAAGACCCCCTGACCTCGGGGGGAGAGTGGACTGTGGGGGCCATGCTTGAAGTCCCGAGAGGCGGTGAGAGCCCCGCGGTGTCCAGCCAAGAGCTGTGAGTGGCTGGTGGGGAGCCGGCAGAAATGGAGCCCTGTGGTGGAGGAACCAAGGACAATGTGGGTGAGCCAGTGGGTTTGCTAACGGTTCTTTTCCCCCTGAGTTGGGGGAAAAGACGGACGGGCTTGAGGTGGGAGATGAAGAGTTGTCCTTTCGGCAGCAATCTGAGAGCTCGGCTAGGCGTCCATATGGAAACGCATCCGGGACAGCTGGAGACACACGTGGGAACCAGCGACGTTAGTGGGTGTCCCGCCATGGCACTGGAGCGGGTCCCTGGGAAAGGGAGGTAGCACTGCAGACGGAAGGGGACCTGCAGGGCCGAGCATTCCCCGAGTGAATCCTCCCGGCTCCCTCCAGTCCGGGGCCTGGTCCCGCCGTCTTCCGTCCGTCCTGTCGGGCCGGGAGGCCCGGGCCCCTCGCAGCGCCGAGACCGAGGCCCGTGACGGGGCACCCGCGGGCCGGTGCGCTCCCGCCCGGCGCCCTCCCTGCTCTGTGACGCGCCCTGGCGCCTGCCGCGGCGACAGGCCCGGAGCCGGGAGCGGGAGCGGGAACGGACGAGGCGGAGCTCCGGCTGCCGGCGGCGGCGCTCGGGCGCTTTCTCCCTGCCGCCGCTCGGGGCCGCGCCGGCCGAGGCATGTGCGGCGTGGCCAGCAGCGCTCGGGCAGCGCCAGGTCCTACAGCGACCCCGGTGGAGGCCGTGAGGACGCCTCCGACGGCGCGGAGGCCGTGGTCGGGGCGCCGGGCTCCGCGGATCCCCGAGAGCCTGACAGGGGCGTTCGCGGGGCAGACCCCGCTGTGTGAGCCCAGGGCTCGGCGGGCGGCCTGGACCTGGAGCCGACGCCCCGCGGCACCCTGGCCGAGCACATCTGCGCAGGCGGAGCCGGTGACCGCCTTCTGCACCCCGAGGCCTAGGGACCCTGGTCCGGGAAGGGGCGCGCCCGTCAGGCCCTACGAGGACGGCACATGGCCATCGTGAGTCAGCGCTGGAGATCGGCTGGAGGCCGACCTGCGCGGCACCTCACCTTCAGGCGAAGCCCCGGAATTTCAGCGCGCCTGTGTGCAAGGCTGCAGAAACCCCGTGGTGGCTGCAGAAACCCCGTGGTGGCGGCTGCAGGAATCATGGGTGTGGGCTTGTTTGCTCCGGAAAACATCCACGCTCTTATGTAGACCCACTAGTACAGGGGGAAATATGAGGAAAGAATGGAGTGCTTAACTCTCTGGAAAGAGGGAGGTGGACAAGCCAAGCCTGCAGGTGATAAGGGTCATGCCTCACCCAACGGGCAGCCCTTGAATTTGAGGATGGCATGTATGCCCATTTGGGCATCAGAATCCCTCTTCTGGCCAGCAACTACATCAGCCCAAATGTAATGTTCATCTTCACAGTGAAAATGGGATCCTGGGCTTGGGTCCATTCCCATTAAAAGATAAGGTGGATGCAGATCTCATCAATGCAGGCAAGCAGAGAGTCAGCGTTCTTCCTAATGGCTGTTTTGTCTCCAGTGATGATTTATTCAACATGATTCGAGGGGGAGGCATGCACCTGACCTGCTTGGAGCCATACGGGTTTCCAAATATGTACACCTGGCCGACTGGATGATACACAAGAGAAGGTGAAAGGTATGGTGTGTGGGTGATGGTGTCTGGCACCAAGACCAGGGTCGTGGTCACCATGGAGCACCGCATCGAGGCCGCCAACCCCCAATTCTGGATAAATGCATGATGCCACTGGTGGAATTGGTGCGCAACAGCATCACCACTGAGGAGGCCGTGTTTGACATGCACAGGAAGCAAGGACTGACCATGGAGGACATCGAAAGGAGCACTGGGTGTGGCCTCACCATCTCCCCTGATCCAGACCCGTGCAGCAGATCACAGCCGGACTCGGGGAGTAAACCTTGCTCACAGAGGGTGTGCTCATTTCAACCTCACAGGATTTCATCCATACGAAGTCGGAATCACATTTATATATTTCACGAGCAGTCTGCTCAGTTTCTTCTGGCATCTCAGACATGCTACCATTGGAGAGACCTTGTCCTCTCAGGAGAGACATGAGTGAAAAACCAAAGGAAAACCTGGACATCGGTCTTGTACATGCTGTGCGTACTGAGAACAGTCTGCCATCACTGAGGATGCTGGATGCCCCCTCTGGCTGTTATTTCCAGTAAATTCTGTGCAGCTTGAGACGATCCCGTTGGAGGGATTTCAGTGAAGTGCCTTCCTCAGGAATCATGAAACATAGGGAAAAATGATGAGAGAGGGAATGACTCTGCCCAGACCCTCCCCCATTTTACAAGGACCATGAAAAACAGTCAAACGTAAATGTGAATTTGTGATTGGAGAAATGCTGTGCAAATGAAATGTTTTTCCCTTTGACCATTCTGACTTTCTCTTCTGCGACTGTTCATTTTGTTGCTAAATCCTGTTTACCTGTAGCTACGCCTCCCCCTGCCCCCACGAATCTCCTCCTCATAGCTAAATAGGTGTCTCTAGAAGGAAAGCAGGATGGTCTAGGTGGGCCAGGGAACTGCTAAGAGGAGCAGCTGGAAGGAGAGAGACTGTGCTGCTACTCCACCAGGAAGTTCGCTGCTGGACTGTAAATAACAGTCCATCCGCATATGGCCAAGGTTGTGGCTTATGATAGGAGTTCTAGAAACCTAGCCAACGGACTGAGGTGGGTTTCCTCGTCTTCATTTATGGTGTTCCTGTGTCATCCAGAGCAGACACTTACACCCTTCCTCTCTGTTAGGGAGCCCCAAACCAGCCTCTCACTAATACTTCATTAAAATCCAAAGGGTTGTGAGGTATTTGATCCTAAATTAGTCTCATAGACGAAAAAGAAAGTGTGCGTGTGTGTGTGTGTGTGCGTGCACGCGTGTCACTGGGGCCTGCCCCAGGAGGAAGGGCTCGATCCTGAAACAGAGAGACGGGAGAGGGTGCTTGCTGAGGGGACAGCCTTGTGGTGTAGGGGGAGCGGCCAGGGACCATGACCAGGTTGGGGGTGGAATGGATGTTGAGGAGTCGACAGAGGGCCTCCTTTTGGATGGAGGTGGACTAAAGGACCTGATCTGCCCTGGGCTTTGGGAGTTTTCCAGCAGCAGCGTGGAGCAGACTGAGGCTCCCAGGGGCTGTGGTTAGAGGGCCGTTAAGACAGTAACAGAAGGAAAAGGGTTGAGTCCTCGTTCATGAGGGAGTAACCTATGGGACAAAGAAGACCTGGGCCACAGCTGGGATTCCCTCCTAGTGTTTCAACCCAGCCTACTGATTGTCCTTCAGCGTGGCCCTAAGGTCATGTCCGTGGCTGCAGGCTGAGGTGGGACAGGGGTGCAGGGAAGGGTCAGGTGGCAGCCGGAGCAGAAGCCTTGGGGGAGATGGGAACATCCTGGTCTGGCACAGTCGGGAGAGGGTATGACCGCCTGCCCCGGGACAGGAGAGGGCAGGTGAGCTGCCACGACATGTGGGCCCTGATGGGGTAGGGCAGACTCGGAGAAGTGGGGTGAGGTCTCATGGGGCCCCCTGGCCCACAGGCACAGCCTCCTCCATGGGGGGCTAAGGAGGAGGCCACCATGTGGCCACACCTGGAGGCAGGGCTGCCCACCCCCTCACTGCCAAAGGTACGGTTTGCCGTCACACACCTCAAGGCCAGGTCTAGGGGCAGGGACCCCAGGCCTCAGTGGCTCCTTATGCTCCCAGCTCTGCTGGAACTGGCGTCAGGGACCCCTGCTCAAGGAAGGGTGGGACAAAAAGCAGAACCTGTCAGGGTTCTGGGCTCTGGCAGGAGGCCCGGGGGCTCCTTCCCAGGTGTTAGTCCCCTGTCGTCTCCCTCTGCCCCCAGCCAAGCCAGGCCTCTGCACAGTCTGCATGGGGACGGTAGGAACGTCTTGGCCCTGTTGTGCTCCCTCTGGGGCCTTGAGGAGTTGCTGTGTCTCTGGGCCTTAGTTGTGCTTCTGTAAAATGAGAACCTTGGGTTAGCTGCTTCCAAGGATCCTCAGTCAGGTCACCTGGCCTGTGAGGCCTTCCAAACAGCTTCCTAGTGCCCAACCCCAGCCTTGCTCTGTGGAGCTCTTTGGCGACTTGCCGGTAAAGATCTACTTTGTTACTCCCTCTGCACAAAGGGCAGCCCAATAAGATCCTTGATCAGAAAATTGCACAAGCAGGCTGGGGGCACTGACTGGTCTCCCTGGCCCCTCAGTGGACAGAGCTCTCCAGGGAACAGGGACAGGGCAGCTGCACACCCAGGCCTAGAAGGCCGTCCCCATGTGTCAGCTGCACTCCGGTGCCATCTGACAGCCGCCCACCCACTGCCATCCCCTCCAGTGCCTCCCCTGGTGGCCTCACTGGCCTTGTCCCTCTGCTCCCAGGGCTTGTGTGCGCCTTACAGCTCCGCGTCCTCCTGGTTCCGCAGCATCTTCACAGTTCCACTGTGAACTCGTGACTGACTCGCCATGACCCAAACTCTTCCAAATGGCTTCTGTTGGGGCATCAGCCCCTGCAGCTAACAGCCTTCAGGGCAGGATCATTCCTCAGTGGAGCCTCTAATGGGCCCAGCGTGTTCATGTGCGGCAGGTGATGTCATAGGTCAAAGGTTAGTCTCCGCATTGATTAGATGTTCAGTCAACTATGGCCCATGGAAATGGGTCTAAAGCACAGCTGTTTTAAGGGCTGAACTTTGAGCAGGACTGTGGGTGGGGCAGGCAACGCCCTTGACATTTAGCGTATGACAGAGAATCATATTAGACCTGCTAATGGAACAACCATGTGTTGACATACGTGTAATCTGTATACTGTATATTTAAATGTGCATAGTGTGTTCCTATATATACAGACATGTGTGTGCATGTATGTAAGTGTGCTTGTATCTATGTAGCAACATTGAGGTGAAATGTGCATGGACATGGAACAATTGGCACGAAATTTTCAGAAGCATGAAACTGAGTCAGTAATCATTCCTGTTGTTTAAGAAAATTCCATAGGAAAGAAAATGAAGAGGGTCTGTTCATTCTCATCTTTGTAATGAAAGCCAGGAAATAACAGAAATGCCTAAATATAAGCTAATATCTCAATATGATGGTCATTTACTAAAGGGAATTTTATACATTTGAAATGTTCGTTGAGACTTTAACAATGGTGAAAATGTTTATGTGGGAAGGTTGGAAAAAATACAGACTGCTTTGTGATGCTCACAATTGTGTAAAACCGAAATTGACATTTGAAAATGCCCCAGAAAAATGAAAATGACATGTGGAGTAGGGGAGGGGGCTTTCTCAAAAGCTTCTTTACAGCTATTATATTGCTTTGACAATTGAAACTCAAGCAGTCGTTTGGAAACAGAGCGATACAGGGAGATAGTTTTGGTGGTGGAGTCGACGTTTCCAGGGACAATTAGTGCACTTTTCACGACATCTTTGGTGATTAAGCGGGTCGGGGCAATGTCTCACTTGTACGGGCTGCACTGTTCCTAGGCTGAGGCCCCAGTCTTCTCCCTGCCTGCGGCCTTTTCTTTCTTTTTTAAACCGCAAACCTGGAGGTTAAGGCCTTAACTGGACAAGAGCATGTGCTCCGGAATTAGACCTCAGTGGGCTGAGCCCTGGCTCTGGGGCTTTGCTCAGACGTCTCCACCCCGCTGAGCCTGGTGTCCCGACTGTGGGCATCAGGGACAGTCAGCACCCTGCCCTTGGCCAGCACTCAGCAGGGCAAGCGCTCCCTGAGTCCTGGCAGCTGCTGGGTGTCATACATCCCACAGTGACATCCTCAGAAGTATGGACAGAAGCTCAAACCCAGGCCTCGGTGGGAATGCTGGTTCTGAGAGTCCCTGTAGTGTGACTCTGATTTTCAGTGAAGAATGAGGTAGAGTTACAGTAAAGACAAATGGAGTCATCACTGCAAAATGACTTTGCAACCTGTAAAATGCCTCCCAAGCAGCAGTGTTCCCGGTGATCACTAAGAGTGACCCTGGGGGGCACCAGGCCCTCCTCCCCACCATCTCCCTCACACCTGCCTGTTGGGACCACAGTAGGACCTGGGCTCTGGGCTCCGGAGGACACCCAGGACAGTGGGGCCCCTCCAGCCCTTACCCGCCATGCTTCTGGGCCTGCCGAGAGCCCGGCAGAGAGGGCCCTGCAGTGTCCACGTGCAGGGCCTCCACCCGCGGGTGACTGCTGTCTCTCCTTCCTCTGTCTCAGGGCGCAGCGTGGACCCTGGCCTGGCTGGTCTGCTGGGGCGACAGGCACCGGGCTCCAAACAGCCTTTCATGGTCACCTTTTTCAGGGCGGGCCCCAGCCCCATGCGAGCCCCTCGGGCGGCGAGGCCCCTGAAGAGGAGGCCACCGAAGAAAACCAATGAGCTGCTGCACCCACACAAACTCCCTGGGATCTTTGGTGAGGCCTGGGGCTGGGGCTGAGGCGGGCTTTTGGTGAGAACCAGGTGGTGGCCTCACAAGCCTTTGGGGTCTCAGTAGGGCTCAAGTCGATGGTCCCCCCCCACCCCGCCACCTTCCTGACACAAGCCCCGAGAGGACCGGCCCCGCACTCCCCCTCTCAGGCCCCTGAGCGTCTGTCCCCTCCGTCCCTGCCCCCAGAAGTCCCCGCTCTGTCCTCCCCTGGCCCACCAGGCCTTCCCTCAGAAGACCTGTCAGAACAGGTGCCCTTCCTCCGGGCAGCGTCCCCCCTGCAGCCCTCGGTTCTTCCCTGGGGAGCCCTGCAGAGTCCACGCTTCCTTACGGGAGGGTCTCCACCTGAGGCTGAGCCCCTCGGGATCGGGGATGGGCCCGACCCAACCAGCGGCCTCCTTCCCTTCACGGGGTGTCACAGGAACCTGGGGAGAGGGGGCAGCAGGAGAGGTGTCCCTGCAGTAAGGGAGGAGGAGCCACTGCTGGCGAGGTTTCCCTGGACTGTGACTGGGGCCTTGGGAGGCCCACAGATGAAAGTCAGAGCCATCTGGGCTGAACGTGGGGTTACTCCGTGGCCCTCGGGAGCCCTCAAAGGTTCTCGAGCTGGGTCACGGCACCAGCAGAGCTCCCAGATGGGCTTTGTGAGACCAGATAGTGTTGTTTCTCGTCACTCATTTTATTCAACAAATGTGCCCATCAGGGTGGCCCTTGCCCAGGAGCTCCCCACGGGAGCTGCACAGAGCAGGAGCCCCAGAAAAGACTTTGCATGTGTCCCCTGCAGATGATGTCCACGGCTCTGATGGCCGGCATGTGTGCCGTCGGCACGAGCTCTATGTCAGCTTCCAGGACCTCGGCTGGCTGGTAATTTCTGACTTTCTTTCTTTCTTAAATGACAATCTGCACCTGACCATCCTAAGTGTGTCTCCAGGAGGAGGGAGAAGTATGGGTGATTTTCATTTCTTTGTGTATTTCCTTCTGTGTTTTCCCTGTTTACTGAAGAGAGAATATGCTACTTTTATAGCGAGAAGGGTTTTTTTGGTAACAAACATGAAAATGGAGACCCTGAATCCTCAGCCATAACATGTTAGAGCTGCAACAGGGAAACTGAGGACGGCCGGCGCCCTTGCACTTGTCGTCCTGTGCACTGTGGGAGCCGAGGGCAGTGGGAGCAGTCAGGGGAGGACAACACCCAGGGTGACAGCCTGGGCGGGGGACAGAGCGGGGCTGGGCCCTGTGCTGAGCAGCTCGGTGTGGGTGCCAGGCCTCTGCGGGGAGGCTGCTGAGCCCTGAGGCTGAGGAGGCAAGGACAGCCCTGGTCCCGTGCCAGGTGCTGCACCTGGGGGCTCGAGGGGCACCGGGCTGGGACTCCCCTTCTCCCCTTCTCCTGCAGGACTGGGTCATCGCCCCCCAGGGCTACTCGGCCTATTACTGTGATGGGGAGTGCTCCTTCCCGCTGGACTCCTGCATGAATGCCACCAACCACGCCATTCTGCAGTCCCTGGTCAGTACCTGCCCCTCTGTGGGGCCCTGGGGGAGTCGCTCCTGCAGCAGCAGGGCCAGGATGTGCATTTCCCACCCCCTTGCCTTTGCACTTGCTGTTCCCTCTACTGGGAGGGCCTCCTGGTGGCCCTGGGCCCGCCCCTCACACTCACCCTGCTCCTCACCTCTGTGGTCCTTCTCTGCCACGGACCATCCAGGCTCACCTTCCAGGCCTGCAGGCCTGCTGTGAGGGTTGCATGGCTCCCGCGGGTCCTGACTATCTGCTGGACTGTTCCCCAGCTCTTCCCTCCCTCCCCTCCAAGGCTGTAAGACTGGGACGATCTTGGGACACTTCTGTGCCCCCCATCCTGGCAGGGCTGGCACAAGGCACGTATCCAGTAAGTTTGTGTTGGAAATGAGAAAGAACAGTACCATCATACCCACTGGCCAGAGAAATGAGTCTCAGGGGTGGGGCCTACGCACAACATGCATCCAGTGAGCAACAGGGCCTCTGCCTTGGTCTCCCAGTGGCTCAGAATGAAGCGAATGGAATGTGCAGCACATAACTCCACAAGCCAATCTGTTTGGTGCCAGATGGAATAAAAGCCTGCTGCTTTTTGTCACTCATCTGGTGGAGCTGTGGTCTAGGGCAGTCACAGAATGGCAGCACCCCCATGGTGCCAGCTTCTCTCCAGTGTCCCAACTCAGCAGAGGCCCTCTGGTTTCCAGCCCTTAGAGCCCCATGGCTGGTGCAGATGGGCAGCGTCGCCTGGTTTCTTTCACATGGGCCTGACTGCCACGCCAGCCACAGAGGTGGGACATTGGGAGCAGCGGCACCGACCTCCCAGTCGGGCTGGCCATCCCCTGGGAGGCCACTGGGCCCCAGGGTAGCCCAGTGCCTGGCTGCCAGTCCTCCCAGCAGGCTGGCTCAGAGATGGGGCTTCTGGGACAGGCTGGGCAGTGGGTATGTGGGCCACGCTTCCAGTTGGGCTCCCAGTCAGGCAGCTGCATCCTGGTCCTGCTTCATGGCCTCAATGAGGGTTAAGAGGCTTTATGGCCCCAGTAGGTGGATGGAAGCAAGTCCCCTTTCCTCTCCTGCCTCCTGATGACAGCTCAGGGCCGCCTCCAGGGCCGTCCGCCTGGGGCCCTGGCTTGGAGTCCAGCAGAAACGCCATTGATCCTGCCAAGCCTCAGGAGAAATATTTTTAGGGAGGCTGGAAATAGCCTCGTCCATCAGGCTGGTTACGGTGGGTGAAGCCGTCTGGGAGGAAGGGAGCAGGCCCACTGCCCCGGGTCCTAGTTCTGCCACCCTGCCAGGAAGCTGGGTGACTCTGGGCGCGTCACATGGCCTCTGTGCCCTCGGCCTTCGTCTGTACGTGCCTTAGAGGTCGTTAGAGGGGTGAAAAGTGCTTTGGGTATTAACAGTGTTGAACACCCTGGGGTGAACCTAGAATTCCAGGCTCTATCCAGGTGTTCAGGAACATCCACCGGCTCACAGAGGCAGACAGACCATAAACAGCTAATGCGGACAAGACACGATCAGGGACGTTACAGATGGGCAGGGACCCCAGAGGGCTAGTGCTGCAGGCGTCAGGCACAGGGGCTGGGCTCCAGGCGCGCTGTGTGCTGGGGACCAGCAGGTTCACGGGCCTACAGGGGCGGGGGTTGTGTGGCAGGGAGCAGGCAGGCGTCCAGGATGTGGCCTGAGGCAGAGGGTCAGGGAAGGGGTGCAGGAGGGTGGGCCGGGGCAGACTGACTTAGCTCTGCCCTGCTGCAGGCCAGGAACGGAGCAAGGGAGGGCCAGCAGTTGTGACCCCAGGGCCGGGCCAGGAGGGTCCTGGGAGAAGGGCGCTGAGCTCATACCTCTGCCTACCGTCCCCTCCCTGGCCAGGTGCACCTGATGAAGCCAGACGCAGTCCCCAAGGCGTGCTGTGCACCCACCAAGCTGAGCGCCACCTCCGTGCTGTACTATGACAGCAGCAACAACGTCATCCTGCGCAAGCACCGCAACATGGTGGTCAGGGCCTGCGGCTGCCACTGAGCCACCCTGGGCCACTGCAGTGCTGCGCCCGCACCCGCCCCCTCTGGAGGCTGGAAACCCTCAAACCCAGCCCAACCTCAGGCAGGCTGGGCTCAGAAATCAACACCGTCCATGCTACTCTGCCCTTCCAGCCAGGGCTGGATCCTCTCCAGATCCCTTTACCCCTTCGCTGTGGTTTGCAGCAGACTTCCGGTCTCCGGTCCTGGGGGCCTGAGTCATCAAGCAGGATGCTGCCCCAGCCCCCTTTCCCAGAGATACATGCTGACCGGCTCTTTGGGGTTTGCACAAGTCGTGTGTGAGGACCCGTCCATACCTATTGCTGGGCCAGGCTGTGGGCAGATATGGGATGGCCCAGGGCCCAAGACAGCCACTTCAGGCTCTTTACCATTCACTACAGGGTTCAGGTATGTGGAGACAGGGTCCAGTGCACCTCAGGTTGCCTGCCTCTCCCATGTGCAAAATGGGGCATTTCTGTGAAAGAACATGGACTGGCACTCAGTGTTGCATATTTGTGTATCTAAGTCATCAAACTGCTGGCCATAGGTAGGCATGTGGGTCAAGGAGGAGGAGCCAATCATGATTTAGTCTAAGGCCAATGGCATTTATCTTCCCATCTTATTGTTTTGATCTTCCTCTGCTGTCTGAAGGCATTTAGCCTTAGTAGAAACAAAAAATCTCTGGGGTTTCACTGACTCACCTGTCAGCATGTTGAACCATCAGCTCAGCTCTGTGGAAAAGCTATTTTTTTACTGAGCCAAGCATGGTGGATGCACTGGGTGGCCCAAGATGACTGTCTAGCAGAGGATACAATTTCTCTTTCCCTTCTGCATGGCAGGTATCAATATCAATCTTGCTATTTTTTTCTTCCAAATTTGAATTTCAAAATGATTAGCACAGAACTTAAGGTTGCAACTGTCAACCGATCAAAGTTGGTATGTGAAGTGAAGACTGCCATCTTCTGCCATGCTGTTTTCACTGTTTCACCCAGAGCAGTGCATCTGTGACAGTGGGCAGATTGTGACCAGGTACTGAGCAAGGGCAGGAGCTTGTTGGCATCTGCTTATGTCCAGTTGTCAAAAACAGGCTGGTCACCAAAATCTGCATAACCCAGGAGCCTTGTCCTATTTCTCAGGGCCTATGAGCCAAAGAAAAGGCCCCTGTCCCAGCAGAGTGACAGGCAGTAATTAGGCTGACCTGGGTGGGGGCTCCCGGAAACCACTGTTCTCCTTGGAGTAGCCACCACCGGTAGCTGGAGTGTTTATTTGATTTCTGACTTGCCAACCCTCTAATTTACCTGCTGAGACAGACAGATTCCAGCTGCCTGAACCCTGAAATACTGTCATTAAAAGCAGATGCTGGTCCAGCCTCAATTCACAGGCACAGCCCAGCTGAGGTGGAGCAATATGTGCCTGAGGAGGGGTCCCAGGAGAACAGGTCTGGCAGCAGTGGGCAGGGGGAGAGGCTGGGGCCTCACTGTGGGACAGCAGACCCTCCACCTGGACCAGGGAGTGAGTGCAGAAGATACCTTCCCCACATACAGAGGGTGGGCACTGACTGTCTGGAAGGTGGCAGGTTCCCCATCAGTATAGGGATCTAAGCTCTGGCCTAGGAGACCTAACTTATAAGTGGCTTCCTCCTCTGGACTGTATTTTTTCATCTGTAACATGAAGGTATTGGACTTTCTGATCTCCAAAGGGCCTTCTACCAGAGAAAGTATCTGCAAGCCCTTCTCACACTGAGCCCAGATGCAGCCTTAACTCTGAACTTGAGCTCAGGTGGCTGTCATGAATCAGAGTTGACACATAACATGGAACCTATCTGCTATTCTAGTACTGATCTAACAGTTCTCTCTTTGAGCATCAAGAATCATCTTTGGGCAATTATAAATTTAAAATTAGCCAATTATCTTGACAATTAATTTTTTACTCTACCTAGTATTCTGAGTGCCCAGTCAACAGCCTGGCATAATTAGGGGTGCACCAGGAATGTTCAAGTCCCCACAAGTTAAAGATATGGAGTATACCTTACCTATCAGTCAAGCTGTGGTCAGTAGGAATGACTAGGAGTTGCAATTGTTTTTCATGCAGGACGATGGCAAACATCACTGCCTGCCTACCCATGTCAGACTTCCAGCAAATTCTGCCATCCATCCAACTACTAAATGAAATCAAATAGAAAACTAGCCCTGAGCAGTGCAACACTTGTGGATAGACATAAAGGCCACGCACTTTATTCCATCAGTTACACGTTTGCTGAGGCAGGCGTGGTGGCTGCTGTGGGTGACCAGGCCACAGATACACAGCACAGATGCCACCATTTCCCTTTCCCAGGGCATGGCTTGTTTATCTGGTTGCACCAGACTAGAAAGATAAATGAGGGTGGTCAGGTCAGACCCATTGGCAGCGATGAGACAGGAAGGGAGAACACATGGGAAAAGAAGCTAAGAAGTAACGCACAGCAGTCTGAGCAACACTGGCCTGGAGACCACGTCATCATGTTAGTGTTCACTGTCTTCTGAGGTAGGGAAGTAAAACATTTTCAGGTTCTGAAAAAATCCTTAAGAAACAGGAAAACAGGCAGCATAGCAAGAGTACATATTTTTGGAGCCAAATGGATTTGAATTGTGTTTCTCCTTCCTCTGTAGAGCAGGATATTGGTTCTTTCCTTCCAAGCTATAAAGACCAGTTATGTACACAAACACTTCAGACAGGGTCTGGCAGCCTAACAGCTGGTGCATTGGTATTACTGCAAATAAATTTGCCAATTTTGAGCACAGCACTAAACCTCCTCCCAAAATGTATTCTGCGGGTGGTGGTGTATTTATCTCAGAGCAGTGCTTTTTAAAAAATCTACATACTGTAATCCTTTGGGGACAAGACTTGTATTCATTCTCACCTGATTTAAAGGCCTGAGGCAAGTGCTTGGTTATGGCCAGGGCTGTGAACCTTTATCTTGTGTTGCCAGAGACACAGGGATCCCACCAGCCTGCTGAGGGTGCCCAGTACCCACCAGGTGACTCTTGGCAATGTGAATGGAGGATTATCCATCCCAGCATTTACTACTTATGGGAAGGCTCTAATGCAAGCATGTGGCCCACTTTTTATGAAATGTGTTTTTCATTTATTACAAAAATAAAGCAATTTTGGAGGAAAATCTGGAAAATTAAAACATAATTGATATCAGCACAGTCCTATGGCACAGATGAACACACTATAAATATTTTGGTAATTATTTCTCAGCTTTTTTCTTAGGATATAAGTACAGAGTTTTACTATTACAAATATTTTACAAAATTGGATCATATTATACTATATAAATTGCTTTAAGCTATGCTTTTCTTGCTTTATTATATGGTGAAAATTTCCATTAATAAATATTTTTTGAAAACACAGCTCCCTAGTTTTGTGTCATGTGACATCTATGAGACTGTTTTCACCTCTACAAAGCAGTTTGCACAATCCCTTCCTAGGGATGTGGCGAATGCGCTGAGCTAGCAGCACTTGGAGGCGGATAAGCTGTTATGAAACTCCCACAGCCACAGAACGAATCCTGGCACAATCCTGGTCTCTTCCTTAGTGCAGCCATCAGAGGTCAGCACATGGATGGGGCCCAACAGCAAAGGAGTTAGTGAGGGAACACACTGGCAAAACAGCCCTGTGTTCAGTCTTAATGCTGGAGCAATGGAGCAATAGCACAGTGGGAAGGTGGTCCTGGAGGCCACCCTGGACTTGAGCCAGGCAGTCCCAGAAAAGGAGCTCTATCCTTTGGGCTGCAGCAAAGGCCCCACGGTGCCTCCGGGTCCACGTCCCATAGGCTAGAGCTCTCCCGAACAAGACAGCAACAGCTGGGAGTAGCTGAAGTAGATGGCCAGGTTCTGGGTCACCCTCCCACCTGGTAGGCAAGGGCCCTGTTTCCTTGTGTCTCCCCAAAGGGTCCAGACCAACCAGGTGGACTCTGACTGTCTCCCCCCAGGGCCTTGGGCCCTTGCTGTAGACTGAGGCTAGAGCTCAGTAAACCTCTCAAGACTCCATGACAACTAGGGGAGGCAGGCCAGGCTTCCAGTCCCAGCTCTGCCATGATGTCCTGGCTGACCTTGGTTCTTGTGAAAGCCCCGAGGCCACTGCTAGGTAAACCTGAGCCTCGGTTTAACTCTGTTCAGGGTTCTGCCAAAGACAAAGCAAAGTGACATTCACCTGTGGACACCCAGGTAGAGCACTGGAAGGGGCATGGGCACCTAGTGACTCTAAACCTGAGCTTTCTGACCAGCTCACTGGTCTCAGCCTCCCCAGGCTATCGGAGAAGTAGAGAGATCTGTAAGGTCATCATCACAGGAGTCAGTCCCCTCTTGGGAGGCTGGCTGTGCAAAGCTCTTTATTCACATCCTTTCTTGGTTCTCATGAAAGCCCTGAGGCCACTGCTATCACCCTGGCCTCACTAAAGCCTGCCCAACACTTGACTAACTAGTGATAGCCACAGCCAAGCCCAATGGATTCTGAATGGTCTAAGTAACCCAACCCACAGGGAGATGTTGTGGCTACAGGGCTCAGTCCCTGCTCAGGGTCTTTACTGGTGAGAGATTCTTTATGTCCACCTGGCTGACCAGTTCACTGACACAAGTCAGCCCCATTTGAGCTCCAAACAATGGTGCACACAGGAGGACCAGACTGTGAGTCCACAAAGGTGAGACCATCTGTCTTGTTCAATGGTTGGCCAACTTTTTCTGTAAGGGTTCAGGCAGTAAATATTTTAGGCCTTGGGACTGTATTAATTTTATATGGCTGGTTAATTTTATGTGTCAACTTGGCTAGCCCATGATATCCAGTTTTTGGTCAAACACCAGTCTAGGTGTTGCTGTGAAAGTATTCTTCAGATATGATTAATATTTGAATCAGTAGATGTGGACTGAAGCAGATTACCCTTCATAATGTGGGTGGGCCCCATCCAGTCAGGTGACAGCTTTAAGACTAAAAGACTGAAGTCACCCAAAGGAGAATTCTGCCTCCAGATTGTCTTTGGACTTGAACTGCAACACCAATTCTTCCCTAAGTCTCCAGTCTGCTGGCCTGCCCTGCAGATTTCAGACTTGCCAGCCCCACAATCAGAGAGCCAAATCTTTAAAATAAATTTCTCTGAACATAATAAACATTATATATATATGGTTTCTCTGGAGAACTCTAATATAAGAACCATTCAGTGCCTATTGCCAATTACTCAGCTGTGCCACTGTGGTGATAGATATGGCTGTGTTCCAATAAAACTTTATTCACAAAAATAGGCATCAGGTTGGATTAGGCCCAGAGTATGCCGGCCAGTCTCCTAACAAATAAGCATAGTACCTGGCATAGAGCAGGCACTTTGAGTTATAAAATATCATTTAAAAAATTCTATAGGATTAAAGTGAACAAATAAACAATGAATCCTTGAGACTGATAGGTACACCTGCTGGCTGTAACACTGGCCAGCGTGAGTTTAGGCAGAAAGGCAGCAGAAGACAGGAACTTCCCACTGTCTTTGATTCCTTCTGTCCTGACAATGGTCTGACAAGAGTATCTAGCCTGAATTTATAACACCTGGCATCTCAGGGAATCCACCCAAGGGAGCAAAGAAAAGCTGTGGGGAAGCCACTATGCCCTACCCTGTCAGCAGCCTCTCAGGGGGTGTGGATAAAGTGAAGGTTCCTGTGGCCAGGATTCTCACCTGGCCCTGGTCGGCTAGCTTACTACACACGTGTGGGCAATACGTCAGTAGTGACTCTATGAAAAGAGCTCCTCCCAGTGCTCTGCACAACGACACGGTGGCACGGCTGCAAGGCTGCAGGAGAGCAGAGGCTGGAGTGGTGGCAGCGCCAAGGACAGAGACTGAGACGGCTGCAGGGGCAGAGAGGCCCAGAGGTAGAGAATGGCTTGCTGCATGCAAACTCACTCTGAATGGATGGAACTCTAGTGACTGACCTGCCACCATGGGAATAAAATTGGGTATAATCCCTTTCACTCCAAGAACGTTCTACTGTCATTTCTTTGGTCATATTGAATCCACAGTGAACTTGTCTGGGCTGAAACCCATTGGAAGAACAGTGGGACAGTACAGGTATCATCTCTCACAACTCCTAGGAACTAGCTGGAGGCAGCAACACAAGAACTAGGGTTTATTTTACGAGAAGAAACATCCGGAGCCACACTGGTGGGCCCAGGAAAGGCCCTGGAAGCAAAGGCCTGGAAAAGGCTAAGCACAGCCTGTCCACACTGGGGCGGTGGGGCCTGTACCAGTTCCCAGGCCCAAGGCCACACTGGGAAAGAGCCAGAGGGATCCCAGGCCACTCCCACAGAGAAGCTGCTCCAAGGTGACCCTGAGAAGGGCTACGACACAAACTCCTGCTTGCTGCAAACAGGACACCCTCAGGTGCGGTTCCTGGGGCTGACAGCTCCTGGACACGTGGGGACAGTGCAGAAAAGGCCCCATCTCACATGTACTCCCCACAGTCGGCAATGATCACCTTCTGCTTTGGCTTCCCGTCCTTGCTGCCTTCGGCCTTTGTGGGTGGAACAGAAGAGGGGCAACCAGGGAAGGGAGGGTGGAGAGTAAAGAGCAGCTCAGGGCTACCCCCCAACCTGCCCACTCCCAACCAGAGCAGAAGCAGCTAGGCCCCTCCCTCCAGGCCACAGAGCCTCCCAAGCTCTCCCAAGGGGCTGTACAGCAAAGGCCGGGCAGCCACCCACCTCAATCTGCCGCAAGACATCCAGGCCTTCTGTGACTTCCCCAAACACCACGTGCTTGCCATCCAGCCAATCCGTCTTGTCACATGTCAGGAAGAACTGGGAGCCATTGGTGTTTGGTCCAGAGTTGGCCATGGAGAGCAGGCCTGGGGAGAGGACGAGCACATCAGCTCCCACTACCCTGGTTCTGGCCCTCAAGAAGAGGACGTCTGTGGAGTAAATGCAGCCACGGAAATGCTGCTGGGAAGTGGAACAGGACAAGTGCTGAGAAATGGTTACTGGCAAGATGTAAGCTGTTGGCATCTTTGATAAGAGTGGTTTCAGTGAATAGGTGGGGAAGTCTGGTTAAGAGTGGGGTGAGGAGAACAGAAGACAGGGACGGAATCTACACAACTTTTTCAAGAAGTTTTGCTTAAAAAGAATGCCAGAGGTATGATGATAGCTGAGGGGGGATGTAAGTCAAAGGATAATATATTTTTTAAAAGATGATACTGCATGTTTTTATGCTGATGGGCTGACCCAGCAGAGAAGGGGAAATGATTAGACAAGGCAGTGGGAAGCATCAGCAGGAGCCAAGTCCCTAAGTGGGGCAAGAGGATGGCGAGAGAGGAGCTGGCAGGGAAGACAGCTTGTGCCCGTCCGTCCTTGGAGGGAGGCCTGAGTGGGCACGTGCGGAAAGATGCAGGGGGCAGCGGCCTGGAAGTCTCAGAGTGAAGGAAGGTACGGAATCATCATCTGACTGGGACGGAACATCCACTAGGGAGTCAGGTAAGTTGGTCGAGGGGCCCCCAAAGAAGTGTAGTCATAAATTTCAAGTGGAATGTTATGGTTCTCTTTTTTCTCTGTTGCTGGGGGACCAACCACTGTGACTTTTTACTGGGCAAGTCTGAGAGAGCGGAGAGGCAGTGAGGCCGAGGGAAGAGGAGAGGGCTCACAATGGCAGAGCGCAGAGGCCGGGCGCGGCCTTAGGGAGTGTGCGCAGGGAGGTGGGGGGCGGTACGTCAACGGAAGCAGCTTGCTCCTCTCCTGCCAGGGTGAAGGCTTCCACTCGGCCAGCCGGCTCTCCCGCAGACCCCAGGCCCTCAGCCAGACCCTCATTCCACCCCGCAGAGCCATTCTGCCCCTGCCCGGCCCCACGCATCACCCCACACCTGGTCCCGTGTGTTTGAGGATGAAGTTTTCATCATCAAACTTCTTCCCGTAGATGGACTTGCCCCCGGTGCCGTTGTGGTTGGTGAAGTCACCGCCCTGGCACATGAACTGAGGGATGATGCGGTGGAAGCTGCTTCCCTTGAAGCCAAAGCCCTTCTCATGGGTGCATAGGCAACGGAAATTCTCTGGAGTTGAGAAAGGAGAAGGTGCTGAGGTTAAAAACCAAATTAAACCAAACGTCTGTAACCAGACTCTGAAAAACCATTATATTTGTTTAATGTTTATATTTTCACTAAAAAATGACATGCACATTATAAACCTTTGTGTCACTGGCATATGAAGGACTACAGGGGATTCTGGCCAAGGAAGGACTGAACATATGCATTCTAGCTCAGCTCCACACTAGGTTGGTGGTAAAGAGATTTTTGTAAAAGAAAAACCAAACAGGATCTTAGAAAAAAAACACAGGGCAAATCTTTGTAACTCTGAATTTCACAATAGTTTCTTAAATATGATGCCAAAAACAGTCAACAAAAGAAAAAAATTAATTATGCTTCAGCAAAATTAAAACTTTTGTTCGGCAGGTTCTTCAAAAGTTAGACATAGAATTACCATATGACCCAGCATTTTCACTCTTAGATATATACCCCAAATAATCCAAAACAGGGATTTAAACACATACTTACACACGAACGTTCATTAGCAGCATTATTCATAATAGCCAGAAAGTGGAAACAGTGCTCAAGTGGCCATCAACAAATGTGGTGTATCCATACAATGGAACATTATTCAGCCATAAAAAACTCTGACACATGCTAAAACATGGGTGAACCATGAAAACATTAGGCTAAGTGAAATAAGCCAGACACAAAAGGACAACTAATGTATGATTCCATTTATATACAATATCCAGAATAAGCAAATCAACAGACAGAAAGTAGATTAAAGAATATTTAGGAGGGTTGCAGAAAGAGACAAGAGAGAAATCAGAGGGAATAAAAGCAAAGAAATAACTTAAGAAAATTTCCCCAAACCAAAGGATAAGACAGACTGTCCTGACTGATGGGTGTGGCCCAAAGAATAATGGCTTCCCCAGCGTGTCCAGGCCCTACTCCCTGGAACTTGAGGATACACTAGGGTAAAAGGGACTCTGTACATGTGATTAAGGTTATGGATCTCGAGATGTGGAGGGTAGCCTGGATTATCCAGGTGGGCCTAATACACTCCTGAGACTATAACCTGAGAACTTTTCCCAGCTGAGGCCAGAGTTAGAAGTGATGGAAAAAGAGGCAAGAGGGATTCAAATGTGAGAGGGGCTTGATCCACTGCTGCTGGCTTGAAGATGGAGGAAAAAAAGCAAGAGCCTCTAGAAGCTGGGAACAGTCCTCAGTCGAGTCAGCAAGGACATGGGTACCTCAGTCCCACAGACACAGGAAACTGAATTTGAGAACACAGAAAGAGACCCTACCACAATCTAGACCAGCATTAACAGCAATTAAGCACTTGGTTAGTCTAACTGAGCAACTGAATTTTACTTTATTAAACACGTGGCCAGTGGCTGCTACTGTATTGGACAACTCAGCTCTAGACAGAAACAAAAAAAGGTTTCATAAAAAGGACCAAGAATCAGAATGACATTGGACTTCTCCAGAATGCTACACCCTAACTTTCAATTAAGTGGGAAGGTAGATATTTTCAGACATCAGTCTCAAAAAACTTACCTCCCAAACTCTTCTGTGGAGAGTAAGTCCACAGAAGCTACAGAAGTATGTCCTTTACTGAAATAAGGGAAGAAATAAAAAAAGAAGACAACAGATGTTCCAACATAAGAGACAAAAAACAGGTGATTCTAGATAACAGCAGTGAGTGGGCCTGGAAAGCAACTGGTCCAGGCTGGAGGAAGTCAGAAGGCTCCAAGGAGAAACTTCAATTAACAGACTCTGGTGGGTTTGAACAGGATGAGAGATTTAAACGGGCAGGGCAATTTGGGAAAGACTCAGGAATAAGTGCTTAGAAGACTAAGCAAATGTGAGAACAAGACAACTGTGAGTTCCAAGGGAAACAAAATGCTGTGCATGAAAGGAAGTTACCACAGTGTGATGCTTACAGAGAAGAACCTTGGCCTAACCAATCACCAAACTCATGGTAATCATGTAAGGAAGAGGGAGGGGCAGGGAAGGTGACTTGAGAAGCTAACTCCTTACCTTTTGAAGTGGGGAGCCCACAGATAATGTTTAAAATGAAAAAACTAGGAAGTAGCAACATAAATCTGTTATCTACTAATACGGAGGTGAAAACCACGGAATTGGCTTAGAGCTGAAATCCGTTGCCTCTGAGGAGCAGCAAATGGCGCTGGCAGCGGGGCAGGGCAGGGCAGGGCGGGGCAGGGAAGCACTGGGGGAATGGCTCTTTCTCAAAATAAGCTTTGCAAAATGGACTTTTTAAACCATATGTCTATGTAATAAAATTTAGATTTAAAAAATAATTAGAATATCTAACAAATTAGAAAGATGACTCAAGAGACTGTTAGCTAACAGTAGTTACTTCTGGAGAGGACTGGATGTGGAGAGGGAAAAAGACCTAGGTTTATTGCCTTCAATATTGTTGGAATATATGCGCATGGTATTCTTGATTATTCTGTTTTTCTTAACCAAGAACACATTTACTTGTATTTTTTTTTGATCCCCTTATTAAAAGATAAGAAACCAGCACTTACAAAGCTTTAAAAAATGCCTATTCTGGCTCATCTGTTACTGGATGAGCCAGGATCTGAGATGCCACAAATCAACTCAGGTTGGAAACAAGGTCAGGGGCCCAAGAACTGAGGCAGTGAGGGCCTTGAGAAGGCTCACTGCCCGGCCTCCAGTGCGTCCTGCTCACCTGCTGTCATGGGAACGACATCGGAACGAAGGAGTATGTGGATGCGGCCGGCAGGCTTGTTCCCAATCCTGACGTCCATGTACACCTGGGGATTTGACCGGGCCTTCTTTGCAGTGGGTTCTCCCTGGCACAGGAGAAATTGCTAGGTTAGAGAGGATCCCCGACTCTCCGAGTAGGAAAGTGCTTGGAATGCACATCCAGAACCCAGGGCAGTGAGCGGGCTGCAGCAAGATGCCGACAGGGGGGGCCTGGTGGGGCTGCAGAAGGCAGAGGCCATGGACACAGCACCCAGTTGGACATCTATGGACAGGGACCTCAGCACCATCGAACCCGATCCCCATCCCACAGGTGCATTATCTCATCCCACAGGCACTCAGCCAGCCAGCTGGCATCACCCTGCCCTGCAGTCACAGAACATCACTCTCCTGGCCCACAATACACAAGTTTCAACACTGTCAAACCCACCATACTCCACTTAAAAGAACCATTTAGGTAGCACCACCTTGTCCCTCTCTGCTGAGCCCGGCATGTCTGTAGGCTGGCTGCAGTGGAGGCAAGGGGCAGCCTCCTGGCTTGGACTCAAGTGCTTGGAATACAATGAAGGAAGCTGGGCCTTGACTTATATTCCAAGTAGACAAGGCTAAGCAAAGGATAAGGAGACATTTAATACAGTCACCACATTCATTTCAGAGAAGAAAGTCAGAAGTTTGTAACTTGTTTGTGGTTCAGTTTAGCAAACACATGCTGTGGTATCATGCTAGGCACCGAGGGTCCTATTATTTGCTACTAACAATAGCAGTAGCAGTTGCCATGTGCAGGGTACTAGTCTGAACATTTGTGTAATTAACTCATTTAATCCTTACAACCACCCTTGAGATCAGTATACTATTATGCCCATTTTACAGATGAAAAAACCAAGGTACAATGAAGTTCAGTAATTTGCTCCAAGTCACAGAAGTGGTCAGTGTGAAGCTGGAATTCAAACTAAACCACCTGCCCCATCCCCAAGTCCATGCGCTTAATCACCTTCCCCCTCCTCACTTTTTTATTAATAAGATGCTTACAGAATTTACTGCCTAGAAAGGGAAAGGCGATAAGCATGTGAGTAGCCTGTACAAAACAGAGACAAGGAAATACAAAGACTGGATTTACCAAGGTGGGAGGTGTGGACTGCAGGTGGAGAGGTAGAATGAGACCAGGGAGGTGGGCAGGGACGAGAACTGGACAGCCCCTCCCAGACTTTATCCCATGGGACAGGTGATGGGGAGTCACGGAAAAGTTCTCAGCAGGGGAGTCAGGTGATCAGTCCTGGGCTTTAAAAGATCATTCTAGCTGTTTTATAAAGGATGGAGGAGACCAAGACTGCAGCCAGAAGACTAGTTGGGAAGCTGTTGCAATAGTCGGAAGGAGACAAGAGGTTAAATTGGGATGATGGCACAACAGGGGAGGAGGGACTTTAAGATTTGAGAGAACTTAGCAGGATATAACAACATGCTGGCTCTGTGATAAAGAGGGGTCTTGGTGACCTAGGGTCACTCCACTGACTGTAAATGCCATTTATATAGTCCGCTTTGATCCCAATTTCTGGTTTGGTCCATATGTGGATGGATGGTTGAACATTACCAAGACTGAGAAACAGGGAGAACAGGCGGAGAGAAGGGAGGGCATCCATTTTAGGCAACTTTACACTGCCCACGAGACTTGCTACAGAAACGTCTTAAGCTCAACGCACTAGAAAGTCAACAGTGCAGGAGAGGCTGTGAAAAATCAGCGAGGGCTACTGTTGCAGCCAGGAGAGAGATGGAGAGAGGGAGAGATGCCACGAGCCCAGACGAGCTGAGCCCAGTCAAGGAAATCCAGAGGGACGACATTCACAAGGAGGGGAGGGGAAGCCGTAGCAGCAATGGTCAGAGAGGTGAGCTGCACCTCAGGAGGTGTCTCTGAGGAAGGGAGAACCTCGGCCCTGTGTGCAGACTCTAGGGAAGGTACCACCGCCCTGTCCCGCCTTCCCAGTGTCAGGAGGGCCAGGAAGACAGCCAGCCCTGTGCCAAATGCTTCAGTGAAGGAGTGAGGGGAGCAGCCACCACCTCCCTCACTTTGGGCCTCCTCATCATGGGCAATCAAAAAATGGCACAAGGATGAGAGACCTAAAGCTTCTTTTTTTAATGCACTTCACCAAAATACTAAGAGTTCATTTTTCATTCTCTCTGCTTTTGTACATACATTTGCAAATTTCCACAAAAACTGAAAAAAAAAAACAAAAAACCAGTCTCCTATGGAAAGCACCAGCCTCTCCTCTAGAAGCACAGGTTTCAACCTCACCTCCTGGGCTTCCACCTTGGGAGGCTCTGACCCTTCCTCTTCTTTATTCTCTTCAAGGGTCTTCCCGGAAAACTTCTTCAGCCAGTCATCATCTGACCAAACTGAAAGGAAGGGATCAAACACAGGGAACGAAGTCTGGTCATCAGCCAGCTGCCACTGAGCTTCTCCGGTCAGCAAAGTGGGCCACAGCTCCAGGGCCCTCTCAGCCAGAAAACCCCGCTTTGGGGACTCCCAAGGGTAAGGAAAGTTCCCACTGGGAATGTCAGCCCTGCAGTCGACCTCTTAGCAGGGGTCCGTAAGAAAGCTATGCCAAAGGGAGAGATGTAGCCCTGTCAGTTCTAGTCCCTAATGGAATATATCAGGCACCCACTGCTGAGAAAACTGGGAAAGACAAGAGAACAGGCAGGGTTTCCCTCGTAATGGAAACAATTACCCAGAGAAACGCAAAATTTATTCCCCACAAATGTGGTGCATTCCCTTTATCAACATGGACCATCTCTACTCCCAACCACCAGGAGTGGCAATCGGCAGCTACTTCCAAGTAAACAGGAATGAAAACATGACCAAGGTTACACTGGAGGGTGTGTGGGGAATCTGTGGCTGCCCCCGTTCACCTGGTCTGGAAGAGCCTTCCTTAATCCTCATGGGTTTGGCCAAATTCACACGAATTGTCCGTCCAAAGAGCTCAGATTCGTTCTGAAAGGATTGAAAACCCAGCTGCTAAAATTGTTAGGTTGAGTCATACAGCTTTCCATTTGCTTCTGGTACATCTGAGACATGCTCGTGATTTGTTCTCCCTTACCCCTGTGCCGTCACAAAGCGGCCGGTGGACTGCAGGGAATCTCCCTGGAGCCGTTACACACTTCCTTTCTTTCAATACCAGCAAAGACCTGGACTACCAAAAGTAACTCTGGGTTCAGAGGGCTCTGAAACTACAAGGAGACGTAGTTTCCAATTACCTGAGTTCACCTTCAAAAGTCAAGATCAGCTTTGAAATGGTGAGAAATGATCTCTGAGAGCTGAGGGATGTTTGATGAATGGGTAACAGAGAATAGGAATAAAGGAGAACCTTATTATCCAGAGAAAATCAGTACCAGGAAAGGTCGCTTAATGTGAATCTACTTAGAGCAGTGAAGAAAATTTCATCATAGAAAGTGAAGGGGAAAAAAAGATTTGATGGGGACATTATTGTGTTAAAACTAAGATAAGGAAAATAAACCTCTTATAGTTAAAATAATTTAGGTTTAATGATGCACTAATTAGTAGAACAAAGATGTAACAGGTGCTGACTAACTTGTAGTATTTTTTCCAACAAGATTCTATCAACAGTCTGACAAGACATCTTTGCACTTCATATGTAATAAGAAAATCACAAGGATCTCACAGAGGGTACAAATATTCAAGAGCTTCATCATTTTCCCCAAGGACCTCTCCAAGATATTCAAATCATTTTTGTCACACCCTGTCATTATCCTGATGGAACTTCTCTTCTCAGTTGTTAATTGGTCTCAGCTTCATGAAATCCTACCTCTTTTGCAAAATATGCAATTTCACTGTGCGATCAATCTACAAAGTGTTTTCAATTTATTACCCTAGATGTGGGGCAGCCAGTGAGAGATTGGCCAATAAGGATGATTAGGGTTTGTATGATTGCTAAGTGGGAAGGATGTTTGAGTAAGGACTAATCTTATAAGTAATCAATTCACAGTGAATATTTTCACACTATGACAGTTTTTACTTCCCTGTACAACCTTGTAATGCTGGAGGTTCAGCAAACCAATATATGAACAAGGACCCTCTCTGCACCACTAAAAAGCAACTGCAGCAAGAATGATGATTCCCAACCATACCATGTTGTCGATAGCTGCTGCAGCATCCTGCAGAGAAAAGACAAGGTGTAAGTTTAGCTTCCTGTGGTGTCTAAACACATTCTCAGTCACACACACATGCACGCACGTGCGCGCTCAAGAAAAAGTTACCACCATAATTTCTGCCTAGGTTGGAATGTATGTGTCTAACAAAGCGCACTTCCCAGCTGACTTTAGGGCTGTTGACAGAACAATCTGCCATCCACTGGAGGCATAAGACATAATCACCAGCACTGCCAGGCAAGAATGCTCCATGAGCAGAGCTGCAGGAGCTCAGGAGAGCAAGAGGGGCAGCACCTGGCAGGTCTGCGACATTAACCATAGTTTACTGTTTGATTAAGTGAGGGAAGCTTTCTTTCAAACAGCACTTATTGACTCTGGAAGCATCAGTGTGAAGCCCCAAAACCTAACCACATGGAGAACAGCTCCCTTTGTAATCAGGACCACCACCAACACAAGCCAAAGACTAAACAGGTAACACAGGATATTCTCACCTCTGCCAACTCAAATTCAACAAAAGCAAATCCTCGATGCTTTTCTGAAAAAGGGGAAAAAGAAACAAGTAATTACCACATGGGGCAATGGAAAGAAGTAGATGGCCCCAAGGAAAGTGAAGTCAGTTACACAGCATACCCAGGCCCTAGAAATTCTACCCAGTCACTACTTAAGAAGAAGGAATCTCATTTGTTGATTCTTCCTAATTTAAACAACATTTCAAGCAATGTCAAACTTTGTCTTTTAGTGAACATAGCTAAGTAATGAACTATACTTTTAACCTTTTAAAATAAGCATTCAATTCTTCTACTAACGCCAATTAAAAACCTTAACCTTTGCCTGCAAGGCAACTAGAAAAATGAAGACACTTAACCTATCAGTTATTCATTCCAAATACACAGTTTGCGCATCAACTGTGCATAAAGCATGGATCCTAACATCTGGATAAGGATGTTCAGTCTTTATCCTCAGGAAAATGCTGACCTGACTAGAAAAGCCAAACACAACAGTGTTAGTTTAATTAACCAACTAACCTTAGAGAACCAATTATTACCTTACAGAATTGTTTTTTAAAGATAAAGATCCCAGGCCCAGAGAGTTTAAAAATCTTTCTAACATAAAAAAAAACTGGGCCTAAAACTCCAATCTTAAAAAAATGGCCAAAAGTAAAATAGAAAACCAAACTGTAACCACGATACCAATTGGAGGAAAACGTATCCAGGTTTGCAGAGGCCACAGGCCCACCACTGGGGCTATGCTTTCCTGCATGCTGCCCTGTTTAATAGCACAGAGGCCAAAAAGGGAACAGGTACAGTGGGGTATCCAGCAGGTAGTCTGAAACAATAGTAAGATCTCCATGTACTCCAAACCTACCTTCCTACTGGGCTCTTGAAGATTTTGTGTTATCTAAAATTCAGCAGATGAGACTCTCTGCAGCATAAGCCTCCAAACATTCCTTCTGCATCAAGATCACTGTCATGCTGCCCTACTGAGGCGCCCTCCTGAACTGCCCTACATACCACCCATATTTAGAATGCACTGTGGTATGACTTAAAAATTTTTTAAAGTTCTTTTCCTAGTAGGAGAATTCTGAATATAAGACATACTGAAATAACTAACCTGTTTCATAATCCAGAGGAATCTGAATATCTGTGATGTCTCCAAAAGGGATAAAAGCAGCATGAAGGACTTTGTCATCTACCTCCTCTGCCAGCCCACCTGGAAAGAAGCCAAGGACCTTCTGAGCCACTGTCCCCATGCTCTTGAGTCCCTGCAGACCAGTTAGCACGCAGTAACCAAGGAAAAGGGTCATTCCTTCCAGTCCTTTGCTATCCTCCTATGTACCCCTCTTATCTGTTTCCTCACCCATACTTATGAAAGTCCTCTCTTCACCTTTCCTACAGACCCTCACAGAGCGCCAGGATTTCTGCAACAGCTTAATTGACCTGTCTCTCCTCTACACAACCAACTAGAATTATGCTAGAAACATGCAGATTTTAACCCATCATTTACCTGTTTAAACTCCTTTAAAAGTTTTCCTCAGGATGAAGTACAAGCACAGCAGTGTATACAAGGTTCATCATAACCCCAGCCCTACCCACCTCTTAAGTCTCTTTCCCTTTGCTTCCCTGTTCACTGGTTTTCCGCAAAAATGACCCCCCTTCCCCCAAGGGTAAGGCTATTTCACACCTTTGGACTTTTGCTCTTCCTGTTCTCCTTCCGTAAACACATTTGCCTCTACTTTGGCTACTTGGCTAACTCAAGCATCCTGAAAGTTTGCTCTCACTCCTTCAGATGGAGGGATCATTCCCCCTGAACCCAGGGCCATGTCATCATTGTCCGTTCCCATCAACGCGCTCATCCAACTGTACTATTGAGGCAACTCTCTTTTACCTGGCTACTCTGGGAACACACCTTCCTTTGGAGCAGGGGCCAGCTTGGGGCCATCCCTGCAGCCAGTGTTTGTAAAATGAATGGGTGAGAGGATATAGAAGCCCATAGTATTCCCCTACAGATCCTCCAAACCTGGGAGGTGAAGGGGTCCTGTTAGAGCTGAGCGGGTTTGTCGGGGAGCCGGAAAGATCGTTATGTCTCGGACTAACAAGCTTAAGCAAAGCAAGACAGCCACAGATCGGGCCCAAACAGCGGCTCGCGGCCCTCGAGTCCGGAGACGCGTCCCGCCCCATGCTGGACCCCTCAGCCCGGTTGGCCTAGACCCCGCCTAGCCCCCGCGCCTGCTCACCCACGTACAGCACACGCTTGCTGGTGGCCATCTTGCTTCCGCGCTCTCCCGCCGGAAGCCGGCGCTCGGCCCGCCCCCGTCCCCACGGCCCCGCCCCTCAAGCCCCGCCCACTTCGCCGTGGACCACGTGGACCACGCGGACCACGCTGGGTCGCAGCAAGCGCGGGAGCCGGCGGGAGGCGCCCAGCGATGGAAGAAGCAGCGGGTCCAGGCGCCGGGTGTTCAGAGCTGCAGGAAACAATTCTCGGCCAGTTAGCCGGGTCTGCAAATAGTACACTAGGGACCGGGGAGGTTAGGGTCACCCGTTGTCTCTGCTGAGTCTCCGGCTTGCAGATGCAGATCATAGGACTCTGCCCGCCAGTTTTTGGATAACCTGGGAGCTACGGATGTTTTTTACATTTTTAAATACTGGGAAAGAAATAAAAACAAGAATAATATTTCACAGATGAACCTATGTGAAATTCAGTTTCCAGTGTCCATAAGCACAGTTTTATTGGAGCACAGCCATGCACATCCCTTTGAGTTCTGTCTGTGATTACTTTCACATGGCCAGGGCGGGAGACTTGTGGCCCCTGAGGCCGAAATACCACCTGGCTCTTGAGGAAAAAAAGGTTGTGACTCTTGGAATAAACCAACCAAGATACGAATCACAAATTGAAGCATGTGGTAGAAGATAATGGGACCATCTACTTTAGACAAGGCAGTGGGTTAAGACTTCCTTGGGTCACATTTAAGCTGAAACCTGAAGGAAGAGGAGCCAGAGAGAGGAGGAAGCAGGGCAAAGGAGTTCAGGGAGAGACCAGCTTCTGCACACTCGAGGAACTGGAAGGCCAGAGGCGGGGTGCAGGGAGGACATGAGATCAGGCAGGAAAGGTGGGCAGGGGCCACACCATGCTGGGCCCTGTAAGCCATGTGGGGTTTCTGAGGGCTTTGAGAAGCTACTGAAGATTGTAACTGGGAGTTCATGGTCACATTTATGTTCTACAATAGTGTTCTGACCACTATACCCAGAATGCATTGTACAGAACCCTGAGACCAAGAGGTTAATGCAACAGAGTAGGAAGAGTTGGGTGGTTTTCCCCTTCTGTCCCACTCTCCAGCTTGTTCCTAGAGTGACCTTTCTTCAGAATAAACCTAAACGGTCTAGTGCTCCCTTCTTAAATCACTGCTCTGTTAACAAGGCTCCTAGAGCCCTTGACAAGGGCCATGGCTATGTCAAGTCAACCCCAGCCTCCATACAAGCTCTGGTGCTTAACCTTGCGCACCTTCCAGTTGCCTCTGTTCATTTGGTTCTCTTCTTTCTCCATGTGGAGGCACTCACCAGTCCTTGTCAGAGGTCCTGGTTAGGTTTCACTCACCCAAGCTTCTGTACACAGAGGTTGTGGTCCCCAAGTTGACTGGAACACACCATATAACTGTGGGCAGGTGTATGTCTGTCTTCCCACTTTGACGCCAAGCCCTGTGCATCCCTTCCCAGAGCTAAGCAGTGACAGCACACACAGCTGACCTTACCAATGTCAGGCCAAACCAGGGAGATGCTTGTAGAAATGAGGCTGTGAAATCTGATTCTGAGATCTCCTTGTGCACCACTCACTATTCCAGACCAACAAGTCACTCTCAAGAAGAATCTGACCAGGTTGTGGTATAATAAAAAGTATATAGTCAATCTTTGTCTCTAGGACCTGGTACAGAAGTCCTGAGTGATAGGGGTGCCTTTTGTTATTCATAATGAACCCCTTTTGACCATACCTGAGTTTACACAAAGGTGGTGACTCATACTGTGGTCTTGTGTTATGGTTCTGCTGAGAAACAGAAACAATAGTGTATATATTTATATTTATATGTATATGTATATGTATATGTATATGTATATGTATATGTATATGTATATGTATATGTATATTTATATTTATATTTATATTTACATATACAGAGAGAGAGAGAGAGAGAGTTTTTTTTATGAGGAATTAGCTCATGTGCTTATGGAAGCTGAGGAGTCCCATGATCTGCAAGCTGGAGACCCAGCAGAGCCAATGGTGTGATTGAGTCTGAAGGTTTGGGAACCAGGGGAGCCAGTGGTGTAAATCCCAGTCCAGGGCAGGAAAAGATGAGGTGAGAAGCCCTGGAGTCTGTCAGAAAAGGGAACTAATTCTCCCTTCCTCTACCTTTTGTTCCATTCAGGCGCTCAGTGGATTGGATGAGGCCCACCCACTAGGAAAGGCAGTCCTACTTTAGTGAGTCCACAGATTCAAATGCTAATCTCATCTAGAAACACCCTCACAGACACACCTAGAGATAATGTTTAGCCAAGTGTCTGAGCATCCTGTGACCCAATCAAGTGGATATATAAAATTAACCATCACAGGCCCCTAGATAGCTTCAGGAGAGGGGCTGACTGCAAGAGGAACCAACCACTTGAGTAGAGGGTCGGAACTTTCAGCCCCACCCCCTGACCTCCAGGAAGGAGAGGAGAGTGGAAACTGAATCCAATCACCAATGACCAATAAGTTAATCAATCTGACTAGATAATGAAACTACACCTAAAAACCATACATGGGGGTTTGTTTGGGAGCTTGTGGGCTGGTGAACACATCAGTGTGCTGGGAGGGGGCGTGCCTGGAGAGGCATGGAAGCTCTGCAGCCCTGCCCCTCACCACCTTGCCCATACATTTCTTCCATTTGGCTGTTCCCAATATCCTTTATAATAAACTGTAATCATAAGTATACCTTTTTCCTGAGTTCTGTGAGTTGTTCCAGCAAATTATCAAACCCAAGGGGGGCAGTTTGGAACCCCAAGTTCGTAGTTGGCTCAGCAGAAGTGCAGGTAGCACGGGGACCCTATTTGTGGCTTGTGTCTGAAGTGGGGGCAGTCTTGTGGGACTGAGCCCTTAACCTGTGGGTCTGTGCTAACTCCAGGTACTTAGTGTCAAAATCAAACTGAATTGTTGGACACCCACTGGTGTTGGAGAATTGTAGAATTGGTTGGTGTCAAAAACCCACATGGTGTGGAAACTGTTGATTGCCCTTTCTAATTCACAGCGTATCTCTTCCTTTCTCTAACTTCAGATGACAGATTAGGCCAAGGTAAGTACCGCCCAAGTTACTCTGGGAAGTGGCAATTGCAGTAGGGAACATCCCCCATCCCCCACTGCCTTTCTAAGATGATGTTCACAGATCAAAACCATTGCAGAAAACAAAATTAGCCAAACATGCGGTTTTTCCTTGTCTAAGAGGTAGCAGCGGCCACAGTGCCCACCTTCTGGGCCACTTCTTTCTTGGTGTGATGAGCCTGCAGAACGGCCACTGCCTCATCCACCTGTGAGAAAGCTCCAGGTGCTCAGTGAGGTCGAGGACAGGCCCTCCGCCCCCTGGTGCCCAGGCCCAGCAGCTTCTCCAGGTGCTGACCGCTTTCCCAGATACCCGCTCCACAGCAGCCCTCAGACCACAGGCGAGGTATGAGAAACGGTCACGGGGCGCACACCTTCTCTCTGCCACACCTGGGGGCCCGGGGCTGCTCCTGGTCCCCTGGGGCAGAGTGAGCTAAACCCACAGGGGGGCCGGAGAGCAGCTCACCTTAGAGCGGAGGGACTCGGGGGACTCCAGCATGTGCAGCAGCTCGGAATTGTCGATCTCCAGCAGCATGCCTGTGATCTTTCCAGCCAGGTTTGAATGCATGGTTTGGATGAGTGGGAACAAACATTCTCCTGTGGGAAAACATTGAATTAAAAACCAGGTCGAACCCCAGTAAAGAATGGTCAGTGGTGTCCAGGCCAGTACCAGGCTCTGGCTGGCTCTTCTGCTGGCATGTGGGTCACTCACCCAGCATCTGCTTCTGTTCCTGGGGGGTGCTGCAGCCAGCATGGAGGCGGTCAGGGGCTCTTGCCCCTGCACGTGTACAGCAGGCTGCGGTGCCTGGGGACCAGGAGAGGCAGCGGGTTAGCACCAAGGAGAAAGGACATTCGGGGGTTAAGGTTAGGACAGTCCAACCCTTCAACACCTGAACGCTACCATTCAGAATGCCAGGGGAGGGGAGGAGAGTCAACAGTTCCTGAGCAAATTCAGTCCCCTGAGACAAGGGTGGTGAGAATATAAAAAACTATATAGATCCTCACATGTATATACATACAATAATAAGATGCAATATGATTAGAAAGGGAAGGTGAAATGGGCCACACAGAACACAGCTGTTCTATGGGAGGCCTATTACTAGGCAGCTATCCCTTGGATATTTAGTCCTCACAAACTTTTTCAGGTAGATATCATCTCCCCACTTTATTCATGACACCCAGTGAGCTCAAGTAATTTGGTCACATTAGCAAAATAATTACTGAGCATTGAATTTATTTTGAGTATACAAAGCTACAGCAACTATCTTTAGTAGCACAGCTTTTTTCTAAAACCTACATTATCTGCTTTGGAAGGATTCCCAGAAGTAACTGGGCCAAGGGTATGCTTATCAAAGCAGTTATAATTATTACATTATATACCATATTACCTCTCTCATAAAATGTTCTGGAAACATTAGATGTTTCTGGATGTCGATGTCTAGATGCTTCTGTGAGATCAGTGATGATCTCGAATCTCGAAGCAGGCCCCTGAAGGCTGTACAAAGGATTCCTATCTTTTACACAGCATTAAGTTTTAGAAATCACATTTTTTTCAGAGAGTGTAATTAGGAGGTGAAATGAACAGGAGAGTGGGGAGTATTGGTTTCCATTCCACATTTCTGAAGGGAGCAATCAGACATCATGTTCACACTTAATATGATTTTGTATCTACTTCTTTTTTATCCCCTTCTCTGCTACTAGAGAAAGAGCATTTGAGAGCAGGGTCCATGTCACTTTGCTTCCTGCTGTAACCCCAGTCCACTGCAAGATTCCTTGGCAGTTAGTGAAGTTTTAATACCTGATCAATGAAGCAGAGAAGAGCTTCTTTCAAATAATGTTGAAATGGAAAATTCTATTCTTAGCACACTGGATTCCTGGGCCTCCACTTCAGAGGCTGAATCACAGGACATGGGCTGCTGACATTGGAGGTGCACGTATGTGGAGCCACAGCCCAAGGAGGAGGATGAGCGTGTGTGGTGGCTTAGGTGCTAAGTGCCACAGAGCAGCGGGAACAAGTCAGGTTAACACCCATCATGCCCAGGTTAACACCTTCCGCAACCACAGGCTCCAGGAGTCTTCCTTTGATTCAGTGTCTGTACCATGGAGACTGAAGGACTTGAAGCTACAATGTTCTCTCTGCTATTCAGGGACACTTCACTGGCAGCAAGAGAGACAGATGTCCAGGTCTGCCAGAACCTAGAGCTAGTGGCCATTTTTCCTGCCTTACACTGTCTTCTCATAGCACTGTGGTTACCACTGCCCTAGAATCCGGTCCTAGATATGGCAAGTACCATATTCTCAGACAGCAGTTCTAAACTTGAGCCTGCATCAGAATCATCTGGAGGGCTTGTTACCACACAGATTGTTAAGCTCCACTCCCAGAGTTGCTAATTTAGTAGGTTCAGGCTGGAGCTAGAATGTTCATTTCTAACAAGTTCCCAGGTAACACTAAAGCTGCTGGCCTGCGAGGCACACTTTGAGAACCATTTTTTTCCAAGAAAAGCAGTGATACAGCAAAAGCAGGGCAGTAGAAGGAGTGCATTCTGGGTGCAAACAATAAAGGGGTGTGTCATCTGTAGAGAATTTTCAAACAATAATAAAACAGCTAGAAAGCTGAGGATATGGAAAAAAGGAAAGAAACCCATGTACACAGCCGGTGGGATTGCAAACTGGTATGGCCACCATGGAAAGCAGTATGGAGGTTTAAAAAAAAACAAAAAATAGAAATACCAAATGACCCAGCAATTTCATTTCTGGGAATCTACCCAAAGAAAACAAAATCACTAATCTGAAAATTTACATGCACTCCTGTTTATTGCAGCATTGTTTGCAATAGCTAAAACAAGGAAACAACCTAAATATCCACTGATGGATGAATGGATGAAAAAGATGTACATATATACAATGGAATATTACTCAGCCATAAAAGAATGAAATCTTGCTATTTGTGACAGCATGGATGGACCTAAAGGGTATTATGTTAAGTGAAATAAGTCATGCAGTGAAAGACAAATACCATATGATTTCACTTAAATGTGGCATTTAAAAAACAAAACAAATGAAAAAAACTGAAACAGAGTCATAAACATAGAGAACAGATTCAGGAATGGGCGAAATAGATGAAGGGGCAAAAAATTAGTGAGAATGTTTGGTATGTTGATCAAGATACTGACTCCACGGGTGTATATACACATCAGAATTCATCAAGCTATACACTAAGATTTGTGCATTTTATTGTATGTACCTCAATTTAAAAAAATAACTAGAGAGTCAGTTTTATTCTCATCATGCTCAGACAACTCTGAGCAATAGCAGTCACAAAATACTTCTGAAAAATATACTTTCGATGGACTAAGTTGAAACAATTACTCTTGACTTATGCTTCAAATAGCACGTTAACTTATCCTTAATAAATACTATATTCTATAAAAGTTAATTTGGGAATTAAACTGTAGAATTGGTCTCCAGTATACTTGGTATCAGTTACAAGCACTTACTTGGAGATCCAGCTCTCCAATGAATGGACATGGTTTGAACTCCTTCAAGCTCACTTTGGGTGCAGTTTGTGTCTATGTCCCATGTGTTGCTACAGATTCCTGCATTTAAACAGTAGAATAAAAATTTGCAAAGGTTATAGTTACATGTGATTTTTCTTCTCCAAGTTATCTTTTTTTCTGGAGTGAAGTTTTAGATGAGGTTAATAAGACAAAAATATTTGCAAACAGTGGGACTCAGCCTTGAACAATGTACAGTAAACTAGTAAGCTTTAAAATTGTCCCTTGGACTTGGCAATGGTGTCTTAGATAAAACACCAAAAGCACAAGCAACAAAAGCAAAAATAGTAAGTTAGACTTCATCAAAATTAAAAACTGTTGTGCATCAAAGGAAATTATCAAGAGAGTGAAATGATAACAAAAATAAGAGAAGGATCTAGGATCCAGAATGTATAAGGGACTCTTACAACTCAACAGAAAGACTGAAGAACCCTATTAATAAATGGGCAAAGAACTTGAATAGACATTTCTCCAAAGAAAATACACAAATGGTCAACAAGTGTATGGTAACATCAGTGTCATTAACATCACTTATATGTGGACTCTAAAAAAGCCAAACTCATAGAAAAAGAGACTAGAGGAGTGGGGGTGGGGGGAATGGGGAGATATTGATAAACAGATACAAACTTCCAGTTATAAGATGAATATATTCTGGGGATACAATGTACAACATGGTAATTATAGTTAATAATACTGTATTACATGCTTTAAAGTTGCTAGGAGAGATCTTAAATGTTCTAACCACAAAAAGAAATGTTATTGGGTGACATGATGGAAGTGTGAGCTAACATTATGGCAGTGATCATTTTGCAATATGCAAATATATCAAATCAACACATAGACCTTAAACTCACACAGTGTTATAAGTCAATGATATCTCAATAAAGCTGAAAAAACACAGAATAAAAGAGGTCAATGTAATCAGTGATTAGAGAAATGCAAATCAAAAACACAATGAGATGCCATTTCACACCCACTAGGATGGCTAGGGTAAAAAAAAAAAATTGAAAATAACAAATGCAGGCAAATATATGGAGAAATTAGAACCCTCATACATCATTAATGGGAATGTAAAATGGTGTAGCTACTGTGGAAAACAGTTTGGCAGTTCCTCAAAAAGTTAAACATAAAATTACTATATGACCCAGCAGTTCTCCTAGGTATAGAACCCAAAGAACTGAAAACAGGTGTTCAACATACACAGATGTTCATAGCAGCACTACGCACAATAGCCAAAGGTGGAAACAGTGCTCAAGTGTCTATCAACAAATAAATGGGTAAACAAAATATAGTGTATAATATATATAATGAAATGTTATATCATATCATGTGCATAACATAATCTATAATATAGGTAAAATGGAATATTTTTCAGCCATAAAAAGGAATGTAGCACTGATCTATATTACAGCATAGAGAAAACTTGAAAAATGGTAAATGAAATATGCCAGACACAAAAGACCTTGTATTGTATGATTCTGTTTATATATGATACCCAGAATAGACAAATCTGTAGAGACAGAAAGCAGTTTAGTGGTTGTGGGACTGGGGACAGGGGAGAATGAGGAGTGATAACTGGATGGAAACAGGGTTTCTTTTTGGGTGAGGAAAATGTTCCAGAATGAGTTAGTGATCAGGGTTGTACAACACTGAATGTACTAAATGCCACTGAATTGTACACTTTCAAATAGTTAAAATGGCCAATTTTATGTTGCATATATTTTGTTACTATAAAAAATTGTCCATTGGACAGGATTTATGGTGATGGTAGAACAAAGAGCTCACAAACCCTTCCATCAAAAACACAAATATAAAACTGGACAAAATTGTCAAAAACAACCATTTCAGGTCTCTGGAAGTTGAGTAAAGGCACATCAATTGAGAAATGTTTATTTATGAAAAACTTCTGAACTTCAGGTGAGACCAGGGGATGTGTGGTGCCCTTGCCTGGGGCTGCTCTCATCTCTCCGTCCTTCCGCTCCAGCAGGAATGGCGCAATAGTGCCACCAGGGCACGGTTGGCTGTGAGAATCAGCAGCTTTGCTGATGGAAAGGGCTGAGTGAGTTACACTGGAGGGCAAAAAGCAAATGTCAAGCGGTGCTGTAACACAGTGAGTAGGAACTGAGCTGGCAGAGCCCCTGTGTCTGCTAGCCTGATATTTCAGTCCCAGATGGAAGTCAAACCAGACATTTAACAGGGAGATCCTAGAAATGAGAGAGCTGTAGAGGGACTGGACGGACTCTTCACATATCCCTGCCTGGCTCAAAGTCTGCACCCATGTATAGAGAGACTGACAGGGTCCAAGCTCGGGGCACCTCCCTGTCTGACTATGAACATGCAGAAGGAGGTACCAGGAGGACCCTCTGGAAAGGAAAAGCTTGGGAAGATTTGAAGAGCACCCCAAATTTGAACGTGCTCCTCAACCCACACACAGACTCATAGGCAAAGAGTGGAAGCCCCAGAGGCACAAGGTATTTGTGCAAAACCTCTGACTAATCATGCTGCCATAAGATAGTGAGACCCCTAAGAAGCCAAGCTAAAAAATAAGACTGTTTAAAAAACAACTGAGAAGCGTATAACACAGAGAAGACAAGTAGTGATTCTATAGCATCTTACTATGCTGATGGACAGTGACTGTAATGGGGTATGTGATGGGGACTTTATAATGGGGGGCGTCTAGTAACCATAATGTTCATGTAATTGTACATTAATGATAGCAAAAAAAAATAGTTACAATGAGATTTTACCTTATGTGTATTTTACCACCATTTTTTAAAACTACACACACGCACACACACATACACAAAACAACTGAGAAATAGAACTCTAGAACACTGCTAGAGAGACAGTCTACAGATTTAATCCAGGCAAGTTTCTAAAAAAACAAAATAAAAAACAACCAGCAGGGGTGGGGGATACGGGGAAAGCAATATAACACAGAGAAGACCAGTAGTGACTCTATAGCATCTTACTATGCTGATGGACAGTGACTGCAGTGGGGTATGTGGTGGGGACTTGATAATGGGGGGGTCTAGTAACCATAATATTGCTCATGTAATTGTACATTAATAATAGCAAAACAAAAAAACAACAACCAGCAATAGAAATAACCCTCAGGGGGCAAAATCAGAATCCAGATTTGCTACAATATATTATTTTAAATGCCCAGTTTTTGACAAAAGTATATGAAACATACAAAGAAAACTCCCTGAATGGGCCCAAATGCTCTACTTAGCAAACAAAGACATTGACAAGGCTATTATAAATGTCAAATAATTAAAAAGAAACTGTTTAAAAAAGAAAAAGAAAATATTATGATGGTAATAGTAGGATATTGCAAAAATATTAGAAACTATAAAAAAGAATCAAGCAGAAATTCTAGAGTCAGAAGTACAAGAGCAAATGAAGAATTCACTAGAAGAATTCTCTAGACACCTGTGGTACACCATCAGTCTTACCAAAATATGTGAAATAAAGTCCCAGAATGAAAAAAGAGAAAGGGAAAGAAATAGGCAGATGAAAAACAATAAAGACAGTAAGTAAATTATGTAGGATGTTAGGAGGCGCAAAATTCTGTGGGCAAAAAAGAAAAGAAATAAAGAAAAAATAGGGGAAGACAAGAAGGATGGAGTTAGGGGCATGAGTTATGATTCTAAATGGAGGGGCCAGGGTAGGCCTCACTGAAAAGGTTGCATCTGAACAAAGACCAGGAGGAGGTAAGGGAATTACCTGTTATGAAGAGTAGTCCAGGTGTCAAGTTTGTGAACTGAAGTGGCCTGGCGTGTTCAAGAAACCTGAAGGCCACTGTGGCTGAAGTGGTGTGTGCCAAGGGGAGAGGAAGGGATGAGGTCAGAGAGACCACTGTGAAATCTGACCACATACATCTTTGCAGGCGACTGTAATAACTTTGACTTTTATTCCGAATAAAATGAAAGACCCTGGAGGTTTCCTGGGAGGAGTGACCTGACCAACATTTTTAATAGAAGCACTCTGGCTTCTGTGGAGAGAGAAATCAGTTAGGAGATTGTTGCAAATATCCAGGTGAGAGATGGTGGTTTGGACCAGGGGAAACAGCGGTTGGGGGTGGGGGCTGGGGGCTCATGAAAAGTGGTTGGATTCTGGATATATTTTGAAAATAGAGGTAAAAGAATCTGAGAGAAAGAAGAGAGTTGTGGTACATGGTTTTTTTATATGCTGCTGGATTCTATTTGCTAGCATTTTATTTTAGGATTTTTGCAAATATACTAATGAGTTTGGGCTAAATTTTCTTTTTTCTCATGCCGGCATCCCAGATTGGTTTGACATCAATTAACAAGTCCACAATATGCAAATTCCAAAACCAAAAAGTTCTGGGAACTAGCAGTAGCATTTTACTTTGGAGGGTGGGGTGGGGAGGTATGTTTTCAGCAAACTCATTTGGCAGCAAACCCTGATTGGAATCTATCTGAGTCTATTTATAATTTTCATTTATCCCATTCATGTTTTGCTGAAGAAATATTAATATATTTGATTGTGGAAGCTGGTCCAGTCTTTGCTGGGGAGTGTTACATACAACTTACACACTGCATTATCTTTCTAAATTACCAAACCCCAAAAAGTTTAAGATAAAGCACTTGGACCTGGTCTAGCCTAAGAAAATGAACCGGTCAGCTTTCCCCTCTCCTGCTCCCTCCCACTTTTTTATTTGAAGTAGTTTGTGCAAGAAAGGGGATAATTTGTTTCTTTGAAGTGTGGGAAACTTGTTTGTAAAGTTATCTGGGCTTCACACCTGGTGTGTGTGTGTGTGTGTGTGTGTGTGTTTAGGGATGGGGGTGCTGGTGGGGGGGGTTGTCAATTCTCTGGTGCTATTCTGCCCCGTCGTACCCAAGGGCCAAGCCTTCCTGGCTCCCTCTGAGGAAGCCTGATTTTGCAGTTCAAAGAAAGCACACCAAAGACCAGTGGTTACTGGGCCATTCGATTTGCAGACGCTACTGGCTTTTTGGCTGGAGTTGGGGAATAAAAGGCTTTCAGAATTATATTTAACAGTTACAGGGTCTGAATTTTAATTTTACCTCTAGGGGGCACTCATGGATCATAAATTACTATGCTGTTTTTTTAAATTACCTAGATTAATAACTAGATAAAACTGAGCTCCCTTTCAGTTAAGTTTTGTTTTCCCCACTTCATAGATGTGTAAACTGAGCCTTCGAAAAGCTAAGTAACTTGCTTGGTTTGTAGAAGCTGTAAACTGCAGAAGGCAGATCTGGGATTTTAACCTAGATCCATTTACCACTAAAGTCTATGCTCTTAACAGCATATTCTCAGTGCCTCTCTCTTCCCCATAGACGTAGTATAGCAAAGTGGTTAAACGTGCCAACTCTGAGGTCAGTCTGCTTGACCAGGATGAGTACCACATAAGAACCTGCAGGGCAGAATGGCATCAGGAATTTGATTACCATGAAAAGTCAAGTTACCTATCATACTTACCTACCATCACTGACCAACTAACTAACTGTGTGGCTAAGCAAAGGTTGCCTAATTACTCTGTGGCTCAGGTTCCCTATCATAAAAATGTGATGTAAAAATATAAAGGAAATTTTTTGTTGAGCCTTGAACATATGCAGATGGACTTATCTGCTCCATGACTCTGAGCCATAGAGCTAATAATAAATTAGTCATTTATTGCTAAGAAATCATAAGAAAGCAATCAGTCAGGGCCACAAGAGAAGGAACCAAAGCAAAGGCTTCTTGGAGAAATAACCATAACCAGTAAAAAGAAAAGCCCGATGATGAACTTGTTATATTTGTGATCTGTGCCTCAATTGTACTATTTGGATTCAACCTAATGGGATTGTTGGGTAAAGTAAAAAAAACCCACAAATGAAATGGGGCCTCAGCTCCATTAAAACCAAACATCCTGTGTTGACGACCTAAAGACTTATTTAAACCAACCAGTCACCTCTCCTGCTGAAACTGGCTTCTGCCCTTAGAAACTCACCCTTGCCTTTGGACTGGGAGTCAGTCTTCATAGAGCCTGTTCATAATCCCTTGAATATTACTAATCTAAAAGTAAACCTTCCATGCTTTAGTTAATCATCCCTAGCTGTTTGTTAACATTTAATTGACAGAGCCAACCCCACATGGTCTCACTTCTGATCAAGTTGCCAGCTAGCAAGGCAGAAATGTGGGCCTCAAAGTCCTGGCTCCGGCCTCTCAAAGCAGGGAATAGAAGGGAGGGTTCCAAGCAGAGAGATAACAGCCTGAGCACGGGCCAGTGTCCCTGTCAGGTAAGGTCCTTTTATTAAGGAGCTTCTACTCCACAATGAAATGAACTGTGATAGTAGGAGACTGTGGATTTGAGACACGCCTCACTGGAGACCACCATACCAGCAACAGAGGGGACCAGGAGTGCTAGGGCTTCCAGGAAGCTGTCATCCAGGAAGACCCACAGGAGGTGAGGGAGCAGACTTCTGGGTATCGAGGAGCCTGTGGCTCTGGGAGTTGAGCATTTGGTAGAGAGAAGAATAAGGGTAGAGGACCTGACAGGGGACGTGTCTGCCCTCAAGGAATGGTACAGAGGCCATGAGATGCTGACTTTACATGCCAACTGGTCTGGGCCATGGTGCCCTGTTCTTTGTTCAGATACCTGTCTAGCTGTTGCTATGAGGGTACTTTTTGGATGTGATCAATATTTAAATCAGTAGATTTGAGTAAAGCTGATTACCCTCTCTAATGCGGGTAGACCTCATCCAATCGGCTGAAGACCTGAAGAGCAGACTGAGGTCCCCTGAGGAAGCAGGAACTCCGCCCTGAGATGGCAGCATAGAAATTCTGTTGGAGTTTCCAGCCTGCAGACCAAGACTACAATGTCTACTGTTGCTGAATTTCCAGCTTGCTGGTCTCCCCTGTAGATTTTGGATTTGCCCCCACAATTCTGTGAGCTAATTTCTTAAAATAAATCCCTTTCTCTCCGTATACATAATATGCTTCCTATCGGTCTGTTTCTCTGAAATACTCTGACTAATACAGGCCAGAGCAGCAGAAGGGAGTTGGCGGTGGGGCACATTCTGTGAAATGGGGCTGGAGGTGAGGCTTGTGGGTGGGAGCTGAGGGTGCAGGGCCTTGTAGCCCACAGGAGGGCTCTGGCCTTTCTGTGGGCTGGGAAGTCACTGAAAGGGTGATGTCATCTGACTTCTGTGTTCACAGCTCCCTGTGGCTGCTGTGAGAAGGGACTGTGGGGGCAAGGGCGGAGGCAGGGAGCCCAGTAAGGAGGCCACTGCAGGAAAGGACACATGCTGAAGGCTTTGGGGTGGAGGTCTACAGGAGTGGGGAGGTGGTGAGTTACAGTGCAGATGGTGAGAAGTGGACAGATGCCTCTTAAACATGTGACTGTTGGGCCTCCGAATCTGGACTTTGGGGCCTGAGCTGGAGATGTAAATTTGGCAGCTTTGAGCTGGCTTCATCCAGGGCCACACAGGGAGGCTGACAGAGCCCTGCCCAGGACTCAGGCCCGAGTTCTCTCCCCTCAGCTCCTCCCCACGGTGTCCTAGGGAGCCTGTTGCAGCCCCTGCACCTCCCCATTTGGGGTCCCTCAATAGGAGCACCAGCCTCTGTCTGAAGGCAGGGTGGGTACCGTTCACTGCACTGGGTCATCACCCCACAGGCTGCAGTTATTCACAAAAAATAGGAATGAGCCTAGAAGACGCCAAACCTGGTTACCCACTAACCCAGTCTTGAGTGAGGGGCAGTCGGACAGACCTCATTTTCTCACCAGAGCTGGTTATGGTTAGTCCAGAGAACACAGCCGGGTTTCATCTCCTGTGCTAACCTTGATTAGTTAAGTTTGGCTCTGAGTGGAGGCATCTTAATAAAGCGGAAGGGGAGCAGTCATCTCTCAGTAATGTCTCCGATAAGGATAGGGAAAAGGAGAAGCTTTAACTGCCTTGACGTGGGCCTAACATTTAGCTCTGTCCTTCTCTCAAAGCAGCCCAGGTAGGGCACTTGAGGCTTGGCACAGGGGTGGTAGAGACGGCTGAAGCATTAGTGCCAGGAGCTTGGGTGGAGTCCACTCATTTATTCAGCGAATACTTTTCCTGCGGCTACTATGTGCTGATAGCTATACTAACTGCAAGGGGTAAAAAAGTGCAAACCAGCGACTCTGTAAACCTGCTGTCTCAGTTGGGTCAGGTTACCATGACAAACATGCCACAGACTGGGCAGCCTGAACAATAGAAATGCATTTCCTCACAGTTCTGGAGGCCGGGAATTCCAAGGTTAAGGTGCCAGCCAGTTCAGCTCCTGGTGAGGCCCCTCTTCCTGACTCACCGGGGCCATGTCCTCTCTGTGCCCTTACATGGTCTTTCTTCTGTGTGCTCCTTTTCAGGGAAAGGGGGAGATTGAGAGGAAGAAAACAAGATCCCTCTCTTCCTCTTCTAAGACCACCAGTCCTATTGGATTTGGGTCCCACCCTTACGACTTCATTTAATTTTTTAAATTGAAGTATAATTGACGTATATAATTTCATTTAATCCTAATTACCTCCTACAGACCCTGTCTCCAAATAAGTTGCGGGTTAGGGCTTCAGCTTATAAATTTTTGGGGAGGGCCACAATTCACCCCCGAGCGCCCACCCTCATGGAAATCATAGTCTCATGAAGACTGACAGGTCAACGGTATAAACAAGTCAACAAAAATATAATCACAAGTCTTGTTGAAAAATAAACAGAGCACAACAGAGAGCGAGAACCTCATCTACACAAGTGCAAGCTAACGAGTGCTCTCTGAGGACGTGACACTGAGATTTGGACCTAAAGGATAAGAAATAGCCATTCAGTGAACAGGGAGTAGGATGGTCCAGGGAAAGGGCCCCACGAGCACAGAGGCCCTGAGGTAGGGAAGAGCTTAGCATGTTTGCAGAACTGAACGGACAGTTTTTGCTTTTAAAATGATTACTCTGGTTTTTGTGTGGAGAAAAGATGATACAGGAACCGGAGTGGAGGAGAGCAAACCAATTCCACGGCTATTGCCATCATCACGGCAAAAGACAATCGGTGGTCAGAGCTAGAGTCGTAAAAGCAGAGATGGAGAGAGGTGGATTGATCTTAATACATATCAGTTAAAGCTAGACATGATAGGATTTATTGATTGATGAGGGTTTGGGAGTATGAAAAGGAGCTGCAAAGAGTGGCTCCTGGGTGACTGACCTGGCCGCCGGGTGGCTAGTGATGCTGAGGATTGATGTGTGGACGCCTGTGGGCAGCCTGGATTTGTAGGGGTCAATCAGAAGTTCTGGCTGGACTTGCTTGATTTGACTTACCTATTAGATATCTAACTGAAGAGCCTGTAAAAGGGACCCAGAGGAAGCCAGTGAGTTACAGGAAAGGTGTGACATAGAAGTCAAATGAAGAAAGTGTTTCAAGGAGGAGTTTGTTCACCTGCATTGATGGCTGTTGAGGGGATTAAGAGCAACAGAATATACAATTGCTATTGGATTTGGTAAAGGGGAGGACATGCCTTTAGATAGGAGATGGACACTTTTCCATTTTCATGGGGGCAGAAGAGACGGATCCAGACATGAGTGGTTTGTAAACTTGGTGATAGAAAAGACAATGGAGTTCCTTTTTTCCCTAACAAAATGCCAAAAAAATGACCTTGTGCGTTGTGGCCATTAATCCGAAAAAGGCATATGAGATCATTAAAATTCCACCAAACACATTTTAGGTAATATGAACTATAAGACCAACCTTTAACATAGTGACTATAAAAAGGGCTTATATTATAGTTGTAATGTGAGAAGAATGACCATGGATGTTTGCATCTCACCAGGTCTCACTAGGCGAAGATCTCTGGTCATTTGTTACAAATAATTAGGATGGTTATTAATTAGAGATAAGCCATCTCCAGCTACGCCTTGAACAAATACAATTGCATGAGTTCTAATCCCTTAATAAATTCCTTTTTCTACATTATTCATCGTTCTTCTACTTATCTGTTCCAACCCCGCCTGATACAAACCATTTTGAACCTAATTGAGCCACACTGCCATTCTGAATGGTACAAGTGCCACACAAGTTCCCTTTCAACTTTTAAGAAACACTGGGGACTTCTTTGATCCCACATAGACTTTAATTTTAATATCTTAAAATTTTTTCTCCCTCAGATTCAGAAGATTTTTATTTTTGCTATTCAAAAGAAACCTTTACCCATACACCATTGTCTCTTGATCCTGGGTGTTCATCTTTAAAATTTTTCTGTAAATTCTGGATATCAAGGAGAACAAAACTCTGCCACTCACTACTATCAAATGCACCAACAATAAAACCGAAGTGGAGGGTAACTATTTGGAGGTGAGTAATTCAAGGATAAAGATAAACTGATGATTCTTCCAAAGCAGGCAGAATGAGCAATGCCGTGCGCGCTGTCTGCAGAGACGTGGGCGAAGTAGCAGATAGAGCTGCCAGGGTTTCTCAGAAGGGGCTATTTTAGGAGGCCCATTTATCAATGTTCATGATGGTATCCACCACACTAATGAGTTTATATTGTAACTTATATTTATAAAAAATTAATTTTGCTGTTTATCACAGTTACTATATGCCATTTGGCAACTAGCATAGCATGTTAGTACTTCGCTATGTCATCAACTCTCCAATCCTAACAGGGCATATCTGTTTAACAGCTCTCTTAGCGCAGAGCCTGCCATGGAACCCGGGTAGAGGGTGGGGCAGGACTGAGTTACTTGCTTAGAGGTCTCTCCCTGCCTGAAAATTCTTTCAGAATTCAAATTATAGAAATACTGTGTTTGCTCTTCTTAAACAGATGAAAGCATTCCCCTTATGCTGTCAAACCCTATGTCCTCACCCTTTGCACATCTGGTTTATTCTAGGGACCCTTTCTCTCCCATTCAATGCTTCTCACCCAAGCACATCCACTGCCTTGCTTTTACTTCTCCTCGTTTGACTTCTGTCTTCCCTGAACTTAAATGATGGACAAGTTGGTAGTTCTCAAACATCAATGTACACAAAATGCAGATTCCAAGGAGTCACACCAGAGTTTCCAATTTTGAGATGGTAGGGTATTGTCCAGGTTACTTTAAGCCCTGCACTCTGTGGATCCAGGCTACCTCTCCACCTTCCAGCCCCACTCAGTAGGCCTGGATGCCCCAAAGTAACCGGGCTCTGACTGTAAATCAGGAGGGCGGGTGAGGCTGCAGACCCACCAGATCACATGGCCCCAGATGGCCCTCTAGTCTCAGCCAGAACTCAGAACTTTCTTTAGGCACTGGGAAACAGCTTCCTTCTGTTGAGCCCCTACTATGTGCCCAACACTGAGCTATGTATATTTTCATGCATTACCTCAGTTTCTGACAACAAATTCTATGAGCCCAAGATCATCATTAGTTCTTCAGAGAGGAGGACACCAAGTATCAGTGAGTTCCACCAGGGAGCATAGAGCAGAACTGGGATTCTAATCAGGCCTGCTCTTTCCATTCCTACATGCTTGCCCAAAAGCAGGAGATAGAATTTGGTTGCAGAATTAAGCCCCAAACTCAGTCTAGCTACCTGTTGTCTATCAGGAACAGGGGAATGAGCTTAGCACTTCCCTGTGTATGGGTTGGCTATTGCCCAGGGTTCCCCCTCCCCAGCGCCCTAATGCATAGGAACCTTCCCACCCAGCACCCATATGGCCCCAGTACCAGAATGTGGCATCAAGCTCCCAGTCACCTTCCATGTTACAGGTGGAGGAGGCTTTAGGAGCAGGTCTGCAGACTCTCCTGCCAACGACTCTTACCAGCTCACCCCTCTTGTCGGCTGCCAGCACTCTAGTCCAGACTTCATCCCCTCAAGCACTCCAGCTCTCCCACGTCCACGTGTAGCCTCCTCCAGCCCACTCTCTACTAGAAACCTGAGGAACACTTAGACATGTGATTCAGGCGTTCCCATTACCCACCCCCAGCTGCAAAACAGTTTGAAGGCATTTAGGATAAAATCCAACCCCTAGTCAGTCATCTCTCAGCAAACTCACTTCCCTCCAGCCACAAAGGTCGTCTTTGAGCTCCTTGATGAGCCCTCTTGCTCACCTCCCAATCTCTGCCCAGGTGGCCCCTTCGCCTAGAACACTCTTCCTCTTCTTTCACTTGCTGGCCACTGCCAGTCCTTTAGATGACATTTTCTTGGAGGCACTCCCCACACCCCCAATCTGACATCGAATTCAGTGCCTCCTTATTTGGTCACAGCACCCTGTTCATTTCTCTCTCAGCATATTGTGACAATGATACATACATTACATACTCTAGGTTTACTTTTTGGGTCCCTTGCTCCTATTTGACTGTAAACTGTATGAGAAGAGCTGCCACGTTTTTCTTTATGGTGGTTACTTTCTTGTGTCAAGTTGGGGTACCCTGAGCAAAATTCTGGGTGTGTCCATGAGGGTGTTTCTGGATGAGACTGACATTCAATTAGTGGGCTCAGTGAAGCAGATTACCAGTGTGAGTGGGCCTCATCCAATCTGCGAAGGCCTAAATAGAACAAAAAGCTGAGGGAGAACTCATTCCTTCTGCCTGCCTGTCTCCAAGTGGCCACATTGGTCTCCTGCCTTTGGACTTGGATCAGGACTGGAAGTTACACCATCGACTCTTCTAGGTCCTCAGCTTGCTGACTGCAGATCTTGGGACTTCTTAGCCTCCATGATTGTGTGAGTGATTCCTGATAATAAATCTATCTATCTATCATCTATCAATCATCTATCTATCTATCTATCTATCTATCTATCTATCTATCTATCTATCTATCTATCTATCTATCTAATCTCTTTTTGGTTCTGTTTCTCTCAAGAACCCAGACAAACACAGTCTCATTCACACTTGCATTCCCAGAGGTTAGTACTTAATATGCATCCAATAAATAAGTATTAAATGGATGAATGATGAAAGTTAAAAGAAGGCAGATGCAGGACTCACAGGAAAAAGGACACCCAGGGTTGTGAAGGTGGAGAGAGCTGAGCCTTCCCCATGGACCCCCTCAATGAGTAGATGCCTGCTTCACAAAGACTAGAGGCCTGTGTAAGAGGAGGAAGCATCCTGACTTCTTTGTCTGCCCCCAATTATTCCTGTGTTTGCCCTAATTTCCTTTCCTATCACCTCAAAGGAGAAGGTGCCCCATTTCCCTTTTCCAGACTGTTCCACCAACCTTTGCCTTCAGAATCTTCCTTCCACCCTTTCCCCTCATCTCATCTGCACCAAGGGCACCCTGATAATATTCCTGTTCTCTGGAAGCATGTGAAGTCTGTCACCACTGTCCAGAGCCTCTTTTGTTTTCTGTCATTTTCTGGCTCTATCTCTGGCTCTTTGATTATGTGCTCAGTGCTAAAATGTACTAACAGTTTATGTACCAGAAAACATTCTAAACACTTAAGAAGCATTAGTTGCATTTAATCCTCACAACAGCTTTGTAAAGTAAGTTCTAGTCTCATCCTAGTTTTACAAATGAGGAAACCAGAGAGGTTAGATGGCTTGTCCAAGATCACACAGGGAGTGAAGTGAATGATGTAGCTCTGATTGGAACAAAGGGCCTGACTTTCCATTTCATTCTCTCCTTGCATGTCCTTCCTGTCCTTGCCAGAATACTACAAGGAAAAGCCTTCTTCTCCGCTGCCTGGTTCCTCCACCCATTTTCCCTCGAAGGCCTCCAGAACCTTTGGGGACACTTAACGGCCCCTTCAAAGTGAGCCCACAGCGCTCTCTGCTGGCACCTGCCTCTCACTGCACCTCCTGTCTCTGACCTTAAATGGCCTTTATTAGTTGAGACGTTTCTAACAGCCACAGAAACCACCTCTGGCTTACTTAAGGAAAAAAAGGGTGGGGAGTAGGAGGAGCAGGTGATAAACATTAGAAGGGTCATGGGGTACCTCATGGATTCCAGGACAGGGTTGAACAGCCAAGACATTGAATAGGAGACCACAGGACTTTCTTCCTAGAGCTCTGCCATCCATGTGCTTCCCCTCCAGTGACACTGAGGTTTCTGCCTCACCATTCAAAATTCCAAGTCCCCAGAAGACAACATCTGATCGGCTCAACTTGAGCCACGTAATTTCCACAAGTATATAGAGAGAGTATGCGGCCTCCCAAGGTGGCTCACTTCCTCTACTGGCCAGGTTGGCCCCTACATGCCTTGATCTGCGCCTGTATTTCCAAAGGCCCTTGGAAGTCTTAGAAGCTCAGCCAGGCATGCAGGGTGTAGGTATGTGTATGTGGCCAAAGGACAGGGCATGCCCTGGGCTCAGTGGCTGAGCATCCCAGGGATAGGGAAAGGTGGAGCTGTGCCAGGTATTGGCAATGGCAGACAGAGGGGAGGAGGTGAGTGCCTGGATCAAGGGAGTTGATTCCTTTCACCCTCTCCCCCACGCTGAATATTCCCAAACCTAAGCCCATCATTTCAATCACTTTTTTAAATTAAGGTATTGTTGATATACAATCTAATGAAGGTTTCACATGAGTAACATTGTGGTTACTACATTCACCCATATTACCGAGTCCCCCCCCAACACCCCACTGCAATCACTGTCCATCAGCGTAGTAAGATGCTATAGGGTCACTACTTGTCTTCTCTGTCTATACTGTCTTCCCCATGACCCCCCTACATTATGTGTTCTAATAATAATGCCCTTTAATCCCCTTCTCCCTCCCTCCTTACCTGCCCTCCCCACCCCTTTCCCTTTGGTAACCGCTAGTCCCTTCTTGGAGTCTGTGAGTCTGCTGCTATTTGGTTCCTTCAGTTTTTGCTTTGTTCTTATGCTCCACAGGTGAGTGAAATTATTTGATACTTGTCTTTCTCGACCTGGCTTATTTCACTGAGCATAATACCCTCTAGCTCCATTCATGTTGTTGCAAATGGTAGGATTTGTTTTCTTCTTATGGCTGAATAACATTCCATTGTATATATGTACCACATCTTCTTTATCCATTCATCTACTGATGGACACTTAAGTTGCTTCCATATCATGGCTATTGTAAATAGTGCTGTGATAAACATAGGGGTGCATATATCTTTTTGAATCTGGGGTCTTGTTTCCTTTGGGTAGATTTCCAGGAGTGGAATTCCTGGGTCAAATGGTATTTCTATTTTTAGTTTTTTGAGGAACCTCCATATTGCTTTCCACAATGGTTGAACTAATTTACATTCCCACCAACAATGTAGGAAGGTTCCTCTTTTTCCACATCCTCGCCAGCATTTGTTGTTGCTTATCTTTTGGATATTGGTCATCCTCACTGGTGTGAGGTGATATCTTATTGTGGTTTTAATTTGTATTTCCCTGATGATTAGTGATGTGGGGCATCTTTTCATGTGCCTGTTGGCCATGTGAATTTCTTCTTTGAAGAAGTGTCTGTTTAGATTCTCTGCACATTTTTTAATCAGGTTATTTGCCTTTTTGGTTGTTGAGGCATGTGAGCTTGTTTCAATCACTTTTAATTCTTGAAGTTCAATTAAAGTTTCAGTTTCACATTTGACCTAAGCTCTTTCCCAGCCCGCACTGCATGAAGGGCAGGCTCCAGGCTCCAGGGGCTGGGGGCAGACAGAGAGCTCCCACACACTCACCTCTTCCTTGTGATTGCTTCTCTGGTGTGGGCTTAGGGAGGAGGTAAAAAGGAAAAAACAGGTTTCTCATGTGACTGCCCATGGTGAGCTGGGGCAGGCCTCTTTCTGCGGATGTAACCTCTGTTCCCCTGCTCGCATAGCCCCATATCCATTGCTGGGCTTTCAGTGTCCAGCACCAGGGTGATGATCCAAATGGCTGGCAACCATACAGACACCAGCCCATCAGAATAGTTTCCAGCCAAGCCCTGGAGCAGGGTTCTGAAAGCCCTCTGCTGTGCCAGGCCAGAGGTGGGGGGCAGTGGCAGTTCCACTTGGAGATTCAAAAGCTCAGGGAATCCCAGAGATGAGGGCAGGGGGGCTGGGTGGCATTCGGGAAAGTGACTGTTTGCTAAATGATACAGAAATGTTTCCATATTTTAAGAATTGCCATGGTTGTTCTGGTTGAATTTCAGCCTTGCCATCACTATTCGGTTCATTGTCTGTAGACTAGAGGCAGCAGTGAGATCCCAAAAGGCTCTACTGGTGCCAGACTTAATCCCAAGCCATTCTCTTGGCTATCGGTGACTTCTGGAAACACAACTACACTTTTTTGCAACCACCAGTTCCTTTGCAGTGGTCCAGGCATACCTGCGGCTCCCAGTCTTATCCAGCCTCATTACCCTCAGTTTCACGGCATCTAACTGTGCTGTCCAGTCTAATAAGCACAACTACATGTGATTTTAAAAATAAAATTCATTAAAATTAAATAGAAATAAAAAATTCAGTACCTCTTTCACACTAGCCACATTTCAAGGGCTCAATAGCCACAAGACTGGTAGCTACCTAGATAGAGAACATTTCCATAGTCACATAAAGTTCTATTGGTTGGCAATCTATTGGTCTATAGGATCTATCTTCTATAACTCAGGAACTGACCCCTCAAGGACACAAGCTGTACCCTCTCTCTCACTGACATTGCCACCACATCGTCTCTCCCATGGCTTTTTCCTACCTTGTCCTACTCCTACCCTTGCAGCACCCAGCAGACTGACGTACCTTATGGGCCAGCTGAGATGGAACTGAGAAACAAGAGCCAGACTCCCGTTCCTGAGGACACCCCAAAACTTTATGAGCTAATTCTTTGGGATTCCCCTCCTGGAGCTTTGGGGAAGGGAACCATTTCATTACACCCACAAGGAATGGAGAGGATAGTGTATCTCCCTTTACAATCATAGTATTTCTCCTGCCTCAGTCCTCTTTCTAGAGATCTAGTGGGAGGGCAGAGAGATTTTTGGGCTAGTTCTGAAGTTGCGCCTCTCTCGGCAACACTGCAGGGAGGTGGCTGAAGCTACACTCGTCAGTACTCTGAACTTATAGTACACTTTCTGCTTGCTCTCAACTCTGTCCTCACCCTACTGTGCTCTCTCTCTTGTATAGCAACGGGCTGGAAGCCTGTCAACTACATTTCTCAGATTTCTTTATTGACTGGCTTCCCTCTAGGTTTTACCAATGCGAGACACTAACAGGAGTTTGGAAGGCAGAGGAGAGAAGTCTTTTTCCCTTTTCCTAGCACAGTAGGAGCAGCATCTGCCAGAGCAGCAGAAACAGTGGGTGGGCGCAGGCTCCTGGGTTCCTGCTCAAGCAGTACTCTTGCAGAGGAGGTGGTGGTGATGGCAGCATGGTGCCTGTGACCTCTAGCTCTGGCAGTGACAACACTAGCAGCAAGTGACCTCAGACTTCCACACAGCAGCATAAGCAAGAGTGTGAGCTCCTGGCTTCCTGCGGGGCAGCAGGGTTGGCAGGTGTAAGGGGAGCAGCAGGGGCTCCAGCCCACCTAGCCTGCAGTGGGTGGCATTGTTCTCCCTTCCACCCCTACAGCCTGGGGTTGGCAGTAGTGTCCTTCGATTACGAATGTCTGGGTAACCTCAACATCTGTGATTTGTCCCTCCAGCCCTTCTAACACGTTTGTGTCCAATCTCTTGTATTAAATTCTTTCTTTGACCTACTAGAATGGTTTTTGTGAGAGGAAGTGATATGGGTCCCTCTGGAGCAAAGCCCCCGAAGCAGGCATGCTTCTCCCACTCTCACTTTCCCTTTTTGCTGGCTGGAGGCTCTGAGCATGGTAGAACCACAAGGCAGACGGAGCCTCAGTCCCAAATCCCTGTGAGAAGGAGAGCCACCCATCAACCTGACACCGACCCTAGACTGTATGTAAACAGGAAATAAACTTCTATGCGTTTGAGTCATTGTATGTTTGGGTCTGTTTGTTGTAGCAGCTTAGCCTTTGCACCAATTAATATGACAGCCATGATTTATATATTTATGCTAATTCACTGCTTCTTTGTGCCAGGCACTCTGCAAAGCACCTTGTCTTCACTGAGTCCCCACACAGTGAGCAGCTCTTTTTTTTTATTTCCATTTACATTCTAGGAAACTGAATTGCAGAGAGGATAAGTAACATGTCCAAGGGCTGTCTAACTTGAAAACCTATGCATTTGGACAGACATAAATAATTTAAATACGTATATACATAGTGTGTGTGTGTGTGTAAGTAGATAGCTACCTCTACCCTCTGTGTATGGCCCCAGGACCTTGATGTGTGAATTGTATCAACTGGGTTTCTTTGCCCTCTAGCTTCCAGTTGGTTTGGCCAATGGGACATACAGTAGGAGAACGGAACATGGGAGTAGGAGGAGGTCAAGTTATTTATTCCACCCACCCTCCATCTCTGTCTACAAGCCACATGTTGGCAGTGGCTATGTTCCCTTACCAAAAGCCACAGCTCCCATTGGAAGACTGTCTCCTACAAGAGCTCTGCTGTCTTCCTTTGCCCCTTGAGGCCTGGAGGTGGTAATGGCTCTCCACTGGTGGTAGCCCAAGGGTGCTTGACAGCACCTCAGTGATTTCTCTCAACCCCACCCACGTGTGTGTAAACAGTTCCTGTACTGACCTGTCTTCATTAGTTACCATTCTGAGTGCCATCTGTGTCCTGTCAGTACCCTGAAGAGCAGAGCTTATGTGTGTTTTTATAATTTAGGAACTTCTATTGTCCTTGGTAAGAACATCCCTACTCTGGGAACACCTGCTTTGGGAGGAGCTGACCTTATCTACGGGTAGGCAAGTGACTCAGTCCTGGCCAAGCAGAGTACTGCATCCCTCTGTGTCCAGCTACTGATTCTGAGCTTAGCATGGATCCCAAAATCAGGCCAAGGAGAACCAGCCCAGGATGTTGACTGGCTGTTCTGGGGAAGAGAAGCTCTGTTTTTCTGTGGGACTTCCACCTGAGACTATGTCAGCCTAGAGATGCTGGCAGGTGTTGATCCCTTTATGTGGATCCCAAGAATGAAGTCAACACCAGAGAGCCAAATCCCTAAAGTCCTCTCTACTGGGGTTTTCCCTTACTGGAGCTACTACCTTCTCTTTTTGACTTACCCATTGTGTGCTGGACTTTCTGACACTGTTAACCGAGAATTACAACTGAAAAAGAAATATGTCCAACTTGTATGTGTCTTCTGCAACAGAAATTACCTCTAGGTAACTTAAGTAAACAAAACCAAAATACAAAACAAAAGAAAATACATGGGAGGAGAGGGATGTGCAGTGATCACAGAACCAAAGGAAGAGCAGAAGTAGGTCTTGGAGAGGCTGTGAACCAGAGTCATCGCTGGGGATTCAGAGAGCAGGAATAAAGACAACAGCATCAGAAATCTGCCTGGAACACACCAGTGCTGTCTACTACCCCTAAACCACAACTCAAGAGTCAAATTAGCCTGGGGAGAGAGAGAGAGTCCATTTAGCCTTACTTGAATCTCATGCCCGACCCTTGCCCACAGGAAGGCACCTGGGGTGATGATAGTCCCACCGAGATGCTACACAAACAGGACTAGGTAACGTGACTCAAAGCATAATCTTTTCTAAGCACTTTGCATAAGCACAGCTTTGATTAAACTCATTTTAATCCTCAGAGTAGCCCTCCTAAATAGGTACTGTTATTAGTCCTATTATACAGATGAGGAAATTGAGATGCTGAGCGCTAAAGTAACTTGCTTGTGGTCACACAGCTGGTAGGTGATAGACCTGGGGTGCAGACCCAGGCCCCTGACTCCAGAGTGTGTGCACTCAACCCACGACACTGCAGGGCTTCTCCAGCAGAAGGGGAAATGAAGGCAGGGCAGGCAAAAAACACAAAAGTCCCTTGAAGAATGCGGAGAATTTCCACTCTCTCTATCATTTTTAAAACCACTATGTACTAACAAGAAAAATAAAGATAATAAGAGAGATTTATAGTTTGGAAATTAGAAAGAAAAATTCCTATTTAGCTGATAGGGGAAAGAGGAGTCCAGAGCTGGTGACCTGACTCTCTCCCAGCCAAATATCTAGGACACAAGGGAATTCCAGCTGTCACCAGGCTGTGCCAGCCAAGGCTGAGGAAACCCAGGGAGTTGGGAAGGTGTTATCCATCATAAAGGCACTGTCTGGGACCAGCCAGGGGAGGAATGCTAGCACTTTGGCGGAGCAAACTGGAGTGGCTAACGCCTGCAGGCCTCTGCCCTCATCGAACGCTGTTGGGGTTTCCCTCTGTGCCTTTTGCACAAACACACTGTTCTTTTCCCATGCAGCCTGCTCTGCCCTCCTCATTCTGCAGGGCCTGCTCCTTCAACGGTGTGGAACAGGCGTTACCAAGGCTCCAAGCTTGGGAACAGCAAGGCCACAACAAAGCCCCAGATTTTAAACCACATTTCTCTGGCTCAGCCTTTAGCCACAGAACCCCAAATACTCCTTCCCAAGAATACAGGTCAGTCAGTGGTTACGGAGTGCAGGCTCTGGTAAAGTCATGTAGCTTTTCTGTGTTTTGATTTCTTGATCTGTAACATGACATTAACACTGTAAAATAATTTAAATTTTTTCTTAAGTATAATAAAATTTGTTAGCCAAAAAAAAAAAAGAGTGCGGGCTCTGGAGTCATACTGGGGTTGGAATGCCAATTCTGTGGCTAATGAGCTGTGTTACAATGGGCAAGTTATGTAACCTCTCTGGGCCTCCATCCACTGTCATGAAATAATGATACCAGAGCTGAAAGTCAGTCCTCATGCACAGTATAGCTGAACTGGTTTTTAAAATATCAAAATATTTCCAAATGGACTGGTTAACAGATAGCCATAGCCCTTGTGTTCTCATTCCTCTAGCTGCTCTTGCCTGCTCCCTGTGATCCAGTAACTAAAGTGTTAACTCTTGGTAGAACGGAGATCTGCTAAGGCCTTGATCTAGTGCTAAGGCCAGTGTCCGTTCTGACTAGTAATGCTCATGCCTGAACAGGTTGTTAGATAGTTTTAATATCACCCCTAGCAGTGATCATATGTGGGATTAATTGAGATGATGCAGATAAAGGACTTGGCAGAGACCGGTACATAATAAAACCACTCGGTCAATGTCAGCTGTTACTGCTTTAAACATCAAACCTACAGGGCAGAGGCAGGATCAAGATGAGGGTTGCAAGTATTACAAACAGGTGAAGATGGGTTATGACTGGCAGTTCAGGAACAGTCACAGGAGCCAGGATGATACATGGTCAAGACTGTAGGGGTGGTCCTGCTTGGTTTAAAGAGCCAGAGCAAGACTAATATATCCCCACTGACCAAATGCCCCTTGCCTTCCTTCCTGTGCCACCTGGGATTCCTCGATCCTATGCTCGATGCTAGGACCAGGGATGGGGAAGCCAGGAGAAGCCACACACTGGCCTTTTTGCAATCCAGGACTGCTTCTTGTTTTCACTACTGCCAGCTCTACTGACATTATTGGAAGCTCATGTCTTGTTGACCTCAGAGACAGACAAGCTGCTCCCAGGAGTCTGGGCTTTGCATTTCTAGTGTCTTGGGAAGCAGAAAAAAAATATTCCAATTGCTCCCTTTAAGGACTTGAAGGGTCGTAAAGAGAGGCAGTATTGAGTACTGTCTAGGGGTGTGGGCTCTGGAGCCAAACCACTTGGGTTTAGAGCCCACCTCTGCAGCTGTACTAGCTATGTGAAGTTGGGCTAGTCACCTAACTGCTCTGGGCCTCAATTTTCTCGTGTTCAATAGTGCCTGCCTCATAGAGTTCTTATAGGAAATAAATGAGGTAACACATATCAAGGGTTGGGCCTGGCACAAAGTAAGCTCTCAGTATATGTCAGTTTTTGTTAAGGAGCTTACAAGTGTAGTGCAGCAGTTAGATTCGTGCCCACATAATTCTGTCCAGGGTGACAGTCTCTCTTCACCCTGCTAGATGACATTCTTTCCCTGGTCCCCTGAGCCTCCTGTGCCAACTCCAACATTTCACAGCCTGGGAGGTCCAAACCATGATGGATCTTGCCCAGGGTGGCATGTGGCACCATCAGCAAAGGTGGGACCCCATTTTAGAGTTTCAGATACACCCCCAGCACCCCATGCTTCCTCTCCCACGTCCTTGTGTCTGGGATTATGGTTACCTGCAAGCAGGGATGGATTCTTGCCCTTCTCTCCCGCAGGCCCAGAGCAAAGTTCCCAGGAGGTGTCAGGGCTTTCAAACCTGTCCCTTGTGAATCACCAGCCAAAGGGGCTACAGATGTGCCCAATAACTGGGTCCTCAGGTAGTGCTCTCATGCTGCTAAGGCCCCAGAGAGAAGCCTGCAGGCAGCCTGGAGAATAGGACAGCAAAACCGATACAAGGGGGAATGGGACAGTTCCCCAAAAGGAGAGAGAGACGTCCACTGGTTCGTCCCCAGCGAGCCTGTCCAGGTAGTTTCTGGGACCAGGCGGAGAAGCAGTGCCTCCACCGCTGGAGGGTCCTGGTCCTCTACCGCCCCGCCCACCTCCACAGCTGCTCCTCCGGCAGAAGCCCCGCCTCTTCCCTCTGCAGCTCTACAGCATCCCGCTCCATTTGACCAATTGCCAGACACCCTGTCCCACTTTTGACAGATGCCCAGAAGTCCCTCCCTGGCACGTGGCCCATCCCGAGAGTATCTGCCCTCCTTTCTCCCACAGTCTGCAATAGAAGGGCCCCTTCCCACTGCCTTGGGTCGGGAGCTCTCAGTTGCCAGTGCAGCTGGGGAGGCCCAGCCGGGCTTTGGGGAGACTCCCAAATGCGGGGAGGAGATGTTGCTGGGGCCTGAAACCTTCCAGACCCTCTCAGTGTAAACCGCCTCAGGTTTGTATCAACATCCGAGGCCAGAGACTGGCGGCGGCTGGGACGGGTTCTGTCTAGGAGACGGGAAGACCAGAGGGTGGGGAATGGAAGTACGGATAGGCAGAGGGACCCTTCTGGGGGAGATCCCAAGGGGATCTTGGGGGTCCGTTGGAAATGAGGAAGGCCTGTCTGGGGAGAGATCTGACTTTGGGACTGTAGGAAGCCCACGGCTGGCATGGGGCTAGTAAATATTGGGTACCTCCCCACGCTTACTGTGCTCGCCACGCTCCCCCAACTTGCCTTTGGATTCCACGACGTGAGGGGAGCGGGTGTGTTGGAGGTGTGTGTGATGCGAAGGCGTGGTTTGCTGACCAACCCGTCGCTTCCCTCCCCAGTTAGCTACTCAGCAGCTCCTCCTCACCCTCTTCCAATTAGGGGTGGAATATGAAGGGGGTTCACATCGTGTGACTCATCGCCTCCCCCAGTCCCACCCCCGCCCCCACCCCCTCTGGGGCCCAGGAAGGAAGGCTTAGAGGCTCCGCTGTGGCTCTCCTGTTTCCATAGCAACCGCGCGGTTGTTTCTGCGAATCCACTTCCATCTTCACTTTTCTCCCCAGACTGTGGCCCGGTGTCTGAGCCTCAGGGCCGGGTACGGATGGGGTACAGCTTCCCCCCTTTGCACAACTGCGGGAAGGTCAGCGCAAGCGGGCGGGGCGCTCTCCTGCAGCCGGGCCTCACAGACCACCGGGTCCCACCTGAAACCCCGCCCGCCACTCCGCCCCAGTGGAGCCAATCAACGCCCAATTTGCCCGTGATGAGGAGGGGCTTATGCAAATCAGATCGCCTCCGAAAGATACATAGTGATACAAGAGCTGGGAGGTGGCTTCGGTGCGGACCTTGGAGAGCCTGGCCGCCAGCCCGCGAGCCAATCTCGGTCCCCGCGGCCCGCCGAGGCTCGGAGCTATCCCGCGACCCGGCGAGCGGCTTCAGGTAAAGCGGGTGGGGCCGGGCAGCGGCCTTACCCCCTCCCCCTCCACTCTTCATTCCCATCCTCGTCGTCTGCTATCTCCGATTCATCTCTCTGAGCCCTGGTGCTTTCTTAGGCGGCATCATCTGAGGGTCCGTCCCTGGGCAGGGGCCAGACGTCGCCCCAGTCCAAGCCCACGGGTCCCAGGGAAGGAGGCAACGCCGCCTCCTTACGCCCAGCTCAGGTAAGAACAACCACTGCTCTGGCCCCTAACACACACACGCATCTGGGGGCGTGATGTTGCTGGCACCATCGGAGGCACCGAGCAACCTCCCTCCTTGGAGATGGGTACTCTGCCCAGCCCCGTGGCCCCCCTCCCACCTCTGCAGGTAGTCCTCACCCACACCAGCCAGCCCCACCAGCAGCTTCCTGTACTTCACAAGGTCCCTGCTCGGAGAGAGCCCACTCCCACTTCACACTGCCCCCTCAACTGTCCCCATCTCCCACCCTTCCTGCTGATAGAGCTTACAGCATGCCTGGGGAAGGGAAGAAGCTCCCCTGGTCCCCAGTTCTCCTCACAGACACTGTCTCAACAGCCCCTCTCCCTGTGGTCCCTGTGGGCCCAGTGCTCCGCAGAGGCCCCATGTTTGGTCTCTTGCATCCTGGCTGGAGGATGAACCCGGACACCACTCCCCAGCAGACCACCCACACCTGTCAGGTCCCAGTCTCCTCCCTTCCCCTTGCCCCTTTCAGCCAAAACACGAAGTCCTCTCATTGTACCTCTCAAATGTGTTTCTAATTCCTATCCTCTCTGGCCTTCTTGCACCCAGCCACTCCCTCCCTGCTATCTTCCTGCTGCTCCACAAAGACCGTGCCAAAGCTCCATGTGGACTGTGTCATTCCTTTCCCTAAGGTGTCCTGAACCTGGAGGGCAGAAGAACTGGGTTCAAATCTTACCTTTGCCTCAGTTGCTGTTTGACTTTGGCCAAGTTACTTCCCTCTCTGATTCTTTGTGAAATGACGATAGAGGGCACGACTGAGGGTGGACTGAATGGGATAATCTTGAACAGCCTTCCAACACTGACACGCTCTGGTTCTATGGCTGATTATGAGAAAACAGGAGCCTTTTCTCTTCCCCTAGACCATTAGGACATTTCAGACAGGAGGCCTAAGGGGCTTTAGTTATCACTGAGAAGACGTTGCTTCTTACCCAGGCCACCCCCTCCCACACACTTTCCAGGCCCAGGCCCCTTCCCGGCTGTTAGGAGTCCCTCCTAGATCACCAGTACACGTGGCATGGACAGCTCCAAGATGGAGGTGGCCAGTGGGGCCCACTCTGTGTTTATCATCCCTGCCTCTCATTAAGAAGGAGAGGGAGAAGACCTGGCTGCCGCTGCTTGGAGAAGAGAAAAAGGAGGAGAGGAAAGAAAAAAATCTCCTGACCAGGGAGCTATTGTCACCATGGCAACCGTCTCAGCACCAGCTCTTCTGAAGCTGGGTGAGGGTGTGGGATTATTGCCTCCCTCAGTTCCTCCCGCCCTCACTGCCACCTCCCTATTTGAGGCCCACACCCCTGGGCTTGCCCTCTGGAAGAAGCCTTTGAGCACAGAGGGGCAGTGCATGGGGCAGTGCCAGCTCCTTCACAGCTGGAGGGCAGCCCTTACTTTATTCAAGAGGGAAGCAGAGGAGCCTGCCTATGTTCAGAGGGGCCACAGCTCCAACAGAACATGCCCCCACCCCCAGTGAGTTCCGACCTTTGCCTTGTAGCTGATGGCCTCTAGGTGACCTTGGGTGAACCCTTCCTTTCCCCAGGTCTGGGTTCTGTTGGCTTGGAAGGGGGTGCAATGGCAGGAGAATGCAGATAAACCAAACAGCCTGATGCTGGCTCAAGGAGGAACAAGGGGGTTCTGGCCCCACTCATGTATTCCTCCAAGGGACATTCATTGAACATCTTTGTCTTCCAGCATGGTGTTTAGGTTTTTGCAAGGTGGTTCTATGCAGCCACAGAGGGGGCAGCAGGAACCTGGGGAACAAGGTTTGCCCTACAAGAGGGCAAACTTAGGAATAATGGGATGCACTTTTCTTATCTGAGTGCTCCAACACCAACCAGGTGACATTGGGTGGGGATGAGCTCTTTGCCCTTAAGCAAAAGGTGTGGAGAACTTTTTGTGGCACAGGCCAGGGTTTAATAAAAAGTCCTCTCCCAAATCAAGCCCCATTTGGAATTCTAGATCATCAGTGAGTGCCAGAGAGCTCTGGAGTATACACACTCGTGGGGCTCATCTCTGTGGCCCCAAAGTGCTGAGTCTGGGCTGCTGAGTGTCCACGATTCAGGCTGGTGGAGGCTGATCATCAGGGAGTGGGCTTCAGCTGGGCACAAAGGCTGATAATAGCTGCTTCAGTCCCGAAGGGAAGAAAGGATGTTGGGAAGAGGAAAACAGGTAGGCGACAGGAGTGGGAGGTTTTGGCTGTGAGAAGACTAAGTTGAAGTATGTAATTGTAAGGGGAGCAACGGGAGGTGAAGCTAGACAGGTGGGCACCTTGACACCAGATTCTAAAGGATTCTGGAGTTTGGGGGTCCAGGGGCCTGGCTACCTCTAGCCTATATCGTACTTTTGGCAAAAACCAGAAACAATATCCCCTCAGAACAGAGGAATCAGAAGAGAGGTACTTCCTCTGAGGCAGCTGGGCCCATGGGCATGGCTTGGCAAGCAGGGCCCCAGCTAGATTTCAGCTCCCTCGGCTGTGCTGTTGGCCCTGACTCTGGGGAGAGAAGGACATAGTGAAGGCTCCAGGTGCATTTCAAAAGGAGGAACAATAAGACTTGGTGGCGAGTCAGACCTAGGGAAAAGGGGAGAGGAGATAAAAGGTAACTAAGATGGCATTTCCCCCATGGGATGAGGGAGGGAACTGGCCATGGAGAGAGGAGGGCCACCACAGGTTAAGGATGAGCCTGGTTGTAGATGTACTGAGGCTGAGGTGCTGGTGGGCTGCCCAAGGTGTGGATATATCCTGGGTGTCAGACACTGTGGCCTGGAGCTCACTGAGGTCAAGAGGGAGATCAGAGCTGTGGTTTTCCCAGAAGGCAGGTAGGAGGAGTGGGAAGCTCTGTACTGGACAAGAGTAGCCATAATTTGGAGAGTGTGGTCCAGGCAGGTGGCATGGATTCAGCCTGGATGCTCATCTGGACCCTTCCACTGACCTGCTGTGTAACTCTGAGCCAGTTTTCTCCTCTCTCTGGGTTCCAGGTTTCACTAAAATAAGGGAATGATCTTAAAGGGCACCACCAGCTTTGATCTGCTGATCTAAGAGCAGTAGAGGAATGAAGAGAAATGAAGAAGATGATGTAGTCCTCAGTGGGTCTGGGACCAGTTTGGGGCCAGGAACAAGTGTGGCCCCAGGAGACAGAGAATTATGGGAAGGCAGCAGAGGGCAGGGAGGAAAAAAGGGGCAGAAGGTGAGAGGCACAAAGACACCATGACACACACACACAGAGATGTGTGTGCTCTGACAGACTGGCAGTCTCATACATTGACACGCTCCCACCTACACCCAGCCCCTTACGCAGACACGGGCACAGCCCGCAGGAGACAGCAGGAGAGGCTCTGCCCTCATCAGACACCTTCCCCTTAGAGTCTATGACTTCCTTGACTATACCCTGAGCCTTCAGTGTGCTTTGGACTTGGAGAGGAGGAGCTGCGGATGGAGTTGCCTCCTGCCCATGGGTGTTCCAGAGGCATCCTTGACTGTGGGCCTGGTGCAGCTGTTTTGGACCCCACAGTTCAGGCTTCTGAAGATGGCATGCCTCCTCCATTCCTGGCTTCTCCTGGGAGCATATAGGCTTCCCCACCCTCTGGGAGTGGTAGGTGGGGGAGGATGTTGCTACCCTAGCTTCTCTTTGATTTCCCTCCTGGCCTAGTGGAGGAATCTGAACCCGAGATGTCCTGTAACTCACCTGAGGTCACACAGTCAAGTGAGCGGCATGGAAGAGACCAGTCTCACATATGGTTATGTAGGACACTCCTAGCAGTAAGGATGCATGCAGGGGACTGTGGAAGTGGAATTGCTTCTGCTAGCCTGAGGGCTTTCTTTTCTAGAGTATCTTCAGGATGGGCCACCCTGAGGTTGGAGTCTGGCCCCCTTCTGACGAGCCTCCAGGCAGGTCAAAGTTACCTCCCAGGCCATGTCCTGGGAAACGCAGGCTCTGAAGATACATTCCTTCCATGGAGGTCAGACCAGAATATCCACCCAGCCTTCAGGGCCTGGGGCCTTGCTCTGGCCAGGTTTCCTGGGAAGGACCTATACCTTCCTCTGCAAAAGCTTCCTTTGGCACAGGCTACTCGAGGGGCTCCTGTTCCAGCAGGGGACTGACTCTTCATCCTCCCCAAACTTGCTTCTCAGCACCACCACCCATCTATTCAGCATACACATCTGAGCATACACCTCAGCTCCCTCTGCTCGTCTCGTCCCCACATCCAGTCAGTCACCATATCCTGCCAGTGGCACCTCCTAACATCTCTCAGTCCATCCACATTCTCCACACCCACTACCCTGGTGTCATCATCTCTCACCTGAACTATGCAGCAGGCACCTCTCTGTTCCCCCTACGTCTCCCCACCCAGGCCATCTTGTACACTGTAGACAAAAGAAAAATTCTGAAATTCTAAACATATTCCTTCTCTCTGGGTCCTCTGCACCCACTTCAAGACCTGCCATATTGTAAGCATTCTGTAAGTGTTTGTGGACTCAATGTTATCTTCTTAGCCCTGACTGTAAAACCCCAGGAGCTTCTGTCCCTACAGGTAAAGGCTAAACTCCTTGGCATGGATTGAAGCCCTTTACAATCAGCCATCTACCTCTCTGTCCCAATTATGAGTCATTGATGGTTTGTGTCTACTTTATCCCCATCACTAGCACAGGGCCTTGCACACAGTCAGCCTCAATATATGCTCAGAGAATGAATGATTAATGAAAAGCAGGATGTAATCAGGGCCGTCAGTGCTGCCAGCGAGGACTTCTATTTGTACAGAGGAAGGGGGAAGAGAAGCTTCCTGCTGGGGTGGCCTGGAAGGCCTTGAGGAAGAACTTAGAAGATGGTGTCAGGTGGACAAATGAGGAACCAGCCTTGGATCCCTGGAAAGAGAGGAGCCTGAAGAGGCAGATAGGGGCTGAGTGTGGAAAGCTCTGAATAGCAAGGAGAGGATTACGACCCTATTCTGTGAGTGGGGGAGCTATGGAAGGTGTAAGCAGGAAGGAGTGGACAAAGAGTGTGGCATGCGGCACTGCTCGGTGAACAGAGACCTGGAAGGCTAGAGATCTTGGGTGCCGGGAGAGAATTCCTGCTGTGAGGAGAAGGGGAGAGACCTGCTGACAGAGGAGGCCTTGTTACATGGAGTGTAAGGACAGGAAGAGACATCCTTGTATGTGTGTGTGAGGAGAGGTAGGTGCTCCTGTGCACAGGAAGCAGTGTGGTGGTGGAGGATCGAGCCCCGCTGTAGGAGGTGAGTGGGTCTTGATGAGGTTGGTACTGAGAATAGGGGACCCAGCCTGCTGTGGAAGGAGGGATTCTGGCTGTAGGAACGTGGGGTTTGTTACGGGAGATGGCTGTTGTGGAGAAACCTGGGAACCCTGTCCTAAAGGGACTTGGGGGACCAGTGCCCAGGTGAGGGCCTGGCTCTGGACCAAGGTGAGGAAGCCCCCTGTCCCCCAGGCCCTGCCATGGGGAAAACCAACAGCAAGCTGGCCCCAGAGGTGCTGGAGGACCTGGTTCAGAGCACCGAGTTCAGCGAGCAGGAGCTGAAGCAGTGGTACAAGGGCTTTCTGAAGGACTGTCCCAGCGGCATCCTCAACCTGGAGGAGTTCCAGCAGCTCTACATAAAGGTGGGCGGGCGGGCGGGGCCAGGCGCCCCGGGGGCAGGCCGGACGGGAGGGGGAGGGGCCAGGCGGCCAGGAGGAGGGCCAGCTGGGTGGGGCGGGCTGGAAGGTAGCGGGCGGGAAGGACAAGGCCGCTGCTGCACCCCAACCCCACGCGTCCCCGCCTCAGTTCTTCCCCTACGGCGACGCCTCCAAGTTTGCGCAGCACGCTTTCCGCACCTTCGACAAGAACGGCGACGGCACCATCGATTTCCGGGAGTTCATCTGTGCCCTTTCGGTCACTTCCCGCGGCAGCTTCGAGCAGAAACTCAACTGGGCCTTTGAGATGTACGATCTGGATGGGGACGGGCGTATCACACGCCTCGAGATGCTGGAGATCATCGAGGTGCGCTGGGGGTAGAGGCCTCTGTCTTCGCTGTCGGGCCCTTCTCTGGCACCGCCTTCTGCAGCCACCCTCTCAGGCCTCAGCACCCGCTTCGCTGCTCCCACCCAGGATCCAGTGGCTAACTAGCATTGGTTCGGCGCTCAGTGTAGGACAGGCTTTGGGCTGAGTGCTGTACCCAACAACCCTGTGGAGTAGGTACTGCCAGAAACCCTATTTTACAGATGAGTCAAGGTAGCCAGTGGTAGTTCATGATCCAAATCCAGGGAGCCCGACTCTAGAGCCTGAACTGTTAGCTCATTACTCCTCCAACAAATACATACGGAGTACCTGCCGAGTGCCTGGCACTGTCCCTACTTTCATGGGACATTCCTTCTAGTGAGAAAAGTTAGAACAGCAACAAAACCATACTCTGTCAGGCGGAACGTATTATAAGGATAAGCAAAGCAAAGTAAGGGGAGAGAGCAAGGGAGGAAAAGTGATTTTATGCAAGGTGAAAAGTGCAGCTACCTGAATAAGGTGAGGGAGCTAATCTTGTGGATGTCTGGGGGAGTGTTCTGTGCAGACAGAACAATAGAAGCAAAGACCTTGACGTTAGTGTTTGCAGTGTTCCTGGAGTGGCCGGGAGGCCAAGGTGGTAGGAGAGAGCTCCAGTAGTAGCCAGGAGCCCAGTCACTTAGCATCTCACCCTCTGGGGTAGAGACTTGACTTTATTCTGAGTGATGTGGGAAGCCATTAAGGGCTCTCTCCATTCTCTGTGTGGAGAACAGATTAGGGGGGCAGCAGAAGCGGGGAAACCAGTTAGGAAACTTCCAGAGCAGTCCAGTTAGGAGCTGATGGAGGGGACAACCGTGGAGGAAGATGGAGGGGGTGGGAGGTTGTTGGATAGGAGGACTACTGTAAAATTAGGGCTGATGAGGTTTGCTGAAGTATTGCGTGTGGCTGTAAGAGGAGAGTCAAGAATGGCATCAAGGTTTTTGACATGAACAAGAGGAATGTATTTACAATGTACTGAGACAGGGGATGCTGGGAGAGGGACAGGTTGGAGGTGAAGGGTTGAGTTTTAGGTATGTTTGGTGTGAGGTGCTCATTAAATATCCAGTCTTAATGACCATACATCACCTTCCAATATCCTCACCATCTCCCAGTGCTCTCCCTGCCTGCCCCAGACCCCCCTCACTCACCCCTGAGTCTCCCTGTCCCTCGTGAGTGTTCACACCCTCCTCCTCACCCTTCCAGGCTATCTACAAGATGGTGGGCACCGTGATCATGATGCGTATGAACCAGGATGGGCTCACACCCCAGCAGCGTGTAGACAAGATCTTTAAGAAGATGGACCAAGATAAGGACGACCAGATTACGCTGGAGGAGTTCAAGGAGGCGGCCAAGAGCGACCCATCCATTGTGTTGCTACTGCAGTGTGACATGCAGAAGTAGAGGCTGGTGCCGGGCGTGGCCAGGCGGGGTGCGGCCACTGCCCAAGCTGTTGACCTCTCAGCTGGCCCTTCCCCAGGGGGAGGGGTACTCTGGCCTCACTCTCTGGCCTATCCACCCCTCTGCCCAAGCCCTTGCTTCTCTCTGTCAAGATCCTTGAGGGACCACCTCACCCTGGAAAAGACAGATCCTCAGGTATCCTGTGGTTAGCCCCACCCCCATTCACTGGGCCTGGCTTTTGCCCCAGGAGGCAGGGTTAAAGGGGGGACTGGGGTTCTGCTTTGAAATTCTGTTCTTCCTGAGATTATGCTTTATAGGATATGGTCTCACAGACCCCAGCTAAAGGGCCAAATTGGGTCTGTCCTTTGCTGATCACCCAGATTCCTTAAAGGTGGTCTCTGCCCTGCCCTCCTGACTCTACCTGGCCCCTTTCTTCCCAACCTTTGGAGTGTTCCTTCAGTCCTTTCTTCAGCAAATGTTTATGGAGCACCTGTTCAGTGCCAGACACCTCTAAGTGCAAAGGCACAGTTTACAAGACACATTCCATGCCCTCCCGGGGCTCACAGGGTATCGAGGCAAACTTCCAGGGGTCAAGGTCTCTGACGGGAACATTGAACACAGCTGAGTAGAGGATATGGTGAGGTTGGTTAGTATGAGGGGAACTATTAAATTCATCAGCCCAGCTCCACACAGAGCTGCTGAAGGGTGAAATGAAAAGTGATTGGAAGTCTAGGAACCATGTGAGTGGAAATTTTCAGAAAAGGAAATTTATGTAATACTTATTTTTTTAGTGCCCTCTAAAGGAGCTAAAGTCATTTTATTAGTTTAGGATATTAAAACATACTTTGTATTACTTAGTTTCTTATAAAATGATTAAATGAATATAGAAAGTACTAATTTTCAGTGGGGGGAAAGAGCTGAGGAAAAAAGACGAAAAATATTACCAAATGTACCAGACAATACTTTTCGTATCAGCCTAAGTCCTGAGCTGTCATCAGCCGCAGTTTCTGCTGCTTTCTTTTTAATGATGTTTTTCAATTCAGAGAGCAACTCTCCATTGTGCACTTCCTTTAGTTGGGGGCTGATTTTGGAAAACAGGAAAAATAAGGTTTGCGGAGAGTGAGACAAGTATATGTCCTACATCTTGGAAGTTCCTTTCTGGAGGTGGTCTAGTGTCAAGGATGGGCTGTTCTTTCACTGCTACAGAAGCAGAAAGAGCTGGAAGAAGAAGACCACTGGCCACTGTTTAGGCTGCCAGGCTGCATTTCTGGACCAAATGCCTAAAAATGCACTGGGCACACTCCATTTGAAAGGCTTTTTCTAACCCTAAATCCTAAATCTGCCAGGTAATTCATCACCTTCCAAGTGCACTGGCTTTTTTTCCAATGCCTGTTTTCCAGTTTTGAATCCATAAGCTATACAGCTGCATGCTTTGACTTCCAGAAAATTAATCTTGCTTCTTCACCAAGTCTTTTGCTTTACTTTCTCTTGTACTTGTGATTAGAAATTTTGATGTGCAGTGACAGTTGATTTCCTCTTGAACCACCGGTGGAATAGTCTAGTACACAGGTACTGTCAGCCCAGGGTGGGAGCAGGGAATGATTGCTGAGTCAGGGGGTGTGGGATTGTATCTGCAGGAAAGAGATGCAGCATGCCTCTTACTTCTGAGTGCTCATCTCTCCTCTCACTCTGCAGAGGGAAACTCTTGGGGATGCTGACTTTTGGTCCCACACTATCCTGGACCTTCCTTCTTGCTGCCCATGGAGGTAGCAAGGCCACTGAGTTGCCATCCTCTTTCTATCCTTCTGTCTATGATGAGCTGCACATTATAAGGCTGGGGAATTCACATCCTCAGCAGAAACCAGCAGGTTTTTATCCAGGAATGCCTCAGGGGATGTTCCACTGCTCTCAGGAGCTGGCCATTAAGTGTGTCTCGTGCTGTCAGCACCACAGATACATAGCTCAGTCTAGCTCAGCTGAGACTTCCAGTAACGACCTTTCTACCAGACGGGGTTCCTATCCCCCACATGTTGAAACTAACCTAACACACAAGCACACAGAACTTCATGGCTTCCAAAGGCTTGTCAATTACCCCATCTCATTCTGTCCTCACAGCCTAGGGAAATAGGGATTTTCACTCCCTTTCTGCAGATTTGGAAAAGAGGCACAGAGAGGGGGAGTCCCTTGTGCAAGAGCACACAGTCAGGAGGTGGCACATTGCCAAGACTTGAACCCAGAGCTCTAAGAGGGTTTCTTCCCTTCGGAGTTTCTTCCCTGCCCATTTCTCTGATAGACTCATACAGAGGTTGACTATGGGGCAAGCTATGTTAGTTTTTGTCTTTTACAAGCTTCCTGCTAAGAAGTTTCTGAGACTGTGGTCTTCCAAAGAGAAATAGGACTTGGCTGAAGTGCCCATATTTTCAAGCATCTTGTTTTCTGCTTTTGGGCAGCTCTGCCAATGGGTCAGCAGTGTTCTAGGAGGCCTCTGATTCAGAACCCTGGAAGCATCTTGTACTGTCTTTACCACCATCGTCATCCCTAAGAGAACTGTTTTTGTTTTTTCCCAGCTGGTGGGCAGGTCCTACCCATGAGGGCATGTTTGATCACTCTAATCCTCTGGACACATACCCATGGGTGATATTTGCTGGCCAGGCCAAAGATTCTCAGAAAGCCAGCAATGTGAACACATAATGCTAGGCTGGGAACTAGGACAACCATCTTGCTGATTGGAGGAGACACAGGTGAGCCAGGCCTTGCTCCCACATGCTCCTGAATGTCCCAGAGACTTTGTGCTCAGGAGCTCCTATGGTAGAGCATCAACCCTGTCTTCAGCAGAGAGGCAGATCTCCCATTCCTGGTGCAGTCAAGAAGGACTTGCCATAGATTACAAGGTTAGCAGAAATAAAAGTATGACTTACATAGACACAAAAATATACACACAGTTAAAACACTGATATATCCAAATTCTCCTTTGAAGTTCTGTGTCTCCTTGCAGCAACTCTGAATTGCAAAGTCCCAGAATATGCCTTCTAACTGCATTCTGTTATTTATCCTTTTGGGCTGATTTAGATGAGCCCCTTATTTCTTATCTCTAAGAATCATCAGCAAGGGCTACTTCTGATGGTCACTTCAGTCCTTTGAACTGTAGTCGAGATTATATAACTCACCTTTCAATCAAAGGTTAAGAAAAAGAAAGCCCATAAACTAAGGCACTGAAACTTTTCCTGACAATGGCAAAGCCCGCAGAGTAGACATCGCCCTGCTACAGAGTGAGAAAAGGAGGAGATGGGAGAAAAAGGAGAGAGAATAAGAGAATACACTGGGGCTTCTAAGCAGTGTAGTAAGCTGACACTGTAAATATTTTACACAAAAATTTACCAAAGCAACAAATATTTCCTGAAGATCCACCCTAGGTGAGGCTTTGTGCCGACTTTAGAGATCATGTGGGGACAAGAATACATTTCTTACATATTTTATTCATCATTTTGAAAAAAATAATTCAAATCCCACAGTTGAAAAGTCTTAGAAAAATATGTGATTTTTCTTTTTGAAATTTTCAGAGTTTTCTTTTACCTTTGCCAGAGAATACGAAGACAGGAACAGGCCTCCCAGGATGTATGGCCCTTCCTGCTTGGTGGAGGCTTGGGGAGCCGGGGGTTGGATGGCAGAGGGGAGCCTCCCAAGCCATCCTCCAGCGTGGCCACCTGTGCTGTCCCTGGCTGCACCCACAGTGACTGTCCTCACTGTCTGACCCTGTGCTGTGTGGTGTTTTTCTCACTGACAGTGAATAAAAGGTGTGACTGTGCTAAGAGCTCCTACTTTTCCCTACACTGAGGTGGGACTGGGTGAGGGGATGGGGAGTTGTGGGGGGAGGCCTGGGTAAGTTCACACAGTGGGGGACCTCAGCATCCTCCTTGGGGCTGAGATCCTTGTTCTAGCAAGGACTCTGGTTACATGGAATAGAGAACCACTTGAGCTAGTTCACAGAAAGGGCTGAGCAGATTACAAGGGACCATAAAGACAGAAAACCAAGAAGGGCTGTGCCTTCAGAGAACTGGAACTGGCGACAGGGCCTGTCGCTTCTTTGACCTCGCAAGCACTCGTCTCTTTGGTAGTATTTGCATCTGTGGCCTTTCACTTGGCTTCTCTTCAGACTTCCTTGGTTCCCCTGCACAAAGTGGCGGCTGCATCCCCAGCCCTACGTCAAGACTCACCAGGGACTGACAACCCTGCTCTGCGTCTGTAAGTTCTGCTTCTTAAGCAAAGGAATCTGACTGGTTCAGCTTAGCTTTCGGTGGGACCCTCGGCCCATTCATCAATGGGCCAGACCAGATGCTGATACGTGGAGTCCATGCACAGAGCAGTTTCCCCAGAAGGGAGCTAATAACAGCAAACATTGGGCCTAGTTTCTCTGTCCAGTGGAAGGCATCTAAGAGCCCAGATGAATGGATGACCATGGGAAGAAAGGCCAAGGGCCAGGAATGCAATTAGTTCATATGGTGCCCTTTGTACAGAGTAGGAAAAGGTACTGCCTCTGAGTGGAAGCAGCCCCATAAGGATACAGCTGGCCGATGGATGACACCTTTGGGCCCATTAGAAAAATACAGCCTTCTGAACAAATATAGCCTGCCATGCCACAGTACCCAGCTTGACAAGTGGAGCACAGCCTGGATATCAGCCTCCACCTGCCCTGCTGGTCAAGGTGTTGTGTAGTGCACACCTGTTGCACCATCCACTGAAGCCCAGCCCAGAGCCCTGAGACTCCCTACACTGACGCAGATACGGTGGGGGTGGGGATGGGACTTGGTGGTGAATTTTTTTGCTAGAACACTGCCCCCCACCCCTCAGTAGCCAGAGAGGCACTGTTCCGTGCAGGGTGTTCGGGTCAGTGGCAGCCGGAGGTGCTTACTTCCTCCTGAAACGCTCAATTGCTTTTACAAGGGTTTTCTCAAGGGCACTTGGAGGGGGCCAGCTCCCTTGGAGGGAAGCAATTAGGACAGAGGAAGGAGGCTGACCTGGCCTCAGGGCAGCCATAAACCTGTAAGGAGGTGACTCAGAAACCTGAGGACTGGGGACTGCTACTCCCAGCTGAAGACAGAGGGGTGAGGAGTCTTGCTCCCTGCCTGCTTTTCCCATCTCCTAAAAACCGCAGGCTCTCATCATCCCTAGCCCAGGCTAGCCACCTCCTGCTTTCAGGCTTGCCTTCTGTGCCATCCAGCTGCCCCTAAGAAACCAGAGTGATCTTCCTGAAGCATAAATCTGACCATTTCAACTCTTCAAAAGCTCCTCTCTTCCCTCAGTATGATAAACTCCTTCAGAGCCCCTCAAGGCCCTAAATGATCTGTCCCTGATCCCAGAAGCCTGTTCTTCCCTCCACATGCCACCCCTGCACCCTGCACTTGAGCCACCACGAATTGCTCTCCATTTCCCTAAGGAATGTCTTATACATCTGTGCCATTGCCCCTCCCTGGGCTACCCATTGCCCTGTCTCAATGTCCTCTTCCTCTGTGAAGCCCTCCCAAGCCTCAAACAATTGACCCTTCCTGTGTATACAGTGCATCATAGTTACCAACAGCTTCCCACGTGATTCCATCGGCAGAGTCAAGCACATGTTTATGTCTCTATTTTTTAAAGAAAGACAAGGAAATGAAGGCTTAGAAATTGACAAGGCTGGAACTTGAACTCAGGTCTCCTGACATCAAGGCCACTGCTTATTTTACTCTGTTACTTGTGGGGAGATCCAAACAGAATGAGAGAGGAAGATAATGAACCAAGAGCTACAGGCTTCCAAGGACGAAGGGTCTTGCTTGATTGGTTGGAAGAGAAGGGGGACAGGTAAAGGGTGAAGAGAGGCCTCTGGAGGAGGTATCTGCTCCGAGTCTTGTTAAAAACAAGCCAACAGAGCCAGGCGTGCTGGGTCAGTGCTGCCCAGGGAAGCAGTTCAGGTGTAGGGAACCTGGAGTCATGCTCAAGGGCATCTCTTACCAGCTTATCCATGTGGAGAATGCTGGACCCTGAGAAGAAGTGCTGGTTGAAGTGCAGGGGTGCAGAGGGCCAGAGACCCCTGCATCCTGCCAGCCATCCGGGTGTGACAGAGAAGACCAAGACGATGGCCAGGAACCTAAGAAGGTGGAAAGAAGAGCCTAGGATCAAGTTCTAAGCCCTCCAAAGAGGGATCTAGGGAAAGTTCTTAAAGGGACCAAACCAGGAGTTTGGGAGGATCCTTTGACAGCAAGGAAGGGAGGCCTGCTCATGTCACTGTGAGTAAAGGGGTTTGGACTCGTCAAGAGATTTGGTTGCAAGTGAACAAAACCCGATTCAAACAAGCTCAGGCACAAAGGGAGGCTCGTTGGCACATGTAATTGGGAAATTCAGGCACTGCTGGATCCAAAGGCTCCAGGTGGCACCCTCCCTCCCTGCTCTGGCTTCTCTCTCTCTGTGCCTCACTGTCTTTCTACATTGGCTTCTCCTTTGTTCTCTCACCTGCCACGGGGAAAGACGAGTTTCCAGCTCTCATTGTCCCAAAGAAAAGTGGCAGAGAAGAAAGAGCCAAATCCCTACATTAGAGTGCGAGACAGGGGCCCAGCTGGGGTCCCAGGCTCACCCCTGGCTCAGCTGCCGGGTCCAGGGGTCTATCGCTGGTCAGGTGTAGGTCACATGCCTACTCCAGTGACCAGGGAGGCAGGGCCTGTTACTAGAAGAGGGTAGGAAAAGTTGCTAGTCAAGCAAAACTAATCACCACCAACTTTTGGGGTGGGGGCATCGGTTGAAGCAATGAGGAGAGTGTCATGGAAATCTAGAGATGGACACTATAGCTGGGCTCCGTTGGGACTTGGGAAACTCACAACCAGAGGCAGCTCCCTCTCAGCAAAGCATGGTTTCTCTTTCATGGGGTCTCTGCTGTCTTCAGCACATCTTTTCTCATCTTTATCTGCTGATCAGCTCATTCTGCTCAGTTTCTATCCCCATTTTATGTTGCACACAGCTGCAGCTTGCTAAAGCTCATCCAGATCTCTTGGAAGACAACTGCACTTCACGCATCCTCAGCCTCTGTTCTGTGGTTGACTCTCTTGCCCCCGACTCCCAACCCAAGCCACACAGGTCAAAGGTCACTGGACAGCATGGGATGGTTCACCTTTGTGTCTGGTGCTCACTTCCATCCAAACAACCACCATATGTGCTTTCTAAAGGACTTCCTCCTCCCACATGAGGCACCTGAGAATAATCGACCCTGCCTACAGTTTTTTTATTTATTACTGCATAACAAGCCACCCAAAACTTAGTGCTTAAAACAATAATTTATTATTTTTCATGATTCCATGGGTTGGCTGGGTTCAGCTGGGAGGTTTTACTGCTTCATGAGCTGTTGGCTGGGGTCACTCACCCAGGTGTATTCCACAGGGACGTGGGCTGGGGCTGGAACACGATGGCCTCACTCATATGTCTGGCAATTGGTGCTGACAGTCATCTGGCAAACCACTGTTCTCCACTGGCTTCTTATCTTCCAGGGCCTCTCTGCCTTACCATGTGGACTTTCTGGTAGGATTGTCCAGATTTCTTTACATAGTAGCTCACTCTCAAAAGGGCAAAAATGGAATCGGCAAGGCCTCTTAAGGCTTACACTTGGAAACCACAATAACAGCACTACCACAGGTATCTATTGGTAAAAGTAAGTCAAAGCAAGACACTGGATCAACTCAGATTCAACTCCACCTCTGGATGGAAGGAGTATCAAAGTCACATTTCCAAAGGGCAGGCAGGATGGGAGAGAGTTTGGGGCCATGTAGGGAAGCAAATCTGGGGAAGGGCAAGTCTAAACAGACTTCACCCAATCCTAAAGCTTGTTATTATTGTTATTTTCCTCTTCCTCCCACACAAAGTTTGGTTTATTCCTCCCAGGACATGGTGGAATCTGGGCAGATCCCTCCATTCTAGACTCCTTCCCAGTCGTAGGCACTCCAGGCTAAGCCAGTATTTTCTCCTGCTGTTCCCACCCACCTGGGCACACTTCTAGGATCACACAGATGCCCCTTGTCTGCTTTCTGGCCTGTGCCTTGAGATGGGTGGTATTAGTGTCTGCACCCCAGGCTCTTCACAAGGGAGACAATGCCCTGGAATTCCAGGATGGTGGTCCCAGATTTTTTGGTTCCAAGGGTCCTGGGTCGAGTCCTTCAGAGCCAGTAACTAACACCCCAATCTCGGCCAGTGGGACCTAGGAGCGCGCGCCCCCTGCTGGCCATCTAGGGGCCAGGAAAAACCTGGGAGACACTCAGGTCTGGGTGCCCCGACCGGCCAACCCGCGCCTGGCCTCGCCTCGGACTTCAAGCCCCCTTCCTCCTTGAAGGACTGCCCCGCTGGGCCCTCCGCTGTACCTGCCTGGCTAGGACTAGGCTCCTGCCTATGGACGGAGCTGTCCGTCCACCACTTCCTCCCCCTCCGCGGGATGGACTAGGGTCTGAGGAAAGACGCCGCAGCTCAAGTTCTTAAGGTCCTGACATCAGAGGGGAAAGACGCGAGGTTAGCTTTAGGGGCGGCTGTCTTTTCATTTCCTCTTAGGCGAATCATCATCCTGGGAAAAAAGTTGTCAGGCCTCCCCTTTCTCGGTGCCCTTGAGCGCCGGGTCCGCGCAATCCCGAATCCGCGGCAGCCAGCAAGCCCAGCTTCAGGCCCTCTTTCGGGCGTGGGGCAGTCGGGGACGGAGAGCTCAGCTGTCGCCCAGTACCCCTACAACGGCAGCAACGCAGGAGCGACCGTGAGGCGAGCTGGGCACCCCGCGCGCCGCACCCCGCCCGCCGGCGCGGCTCGCTCGCGCACACTCCGCGCCGCTGCCCGCCCCCTGCTCACGCCTGGGACGCGCCTCCCTCCCGCAGCCCAGCCCGCTAGCTTGCGTCCTGGCTGCCGCCTGCTCTGGCCGGGCCGAGGCAGAGCCCGAGCATGGATCCCGGGGAGCCGCGGGAGCCCCCCGAGGCCCGCGAGCCGGGGCCGGGGGCAGAGACTGCCGTGGCCCCACGCTGGAAGGAAGCCAAGACTTTCTACGACAACCTCGCTCCCAAGAAGAAACCCAAATCGGTAAAAGCAGGGCATCGGTATGGGAGGAGGGCAGGGGAAGGGTCACCAGGGGAGAGGTCGTATACCTCCTGGAGAGAGACCTGCAGCTCCCCTCCGAGAGGGGACGCAGCTCCTCGGCACCAGAATGCGCTGGGCCATTGGCACCGGCTCGGGTTTATTTTGGGAGCTCTGCTCGGGTGTGAATTTTTTTGCTCGGGCTCGGGTTCCACGCCAGGCTCCCCCTCCCCCATGTTGTCATCAGGGCCCAGCTCGGGACCCGCGGCTCAGCCCCTCCCCGAGAGGGCAGCCTGTGGCGCGCGGACAGCACTTGGCAAAGCGGGTCAGAGGCGCCTGCGGAAGCGCAGCGATCCCAGGTAACCTGACTCTGGAAACCCTGCCGCTTGCGGTGCGCGCAGGTCTCTGCCACTGCCACCGGCTCGGGAGCCGAGCCTCTGCGGGCTCTGGCTCCAGACCCTGTGCCCCGGACTCCTGGCGCAGCTCCCCGCGTCCTAAGAGAAGGCAGCTGCCCCGGGATCTGCGCTCTGCTCTGTCTGGGTTCCGGGCTCCGCGCCCCGGGTTCCCGGCTCTCAACATTGGACTCTGCGCTCCAGCTCCTGGTTCTGCCCCTCTGGCACTGGAATGCTGACCGAAGAGCACTGGAATCAACAGCCCTGTGCCTCTGTGGTGGTCTCAGCCCTCCGGGACCCACACAGAGGAAAAGTTCCTCTCCCCATCGGACAAATTCTGGATGCTGTCCTGGGCCTTGCTCACTCCTGCTTCCTGGATCTCAGAGCTTGGGAGGGGACTGAACAGGGCTTGGCCCAGAGGCATCCTCCAAAGAGCTCCAGCCTGACCTTAAAAAGGTCTGCTGCTGTTTCGCTCCAAAGACCCTTCCGCTCGCCCACTCTGTAAACAGGCATTCCTGCACCTCTAGGCCCTGCTCAGCAAAGAGGATTGAAAGATGAATTAGGCCGAGTCCCTGGCTCAGTAGCTCACAGTGCACTGGGGAAGACCTGGACACCACCAGTGCGCAGGTGAAAGACCCACCATGGTGCAGTGGGAGCACAGGGGAGGGAGTGACTGCCCACTAAGGAGGGCTTTGTAGGGGTGACGTCTGAGCTGATCTTAAAGCCTGGGTAGTCAGTTTCCCAGGAAGAGAGGGAAGCAGAGGGGATGGGCAAAAGGTTTGGAAGTGTCTTCGAAACTGAGTGGGAGAATGCAGGATCTTTGGGAGAGGAGTTAGGAGGATGGCAAGACCCATGGCCTTGAGTGCCATGTTAAGGAGCCTGGGACTTAGTGGGACTAGGGGTTTTAAAATGAGTTTCCACAAAGCTCCATATTTTGGGTTTCTACACACAGGAAAACAATTTATTTATATTCTTCTTCAAGCTACATTTTAAACAATTAAGAATATGTAACAAAACTCAACTCACTCAAATGTGTTACGTGGATGTGTTTTAGCACTGTGGAGACCACCAACATATTCATTTACGCTGCAGGTTGATGACTTTTAGCAAACCTCAGACTAAAGCTTTTCCTGTGGTCTGTTTAATAGAAGATTATCTTGGGATTGCTCTCAATTATTTTTGCTGAGTATCTTGAGTCTTGTAGTTTGAAACAACAAAAATCCTTTTGCCATTTGCAACAGCTTATTGGTGTGACTCAGGAGTTTCTCAATACTGTGAAAAACCAACGCAGAAACAAATTAACTAGATGATGGAGCTGCAGTCTGCTCTAGCAACCTAACCCCCAGTTTCAAATTTGTCATTCTTCAAACAACTGTGTTTTCATTGGTTGATGTTATATTACATACATCATCTCCTTGTAATACATTTGAATTTGACAAATGAATTAATACGGTAACATCTAGTTTACATCCTGGGATTCTGCCCAAGAGTTCATTTGAATGAAAGGTCAACCTACTTTATAAAGAAGTATGAAAACCATTAGGGAGCTACTGCAGGATTTTTCAGCAGGGGATTAACTTGGTCCCATTTTCATTTTGGAAAGATCACTCTGGGGCCGTGTGGTCAGATGGATTGGAGAGGGTGTCTGGCAACAGGCAGACAGTGAGGAGGCTGGTCTCTGCCTGAGGAGGACGCTGGACTGATGGCATGGCCTGCATAGGGGAAGGAGCTAGGAGACTAGGGGTAGTAAGTGGAGCCCACCAATCCATTTCCTCCCCAAGAAGCAACCGGGGAGCTCAGCCCAGATGAAAGTCATGAGCCCTTGGTCAGCCCCTGACCCTCACAGTTCTCTGGGAGGCAAGGAGCTGACAGCTTCCTGGCCCCTAGTCCTTCCTGCAATAGCCCCTCCTCCCACAGGCTATTTTGGGGGCTTTAGGCCTCCTGGGCTCCAACAGGGCCAAGCTTGGGCTTGCTCTCATTCCCAGGAGCCTGACTGAAATATTTGAGCCCTAAAGACCCATAGGAGGCCCTCACCTCATGGGGTTAGAAGACTTCCTCAATCCAGACCTATCCTGTCCCTCTCTTCTCCAGCAGCCTTCCTCTCTGTAAGTCCTTCTAGAAATAACAGCTTTGGCTCTGCTCCTATCTTGGGCCCAACAGGCAGAATCATGTTGGCCTAAATGAGAGCTCTTTAGCCCCTGGGTGGGGCTGGCCATCCTCCATCACCCTTCCTCTCCACTGTCCGGTTCCTCAGCCCCAGGTGAGGCAGAGAAAGCTGGCAGGACCCTGGCTCCCTGAAGCCCACTGTTCCCAGGCTGAGTCCTGAGAAGGCCTTTCTGACCTGATTCCCAGTCTGGAATCTGGACTTCTGATTTCTGGAGGCACTGTCCCCAGGTGTGCCTGGTAACGCCTGCAGAGTGGTCTTCCCCAGCACCTAGGTCCAGGGGGTCTCCAAGCGCTTGGCCTCTCCCCAGCTCTGGCCAGCCCCTTTGACCCGGCTCTTCCACTCTGCCCAGAGAATGGCCAGCACACTTGTCTCTCCCAGCTGGGTCCACATTTCCCACAGGAGCTAATGCCCCCTAGGCTCTTCAACTCTACCTCTCTTGTACAGTGTCAGAGGCAGGGTCCTGCCTGGGGACCTCCATTCTCAGGGAAAAGAGAGCCCTGCCTTTAGAAACTGCCATTTGAGGGCATGGGGGTCCCCTCACCATTTCTCCTGAATCTGGAAAGGGACGGATTCATAAGGGAAATGCCCTAGGGAAGTAGCTGAGATATCAGGGGATGGGGTCTTCTGGGAGCTATTGAGGAGGGGCTGCTGTGTGGACAGAAGCCAGGGTAGAAACCAGAGACTTGAGATCTTCTCCTCCTCTGCCTTGACTTTGCTGTGTGACCTAGAGTAGTTCTCTTCCCCTCTCTGGGCCTATTTCCCCATCTGTAAAAGAAGGAAGTGGAGTCTCATGGGGCCAAGGCAGCTGGGATATTTTCCTTGTGCTGGCCAGAGGTGTAATAGGATGGGATCTGGGTGCTCAGCCTGAGGGGACCAGAACACGGCAGTCTGGCAGGGACTGTGGGACAGAAAATAAGGAGCAAGACCTTGGCTGGCTGCCTGGGCTGGGGCTGCCGGCTTGAGAACCTGCCTGTAGGGGCTGAGAGGGCAGCTGACTCTCTGTCCTGAAGGGGTGGTCGGCCCATCTCTGGGGCAGTCAGCCCCTGTCCTGAGGCCAAACAGGCTCCCTGGGTTTATGAGAGTGGGTCTCCACATTCCCCAGCCCTCTCTCACCATCCCCCACCAGCCCTCTATAACCTCTTTTCTTTAGGTCTTTTAACTTTACGTTTTTTCCTTGAAGGCTCACAGCTAGGGAAGGGTTTGGGAGGCACACAGCCCAAGGACACCCAGACGCATGGAGTGGTCAGCACTTGGGAGAGGGACTGGGGTTGTTCTCTGGAAAAGAGGCACCTGTCTCTGCTGGCAGCATACACGTTCTCGGTTGGGGTAAAAGTGAAATGCGAACTGAGGTTTACCACATGAGCTTGGGGAACTCTTTGGTCTTCCATTACTACTTTGAGGTTTAAAGCTTCACCAGCCACTAGCCATTTACAGCTACTTAATTTTAACTGATTAAAATTAAATACAATTAAAAAGTCAGTTCCCCAGTTTCATTGACCACATCTCAAGTTGCTCCATAGCCGCATGTAGCCATGCAGAGAGCACTGGACATTTCCATTATCACAGAAGCTTCTATTGGACAGGGCTCTTCAAAGGATGGCACAAATCTCTGCCTTAAGGATAGATTACAAGCTCCATGGGGCTAGGATCATGCCTGTATTTTTTCCTGCCATGTACCTGGCACAGTGCCTGTCCCTTGGTAATCACTCAGTGTTGTCAACTGCTGATGGTCTGACTCCAGAGAACAGCCGTAGGATTGAGTACATGGCCCATAGCACTATCAAGAGCAGGCCAGAATGCTAGGGCTATTTATGAGTCTTGCCCCCAACTTGAGCCTCTGCTTCCTCATCTGTAAAGTGAGAATCATAGTTTCAGGATAGCTCAGGTCTCAAAGATGAGGTGGGACTGTGCATGTCTGTGAGTTCCTTGGGCACCCACATTCTGATCCTCCTCAGGGACTACACAGGGTCCAGTTCTGTCTGTGGTGGAATACTTCTACCCCATCCCAGTCCTGAGGCCAGATGCAGATGGCAAAGAAGTTTTGAGGCCCCCCTGGGTCCCTAAGAGAAGGCTATCTGCAATCTAGTGCCTGCCTATTTTTCTGAGCTCATCTACAACCATGCCCCCATGCCCTGGGCTGCTTACCTTTGTGAATGCATCACTTATATGCTCAGCTCCTCATGCCTTCTTTCGCCCTGTTCCTCCTCCAAGGCTCTGCTTCAGTGCCACCTCTCCCAGTTTACTCTGAATGCTGCCATCAAGACTGCTTTTTAAAATTTTTTTTATTAAGGTATTATTGATATACACTTTTATGAAGGTTTCACATGAATAAACAATGTGGTTACTACATTTACCCATATTATCAAGTCCCCAACCACACTCCAATGCAGTCACTGTCCATCTGTGTAGTAAGATGCCACAGATTTACTATTTGCCTTCTCTGTGCTACACTGTTTTCCCCATGATCCCCCACACCATGTGTACTAAACATAATACCCCTCGATCCCCTTCTCCCTCCCTCCCACACCCACCCCCCTGCACCCCTCCCCTTTGGTAACCACTAGTTCCTTCTTGGAGTCTCTGAGTCTGCTGCTATTTCGTTCCTTCAGTTTTTGCTTTGTTCTTATACTCCACAGATGAGTGAAATCATTTGATACTTGTCTTTCTCTGCCTGGCTTATTTCACTGACCATATTACCCTCTAGCTCCATCCATTTTGTTGCAAATGGTAGGATTTGTTTTCTTCTTATGGCTGAATAATATTTCATTGTGAATATGTACCATATCTTCTTTATCCATTCATCTACTGATGGGCACTTAGGTTGCTTCCATTTCTTGGCTATTGTAAATAGTGCTGCGATAAAGATAGGAGTGCATATGTCTTTTTCAAACTGGGCTGCTGCATTCTTAGGGTAAATTCTTAAGAGTGGAATTCCTGGGTCAAATGGTGTTTCTATTCTGAGTTTTTTGAGGAACCTCCATACTGTTTTCCACAATGGTTGAACTAGTTTACATTCCCACCAGGTTCCTTTGGCATTTCATATTTGTATATGGCGCCCTCTAGTGCCCAGAAGCTTTTCTCTCTGGAGCTGCTCAGCCCCTGAAGCAATGTTGGGGGATTGCAGGGGAGCAGTGTTGATGCGTGGGAGGAGGAAAGAGCTGTTTCCTGCTTCCCTGCTGCTATGCCTGTCTCCACTGCCTGAACCAGTGGGCTGAACACACCGGTCTAAGCCTCTATGCTTTGCGTTTGTAGTTGCTGTAGACAGATCTTCCCTCTGGGTGGCCTAATGCCAGGGTAGGGTTTGCTGGTTTGCGGGCCACGTGGGGCTGGCTGGGAGAAAGGTGCAGTAGGCTACGTGTCACTGAGGGGGTCCTTGGAGCTGTGTAGCCAGCCAGGGAGCTGGAGTACCTGAAGATCATGAAAGCTCCCAACCTGCTGGGCAGAGTGCCTCTGGAAAATTTTGTCTACCTGTCTTTTCTCCTGAGCTGTCAGCTCTGTGCAATCCTTGCCCCTTTAGCAGCCCTCTTGCTAAGGGCTTCCTTGTTAGGAAGTCTTTCAGACTGCCCACCTTTCTTTTGTCCCAGAGCAGCCAGATATGGATCCCTGATTTCCACAAGTGGCTGGAATCTCAGTCTCTCCAGGAATTCTGCCTGTCTTAGCTTTCAAACCCCCTAATCCTGAGAGTACCATGCAAGCACCATGAAATGTAGGTGTGTGCTCCCAGAGCAGATTTCCAGAGTTAGGTATTCAGCAGTCCCAGGCCTCCACTCCCTCCCTGCTCCGTTTCTCTTCCTCCAGCTGGTGAGCTGGGGTGGGGGAAGGGCTTGGGTCCTGCCGAGCCACAGATTTGGCATGTTACCCTGTTCCATGATGTCTGCCCTTTTCTCCAGGTATATGCAGGCTGGCATAGCCCTCTTTCCTGTTGCTCTTTCAGGATTAGTTATATTAATTATATTTTTGTATTATATGCAGTTTTAGGAGGAAGCCTCTGTCTCACCTCTCACACCGCCATCTTTAATCCTCTGTCTGAACAGGATTATTCTGTGTAGGGGTTTTATAGGGAGCTGAGAATATTTGGGAATGTGAAAAAAGGCTTAGGGGTATACACTTGTTAAGTGGTCCCTGAATATTTAGAATTAACTTAACATAAGGAATTTCCTGCTTTGATTTCTTCCTGGGATACTGGTGTCTTGCTCTGAGAGTATATCAAACAAGGCCACCTGCCCAGCCCCCAAGGTGGCCTTAAGTGTTGTCTGTTTGCTAAAAAGTAAGTTAAGAATCTTACTTCTTAACTTCCTGGGTGTTAAAATGCAATCTTATCTTTAAGGTGGAATCCTTCCTGCCTTTTACTATGTTGTTTACAGCTGGGCCTGCATGTTAAATTAGTTGCCCAGTTCGTAAAATCACCTCATCAGATCTGATGAAGGAAAGACAGCACATAGGTGTGGGCCTTTAGCATGCTAAGGAGAATCTTACACATGATTACAAATGATTAGCATAGTAAAAACATGTGCTACTCCTCTTTATCTGAGGAATATTAACTGATCTCACTGAAGAATGACTTTAGAGCTTAATGCTTAACACAGAGTTTTGGTAGGGGTATTTCCTTGCATGTAGTTACATTGCTTTGACTGTAAATATCTTGCCTGGCTTTTTCCAGAGGCCCTCATCTATTCTGTCTAAGCTCATGGTCCCTGTCTCAATGGTAAGGTGAAAGTGGGGAGAGGTAGGAGTCTGTTGTGAAGGGCTTCCTACTCTATAGTCAAGGCTGCACAACAGAGTGTGAGAAGAGTGGGCACCACTGAAGGAGGGGCCGTGATCAGGTCTGAACTTGAGAAGTGTCCCCTGACAACAATATGAATGACAGACTGGACAGAAGGAAGTGGATGGATTCGAATAGCACTGACAGGTGTTGGCAATTTGTTTATGGAGAAGGGAGTTGAGGAAGAGAGAAGACTTGAGGTTGACTTCCAGACTTCCACCTGGTGATGAGTGCACTGTGGTGCTGAGCATGAGGAGAGGACATGGGGGAGGGGACCAGGATGGGGAGTGGAGCATGTGGTGGGAATTCAGCCTTCAGAATTCAGTGGTTGAGTTTGTCAACTAGGGCAGTTAGATATAGGAGTCTGGAGCTCAGAAGAAAGATCTAGGCTGGTGATAAGTTTTCTTATATGACTCACTTTTTTGGACACCATTTTTTCCTAAGGGCATGTAGCTCTCATTTTATAATGGAAACCATCTGGAGATCATTTTGACCATCAGTCATACTCTGGCTACATCCTCTGCATTCATTTTTCTGTTGGGTCCAGATGGCCAACTAGATTGCAAACTCCCTGAGGGCATGTCCCTGCCATCAGATTATACCCCTCGCAGGGTGAGTGCCATCATCTCCCTGCTTCAGTCCCCCGCTGGGTCCCACACAGACCACCCAGGTCCACCCCTGACCAAGGCTTCTCCCTGTCCCCAGTACCCAGAGGGGCTGGCACAGGAGAGTTGAGTGATGGTCCCTCCTCCTGCACCTCTGTAGCCCAAGCCTCAGAATGCAGTCACCATTGCTGTGTCTTCTCGAGCCTTGTTCCGCATGGACGAGGAACAGCGAATCTACACGGATCAGGGTGTGGAGGAGTATGTGCGCTACCAGCTGGAACACGAGAATGAGCCCTTCAGCCCTGGGCCAGCATTCCCCTTTGTGAAGGTGAGGGGCGGTTACCACCATTAGCCAGACGGTGACTTTGTGGGAATTAGAAGGAACCACTCCCATGTGCGTCTGAGTCAGGAAAAGAGGCCTCCTCTGGGCAGGTGCCACCCCAAAGGAGCATGTCTTGGCAAGGGGACAGAGTCATTATGGGAAGAAGAGGTAGTCCCATCCTCTAGACTAATATATGTAGCCCTAGGGCAGGAAACAGTAGAATCTGGGCTGGATTTCTGCCGGCACACACCCTTCTAGTGAGATGCCCCTGAGCAATAATCAACCCACACAATGGCAGAGATCGGGAGGAGATGGTCCATGTCCACTGATCTCACTCCAAGCCTGGCCCCTGACATTTCCTTTCCTCCCCAGCTCACCCCTCCTCTCCAACCTTGGTTACCAACCTCCAGGTATCAGTCCCTGGGGTCTGAGCTGGGGTCCCCTCTCCCATCCAGGCTCTGGAGGCTGTGAACAAGCGGCTGCGGGAGCTGTACCCCGATAGTGAGGACATCTTCGACATCGTGCTTGTGACCAACAACCATGCTCAAGTGGGTGTTCGTCTCATCAATAGTATCAACCACTATGGTGAGCGTGAGGGGTTTGGCCATGGGGCCGCCTACTAGATGCCCGGGGATGGCTACACCTCTGCAGGGTGAGGGTCTATCGACTGGAAGCTCAAGCCCAGTGGTATGATGGTGACCCATTCTTTAAAAACCAAAACAAACTAAGAAAACCCTGATTGTAAATAACATTGCCATTTTCAGAGTGTAAATACTCCCACCATGGCTCATTTCAAGCTACCAACAGTTGAACAATCTAAATGGCTCAAAAAAATCCCTGAATGTTTCACATTCGGCTTTCACAAGCTGGGACAGGCTGGATCCAGCTCACCACTGCATGGGCCCCACTCCCTCTGTGGTTGCGCAGGACACTCAATGCACCAGTGCCTCAGTTTCTCTAACGGCAATGAGCTAACAGGCCTTCCAAGGCTGCTGGGAGAAGCAGGGGCAGTTGTCAGAGAGAAGGGACTTTGTGATTTAGTTCACTCTTGTTTGAGAGTAATAGACCTTCCAGAGCTAGCATAAGCTGAAGAGAATACAGTCATTTCTTCTCAGGTTAACAGGGGCTTGCGTCTCTTAGACCCACGGAGCGGGAAGTAGAACTGGGCCCTCACCAGCCTGGATCCAAGTGCTGGAAATGCTTCCTGGGCTCTTTTGCCTCTGGCACATGTGCCCTGATTTCTGCTTCTCTCAGCAAGTCTCTCTCTCTCTCCCCTAACAAGGTTTCTCTGCTTTTCCTGACTGTAGCCAAAATTTATAAGTACAAGTCCTTGTTTTAAGCAACCAAGAGAATCCAGTGGCATTTTTAAAATTCTACCTTCAAATTGCTGGGAACCAGGATGATATTCAAAATGTTTAAGCACCTCATGACATGGGCACTGGATGGGCACCACGTATAGGACTGGAGCAGGGTCCTGAAGGGCCACCACTGTGCCAGACCTTACCCCTTCCACTGTGAAGTGTCCTGAGGGAGGGGCTGGGTTATGATGGCATAACTCAGTGTGCTCAGAGCAGTAGCCATTTACCAACCAGCAAGTATTTCTCAACCTGTGCAGATGTGGGTACTAGGCGACTATCAGAACAGGCTGGGAGAGAATCTGATTGGCCCAGCTGTGTCAGGTACCTACCCTTATCCAATCAGGAGGGATATTCATGGCTGGGGACCCACATTTTATAGTATGGTGACTCCCTGACAAGAGCATATTAGTGTGAGCCAGGCAATTGCTCCAGAGATGTGATCATCCCCATTTCAGGGATGAAGGATGGAAGGGCTCAGAGTGGGGGAACCGTGGCCTAAAATCACTCAGAATCACTCTGCTGCACCCCAGCCACTCAGAACCAAGGTGGTGTCCATTGGACCTGGAAGGACCACTCTGAGGCTCTAGGGGTCAGCCCAGGCGTCACCCCAGTGCTCTCTTCCTCCTCCCCAGACCTGTTCATTGAGAGGTTCTGCATGACAGGTGGGAACAGCCCCATCTGCTACCTCAAGGCCTATCACACCAACCTCTACTTGTCAGCTGATGCGGAAAAAGTGCGGGAAGCCATTGATGAAGGTGAGTCATACTGAGGAGGGAGAATATGAGGAGTCCAGAAAAGGGGTTCCAGAGGTGGAACGCTCTGGTCCTAGAGCTCTGAGCAGGTGCTAGGAGTTGCTATGGTAACTGGAAATGCCTGTGTGCAGGCAGAAATCTTCCTTAATCACCTATTCTACTTATTGCTCATCTATTCTATTCTGCTACTTCCTGCTCTACCATGTTAAAGATGCTTTTACTCATCAGCATCACCCAGCCTTCTGTCTCCATGGAAACCCTCCTGACAAGCCGGAAAGCTACTCCCTTCTAAGAATCTTCTGGGTCAGTAGGAGTTCTGATTCCTGTGTGTCCATGGGCAGCCTCTGCCCCTCTCTGGGCCAGTGGGGGGGAGGGACATGAGCTCTAGTTCAGTCTGAGCAATGCGGTCTGGGAAGTGCGCTCCCGTCTGGGCTGGTCAGCGCTGAGGGGGAGGTCAGGAGACCCAGCTACAGGTACTGATGCAGAGAATTTCCCTCTATGTGTCTCTTTCAAGGGGCAGTTTTGGGTGGTAGCCTCAGTGTCTGTCCTTCCAAAAGGGTGCATAGCCCTATTGCATGTGGGAGAAAATAGGCCCACAGGGGAGGAAGGGCTGTCCTGCTGCCTGAGAGGGCTCCTGAGGCTGAGCATTACTGGCAGGTTGCTTTTTCAACCAACAGTATATTCACTTGTCTCTTCCTCATTCGTGCTGTCACCTGCCTGGAAGCCTGGCCTTTCTCCCACAGATGCCTCACCCCTCTGAGCTTCTTGGGACTCCATGAGGCCTTCTTTAACCAGGACCCAGAAGCCCTTTCCCCAGAGAGATGCCATACCCTCTGGTTGGGGCCTTGCCACTGGCCTGCATGTGTGCCTCTGTATGTCTGTAATCTGAGCCCAGACTCGTGATCAGGTGATGGCCAGGAGGGAGGACCCGCCCAGGGTTGGGGTGGGTCTGGTTCATCTTGGCTCCGGCATTGGCAGGGCTGAGGAGGTGCTGGCCTGATGCCTAGGACCTGGTCCTACTTACAGCATCCTCTGGCTAGGGAAGTTGCTGTGGGTCTGGCATTGCTCACACCTCCCAAAGCTCTACCTAGCCCAGACCTTGTGATCCTAGATTCCCAAAGAACAGAGCCTGTGGAGAGGTGAAGAACAGGGAATAGACTGAGCCAACTGCCCAGGTCTCCAGCCTCCTAGTGCCAGCTCTCTGCAGTCCAGCACGGCTCTGTCAGGACCCCTGGAGACGCCTGGAGTTACAGAGAGTCTGTGTACACAGTCACATGTAATTAGTACTACCTCCCCTGGCCACCCCCATTGCCTCAAGGAGCCCTGAGAAGGGCATACCTTGGTGCCTTTACAGCAGTAGGTAGACTGGGGATGCCCACACCCACCCCACCCCAGACTGCAGCCTGGATCTCAGCCCCAGACAGAACTAAAACACCTAATTTTACCTTGGTCCAGAGAAGGGGAGGCACTTGCCAGAATCAACACCAAGAGAGTCACTGAGACCAAGACAGGGTCAGGACTCTGTAGGTCTACGTACGTCGCCTGGGAGGTGCTCCTGGATGACAGCAGTGGCCTGGGGCACCCTTCCTTCCAGCCGGGACTGACGTCCTGCTGGTCCACGCCAGCACGACTACTAGATATTAGAGTATTGAGATCCCTCCATTCTGACTGATAAATAGGTCCTGCCTGCCCTGAGTCCTCTGGATGGCCCCCTGTTCTCTGGGGCTCCCCAAACTTTCCCACAAACCAGCAACTAAATCTTGGCATAGGCCAGGGCCCTCAGAACCCTACTCAGAGCAAAAACCACTGTCCATTCTTATTGGTCAGGTTTTTCTTTTCACATTGATCATGACTTTATTTAAAAATTAGCACTGACCCCCCTATACTGAATTTTATTGTAGTTAACAACCATTTGATCAATAAATATGAGAGATGCCCTCTCAAAAAAAAAAATTAGCAAACAATATTATAGAAACATTGATATGTATGTACATTTCTAAAATGCTGCATTTTAAATTTAGTTGACAAAGACTTATCTGCCAGTTTTTAAATATTCTGAATATCAGCGCTCATTGGCTGTCCCTGAGTCCTGGGTGAGGCAGGTGGGCAGGGATAGCCTGAGATAGCCCTTGTCTGGCCCCAGATAGCTGAGGTGTTGCCTGGATGAAAGCAGACACTGCTCCCCTCTCTCTCCCAGGGATCGCAGCTGCCACCATCTTCAGCCCGAGCAGGGACGTGGTTGTATCGCAGAGTCAGCTGCGCGTGGCCTTCGATGGGGATGCTGTGCTCTTCTCAGATGAGTCGGAGCGCATTGTCAAGGCCCATGGGCTGGATAGGTTCTTCGAGCATGAGAAGGCTCATGAGAACAAACCTTTGGCTCAGGTGCTCCACACTCTCCCTAGAACCCCTGGGTGGAGCAAGGTGGCTCCCCAGGACTTCCAGCCCAGAACCACACCCCAAGCTCAGCCCCAAACCCAGCCAGGTCCCCCACCAAACCTCCAGCCCTCATCCCTCCTACCTACCCAGTGGCTCCCCTCAGTGAGCTCCCACCCCTTCATTGAGCCCCCACCTCCCTCACTGCTGTCCCATCCCCCCTTTGAAGCCCCCATCCTCTCTCTAAGCTCCCACACCTTCTCTGAAGCTTCCATCCCCTTTCAGAGGTCCCCACCCTTCTCTGAGGCCACCACCCTCTCTCCGGAGCCCTGTCCCCTCCCTGAGATGCCCCACCCCATTTTCCCCAGCCCTGTGAGTAGGCACCCATCCCCTCAAGAAGCCCCAGTTTCCCTCCCTGGAGGAAGAAAAGCTGGACTCCTGGCCCTCCCTCGGGCCAGGAAATGCAGCTGGGTGTGGGGTCTGGAGGAGCCCATCTGTTTTAGGCCACACCAGCCCTTCCTACCTCCTGCCTTCCTTCCCTTGGCCCTGGGACCTTCACGCACCTTCAAACTGCTTGGAGTTACCCTGAGAAGACTACACCCTGGGACCTGGTGGAAATTCCCTGGGTTGGAGCTCCTGCTCCTATCTGTGCTTTTAACAATAATCCCAGAGGCCCTCTCTCCAAGAGCTCAGCAGGCTTCAGTTGTAGCCCCTGAAAATTCATTTCTGTTGTTGGTTCTCTCAGCAATCCTTGGGAATCCAGGGCAAGACAAGTTTGCCACTAAGTGGCAGGCAGAGGCGCGGGACAGCACTGCTTACACTCCAGGCTACCCAGCAAGGAGGGTGCTCATCTCCAAGATTAGGAGCTGCCTTCCCCTATTTCCAGCTGCTGTTGCAAATTTCTTCCTCATCAGCTGGCCTTAATTCACATGCCCACATTAAGCTTCACGGTTCAGGATCTCTAGAGAGTAAATCACTTCCTGACCCTGAAGAGTTGGAGCATGGTGCCCTGAGCCACCAGTGTGCTGATGGAGAGGGTCACTATTTGGCAGTTAGACGTTGTCTGTCTGTCTGCCCCAGCTGTTTGCAGCTGGAGTCCATTTTGATTGGAGAGTGCCCATATCACAGTTACTAAATATTTTAAATATCCTGCAGGACAGACACCCTTGCACTGGTGGGCAATGGATGGATGTACGTTGTAACAGTTGCCCTAGTATGGTTATTCTGACACAGACATCCCCAGTCACAGAGTATGGACACCCATACTGACATAGGTCTCAACAGTCCCACTGAGGCACACGGTGGCTCAAGCAGGCATAGCAGAACTGAGAGGTTTAGAAATCTGAAATGCTTTCCCACCCCAAACATCAAAACCCTAGTGTGCTAGGGAGGAGCCCGCTGGCGAGGGGGCACGTGTTTGGGAGAGAGATGAGCTCACAATGTTCCCTTGGCTTCTCATAGGGTCCCTTAAAGGGCTTTCTGGAGGCTCTGGGTAGGCTGCAGAAGAAGTTCTACTCCAAGGGCCTGCGGCTGGAGTGCCCAATCCGCACCTACTTGGTGACAGCCCGCAGTGCAGCCAGCTCTGGGGCTCGGGCTCTCAAGACCCTGCGCAGCTGGGGCCTGGAGACAGATGAGGCCCTGTTTCTTGCAGGAGCGCCCAAGGGTCCCCTCTTGGAGAAGATCCGCCCACACATCTTCTTTGATGACCAGATGTTCCATGTGGCTGGGGCTCAGGAGATGGGCACAGTGGCCGCCCATGTGCCTTACGGTGTGGCTCAGACACCCCGACAGACTGCACCTGGGAAGCAGGCCCCACCTGCACAGTAGCCGAGCCACCAGTCCACTGGCCTGCATTGCTCCAGGCACAGCTCCCTGTCCATACTCCAGTGGACCCTTCTAACTCCTCACTGCTCTGCCCCTGTGTATATCTGCCCTCTTCCCTGTGCATGGGGTGCCTGTCAGAAATTATGCAGATGGGCCAGCATTCTCAGCAGCCCTCCTTTTGGGCAAATACTGTGCCATCAACTGGCCAGGGAGTGGGATGATGCAGAGTGGCTGGATTTCAGGGGAAGGTGATGGGACAGAGGGTGGGAGGGTCAGAGGAGCCAGGAGCTTGGGTTAAGAACTAGCTCAGTATAATCCAGAGAACCCTGCTTAGAGAGAGAAGGGACTGGCTTATGAGCTCTGTCCTGGCATGAACTGCTTGACTTTGAGTAAGCCCCTCCCATTCCTGGGCCTCAGTTTCCCCATCCTTTAAGTGGTTTTCAAACTCTCCTTTAGCTAAAGAAGCTTGGTTTGATAAGATTGCCCTCTCTGAAAGAAGCATCCTTTGCCCGGCTGCTGCTGGTATATATGGCACCCTTGTGATAACTATAGGAGGATGCTGTCTCTACAGTGAATCACGTAAAGATGGCCCTTCCTGTGGGCTGACCCAGACCCACACTGGAGTACACAGCTTGGTTAGGATATAGGCTGTATTTCAGCCCCCACAGGCTCCTCAGCCCAGAGGCGTTTGTCAAATGGGCTAACTTACAACCGCCTGCAGCAGCCCTACCTATAATTTTACACGTTTGGAAACCACTGGACAAGATGACCTCTCTGCTTGCTGTGATCCTCTAATCTGAGTCATCAGAGGTCAGCAGCCAGGCGCAGGCTGTTTAACCTGCCCACAAACCCTCCTTCAGCCAGCAGGGGGCGCTGTGGACTCTTGTGAGAACGCTCTTCAGTGGCTGCGGGCCGGGGGCTCCCTTTGCTTTTGCTTTTAGCCCAAATTTCTGCCCGCCAACCCCCTCACTCCCTCGATGAGCTGCCAACCTGCTCTGCCGGTGGGGAAAGAGGCAAGTATGGAGGTTTACAGATTGAGGCCCAAATACATACAGGAGAAGAAATCTTAATGCTGCAGTGGGAGGCCACCCAGGCTTGGCTGAGGGCAGGCTTGCCTGGGTGAGGGTGAGGCAGGGAGGTCTGGTCTGAGGCTGTGACCATATCCAAAGGAAGATGTTGAAATGGGCACTAGCAAGATTCTCCAGCTATGGGATTGTGAGTGGAGGTAGCAGGCTCTCCGTCACTGGGATGCTGTGCAAGGGACTCCAGAATGAGGCATCACCCCCTGCAGTGCACTGGTGAATCCTCCACCCTTGCAGGAGCTCCTGCAGTCCCTCTGTCACCACTTTCAGGGGAGAACTCTCACTATTGGTGAGTCAGCCTCGTCCTTTGCTGACCAGCCTGGCTCTCAGGTAGGAGGGTGGGAGCACCAACGGCTGGTCCCTTAGGAAGACTCAGAGGGGTGAGCAAGCATCTGTGTTGGGTACTGATTGCCTGGCTCCTGGGGGAAATTCTAGCTGTGAACAAGCACTTTGAAGAAAGCCAAAGATATCATCGGAGGGGCAGGAGCCTGTAGGTGTGTGCAGGAGAGCTGGACCGTTTGTGAGGGCAGGGAAAGGAGGTGAAGGGCCACCTGGTAGTGACCTTTGTCCTTCTGAGGACTCAGTCAAGAGTCTGAATGGGCACAGGCTCGTGGGACAGGATAGTAGTTGCAGAAAGATAATCCAGGAAGAAGAAAAAAGTGAGGAGACTGAGGCGGTTCTCAAAAGGAGCAACAGTTAGGCCTGGAAGAAAAGTGCTGGGCTGGGCTTTCCCTGTTGGTGTGGGAGGCTGGCCAGTGGGCTGCTCCTGGGCTGGAAGGGCAAGGCTGTACTGACTGCCTGGGACAGATGCCCACCGCTGCCTGCCTTATCAGGGGGAGGGCAGGCGATGAAGGTGTCTGCACAAGGTCATTTCCATCCACAGCCAGGATCCTGGCCAACAGAGGCCTCAGAGCATGGGGCCTGGTTTGGAGCTCCTTCCTGCACCCCAAGCCCAGCCAGAAGTAAACTGAGATCTAAGAACAGCCTTAAGAAACAGAAAGGAAGTGAGAGAGAGAGTACCTTTGATCTTGGCTGAACCTCAGAAAGGCCCTCTGCCCTCCCCCAAACCCAGTCCAAATCACCCCTGTGAAGGAGCATGTAGAGCTCACAGAGCCAGCCAGTGCCCATAAAAAGCCTACAAAGCTGGGCACAGCCGAGATTCATAGAATGGCATTAGGGTGCCAACCAGAATGGATAACAGATGTCACCTCATTAAGATAAACCCCAGGGATTCTGGGAACCAAGAGGTCCTGCCCCAGGGCCTAGTGATAAACAGCCACTGATTCTTCCAGGTCTCTTAGGAAGCAGGAAAAGATGATGCTGGAAGCAGAAAAATAAGGTGCAGTAAAAGCTGTGGATTTTACTGGAACCACCATTAATAGACCTAGTTAGCCCTGTGCAGTGAGATACAGATAAGGTCCAAATTTTATTATTGAAACCTGAAATGAGCATCTCAGGCCTGGAAAAAGGCCTTCAGGGTAATAAAAGGCCAGAAGTCCTGGGGACAAGCTTAGGCAGCAGCCAGATGTACCTTCTGATTGTTTCAAGTGGGGAGGAGGAGGCCTGGGGGAGGACCGTTTATTTTGTCACACGCAAATTAAAAAGCCAGATGAGCACCAAGCTCCAGGCCCAACTGGACAGCAGGATGGGGCAGAGCAGCCACGGCTCCTGCAATGCTGGGCACCTGTAGCCAAGAGCAGCACTCCCCAGCAAGTTCTGCAGAACACCTCCGGGAAATGCTTGCCAGCAGAGACCCAGACCAGTGGAAACTGCCACGACCAGAAAAACAAGCCTGCTTACTAGGAACTGAGACTGCTAAGAGCGTTGCAAGTCAGCCCCCTCCCCTTCCTGAAAGCCCAATCCAAACAGTGGGGGTGCAACAGAAAATCCCCGAAGAAATAAAAACCAGCAAGAAGTTCAAATCCAAGATGCACCGAGCTTTATGATGATATTCACCTGGTGTGCCTCACTACAGCACCTGGTGAGTAAAATGTCGAAGTTTTTCCTCCAACAATTGGTGAATAGTGCTGGCCTGAGCCCCTGGCTGCCCCTCCACGGCCTCAGCTGCCCTGGTCCCTCTGCTGTGGCTGCTCCGTCTTCCCATGACCCCGCAGGAAGGGCATCCAGGAGATTCACCGGCATGACGGTCAGTGTCCCCTCTCTTTGGTTGCCCAACCATGCTGGTTTAGAGGGTGACTTGCCCACAGCTTGCAAGAGGCAGCCCTGGGACAAGCTCATGCCTGCCTGATGCTGGGACCCAGGCTCATTTTGCCATACAGCCCATACATGCGCGCAGAGGTGGTAAGAGAAGGTCCGTGGCATGGGAGTGTGCCCAACAGTGAACGTGTTATCACCTGCTTGCCAAAAGCTGATAGAACACTTGAGTGAGTATATTTTTCTTACATCTTCCTAAATAGCTAAGAATTTAAATTAGAGGCAAACATTTGTAGAGCTCCTGAAGCACCCCAAGTTCTCTGGAACCCAATTTGAAGACCCCTGTATTGGGCTAACACAGGATTTGGCAAATTATGACTCCTGTGGTCAAATCTCGCTCACCACCTGCTGTTATAAAGAAACTTCTATTGGAACACAGCCACGCCCACTTGTTTACATATGTCTACGGCTGCTTTTGCACTACAACGGCAGAGTTGAATTGTTTCAACAGAGACTGTGGAGTTGGAAATATTTATCTGGTCCTGTACAAAAAGAGTTCGGTGACCCCTGGGCTAAGGCAAACATCCCGGGCTGCGCCTCAGTGGGAGAGGGCTGCTCACATCCATCTAAGCATTGGAAGGCAGAGGCTGGTTCCACTGCAGAGGAGACACCACGTGGGGGCTTGGGGCCCATCTGCAGGCCTCATTAGGGCTGCAGTGAATTGCAGGCGCTAAGTTTCTTGACATCAAACACAACAGACTCTTGGCATCTGAGAATTTAAGATCTCAAGGTCTGACTATTTTCAAGTGACCCATGGCCTGTTGTAATTTGAAGTGCTGTTGATGCACAAGTATGACTTAGGTATGCCCTGATAAGCTGATGGATGAGGGCAGGGAGCAGGACCCCCGGCTCGGGCTGAGCCCAGCTGACTGTCCAGCATCTGCTCAGAATGGGGCTCTGTTGTTCTTGACTTTTGAGTGCCCTCATGGAGCCTCTAGGGAAGTGGCAAGCACCTGTAGATGGATGGGCCTTGGCTAAATATTAGTTTTGGATAAGCTGACTTTAGCACTCAGATCTAACAAGTCATCCATAAGCTCTCCGTGGAAGCAAGAGCAAGCTCTTCATGAGGACGGTCCCAGCGAGGGCTTAAACTGGCTCAGAAGTTACTGATCAAGTGAAGAGAACACTTCAGTAAAAGTTGGAATGGCCGTTTTCTCGTGCTGTGAGGGTGTGAGCAATAAAGGCACATATCCTCATGATGGAATTGTGGGTCAGGAGAAATCCAGGACCTGCTTATGTAGGGATCTACCAAGGACCCAGGATCCTCTGCAGGAATGGCCCGCGTGGAAGCAGTCTCACCTACAGCCATCGCTGTTCCATCATCATACTCTTTTCTGACAAGCCCAGCCTTGGCTTCAGAATCCTGCTCCAGGTGGCCACTGCCAGAGGGCTGGAACTGTCCTGGAAAATGGAATCTATTTTGCCAGCCTGCTGGTGTTGGGTGTTGCTTTGCAGAGGGCATGCAAGGCCCTGATCTTCATTCTCTGGTGCTGGGCACAACCCTGAGGATTCTGGGATCTCATGCCAGCAGAACACAATGAGGAAGGAGAATGGCATCCTGTAGCTGTCAGCTTCGTGGACTGGGTGCCGGAGAAGTGACAACCCGAGTTTCACCCAGTCTTGAGGCCAAGTACAAAAACCCCTTCTGCCAGTAGGTGGCACTGCCGGCCAGCACTCAGTTGCAGGTAGCCGTCAGTGGGTTTAATCCCTGGTTACTTTCCTCTCCTTCCCTGTCCCTTGGGGCTGTGCAGGATTCCTGCAGCAGCTTAGACAGGAAGGACTTTAGGTGATCTGAAAATGCTTGCTAAACGTGCCTGTGTAATGAGCTGATTGCTCTTACCAACAACCACTGTGATTGTGTGCATGGATGCACTCCTGAGTGTGCAACAGTATAAAGACTATGTATGCATGTTTATGTGGGTATGTATAATGGGTCAGATAGCTGTGCTGACAACTGTGTGTGTGTGTGTGTGTGTGTGTGTGTGTGTGTGTGTGTATGTGTGTGTGTACATGGCTATCTCTGTTAACTAAGGGTCCTGGGCCCTCATACTAATGGCCAGCCCTGTTTCCTGGGACTAGTTCTGATTGTTCCTATTATCTCATGGGCATTTGCACATTTGCAGTGTGGGAGCCACTGAAGCCAGGCTTTCTATCTTTCCCTCCGGCTTCCTCTGCCTCCCACCCCTACACAGCATCTTGGGAAAGAAGTGGAATCTGTGCTAGGATATTCCTTTTGACTGTACCTGCCTCACCATCTCTCCTTGTTTCTTCCCTCCCCCCAAAAGTCCGAGGGCCACTGTGTACAGATAGAACACTGCGTGGATCCAGAGGGAGTCATTCACACTGACTATGACATGGGTGGTGCCTTCTAGGCACCTGTAAAACATGCCAGCTGTCCAGAGCTGCCCTGGTCATCTCATGGCCATGGCTAGGAAAGCTGCCTTCTTCCCTACTCCCTAGCCCAGCCCAGCCCAGCTGGGATTCCTTCCTCTGCTTGGGTGTTCTAGTCTGGCCCAGAAGTGACTTACCCTTGGCTTGATCAGGACATATCTCCCTGCTGGGCCATCCCCCAGAGGCCTTGGGATTCCATTAATGAAAGTGAAATATGGCTAGCAACTTTTCATTTACTCGTATTTGCAAAGTGAGAGGCCCCTGTGAGACAAACCACAGGTCTGCAGAAGGGGTCACTGACTCCCACACTCCTGACCTGCGGAGGAGTATGCTTCATGGGCAGATTGTTGTATAAGATGGGTCTGCCACAGAATTAGGGTAAAGACCTCAAGCCTGGGTTTGAGGCTGCCACCAAGCAGAAAATCATGAGGCTATGGCAGACTGGAGGCCTGGGCCAGGTCACAAACCCTCAAGTCTCCAGGGGCCTGGAAGGAAGCATAAGTGAGGGAAGAGGATTAGGCAGGGTCTGTAGTGAAATGGAGAACATATACGCTGCTGTCTGACACGGTTGCTGCCATGCGGGAATGTGTGCTGGCATTGCCAGATATTCCACCCCATTTTTCAAGAGAAGCTAGAAATCTGGACTTTTGGCAACTATTTTGAGTTCGGAAAACACTGTGCAGGCCAAATGAAACACATCTTGCAGGCTAATTCTGGCCCTCAAGTTTCCAATTTGCATCCTCTGGCCCAGACCCATGAACTGGGTTTTCCAGAAAGGACTGAGTAACCGGGAGTGTAAGGATATTACACTCCGATTCACAGACTCTGGGATTTTTAAGAAACCTTAGAGATAACCCAGCTCATCCCTTGTGTGTTTTAAACTGTGTACATCTAAACTTTAGCTTGATAGCACACATATCCTTAACTTCTGGTTTCTACTTAAGAGCGTCTCAGTACTCCCAATTTAGAACAAGTTTTTAAATGAAGCCTTCCTTACAAGTAGCATGTTTCTACCTACCTGTCAGAAGTCCTCTTTTATACCATTTGCTTTATGATAGCTTTACTTCTATTTTCTGCAAACATGTGCTGCCCTGATCTCCCTTGTAACCTAACCTCCTTGGATTGTTTTTTATGACAAACTTCCTAAGTGCCTCCTTAAACAGTTGGAGCATATAAACAGTTGCTTCATCTATGTGAATTCCCTTGCCTGGGGAAGGGATAAGACTGCATCCTTTCCTTGGTCTGCTGTCAGTCCTGCCCAGGCCCCTGTTCTGTCTGGCTCTGCAGCATTTACCTAGTCATGTAATAAAGGGTGCTATGTGCGTCTCAGTGTAGATCCCTCTCATTCTCCATGCTTATCCCTAACCTGCATTTTACAGCATGGGCTCCTGCCTCTTAAAAGCCATTCAAATAAATACAAGACTTCTAAAATTAACTTATATTGTCTTCATTTCCTCCATCTCAACCATATTCACAAGCTGACTTATGGGCCCCTCAAGAAATGCCAACAGGGCTGAATGTAGTGAGCAGGCCGGGGATCAGTTCCACTCGTGGGCTCCAGCGTCTCTCTGTAGACCACCCCCTTCTGTAAAGACCATCCTGAGGGAAGCCTCTGTGATGGAAAGCAGCCTGAGCTCAGCAGAAGGCAAGCTTCCCCCAGCAGTCCCCTCGGCATGGACTCAGCATTCCATCTGGAAGTACTGGGTGGGGGTGGAGTGGGAAGAAGAGGAGATAAGAGAGGGTGTGAGGAGGAAGGGGGTGACTCAGACTCTAGCCTCAACTCTTCGTCCTGCAATAATACTTCCTCCTTGCAACTCGGCTGCCTCCACAACTCACCAGCCTGGGCTGATGCATCTCCACCACTCTGTCCAACACACACGTTTCTCCTGCTACATTCTCCCACCTCCATCTGCTGAGGCCCTATCAAGACTCATCTCCAACACAGTTTTCTCAATCAGCCTCCCTCAAAATTTGATATATCATGAGAGATAGATAACTTCCTCCCTTGAACAATATTTAGGTCCATGGCTTTCTTTCATAGCCCAAAGGAGTACCTCCAGCCCTAAATGGGTGTCAATAAATGTACCTATAATTGAATGGCTGCATTCAGAGTTGATAGAACTGGGCCAGCTGTTAGAGGCCAATGTTATTTCTGAACTGGTCAGAAAATATTTTGAGTATCTCTCCTAAAAAGATCACCAAAGGATCACCTGTGGCCTATTTGGAGAGGAAACCAAAGGCATAGGAGTCTTTTAATACATCAGTTACCTATTGCTGAGTAACAAATTACTCTAACACTTAGGAGTTTAAAACAACAAGCATTTATTATCTCATAGCCTCTGTGAGGGAGGAGTCTGGGAGCAGCTTAGCCGGGGGTTCTTGCTCACAGTGTCTCATAGGTTGAAGTCAAGCTGTCAGCTGGGGCTGCACTCATCTGAAGGCTTGACTGTGGCCGGAGGATTTGCTTCCAAGATGGTGCCCTCACATGGCTGTTGGCAGGAGGACGCGGTTCCTTGCCGTAGGTTGCTGGAGTGTCCTCATGGTATAGCTGTTGGCTTCCCTGCTGAATAATCCAAGGGAGAACAAGACAAACTTACTTTAAAAAACTGTCTTTTAAGACCCAGCCTCAGAATGACATATCACCACTTTTTAAAAACTTAAATTATCATTGATATACAATCTTATGAAGGTTTCACATGAACAACATTGTGGTTTCAACATTCACCCATATTATCAAGTCCTCACCCTGCCTTATTGCAGTCACTGTCTACCAGTGTAGTAAGATGCTACAGAGTCATTACTATGACATATCACCACTTTTATCATGTTTTATTGATCACACAGACCAACCTGATATGATGTGGGGAGAGACTACACAGGGGTGTTAACACAAGAAGCACAGATAATCAGGGGCCATTGTGGAGGCTGGCTCTCACATATCAACCTGGTATAACTAGGGGCCTCTAGGTTTATCTTAACCATTCCCCTGCTTCTTAGCAAGTCTAGACCCAAATGGGCCTCCTTAATTATCCAACCTTGAGTCCCCAACCTTCTTACTCAGTCTCCAGGGATGAGGAAAAATGTGACTCCTCATCCACTTTTTTCATCACACCTCCCATCCAACAGATTCCTCAGGGACTTCAGGGTCATCTACTTGGGAACATCATGGGAACCTTGTGTTCTGAGATGTCTTGGTCTCACTGTGAAGGTTTTTTTAATGTTTATAAGGCCAGTGGCACCAGAGTTGCTCCCAATGGTTGCAGCCAGTGGACCATGTCTAAGGTGAGGGAAGAGGCAGGGGTGAAAGGACAGGTGGAGGGAGAGGTGGTGGCCATCCCTTACCCAGGCCTTCAATGGACAGACCCAACCTCTGGTGCCGTAACTGAATCCTATACTTTCTGACACGACCTTGGACTGGATTTGGGAACAAAACCCCACAACATGGAAGAGAGGTGACTGTGGCTTGGAGCAATGGAACGGAAATCACAGACATAATTCTTTTTCCTATTTTATGTTCTCACTTTTCAACTTGCAAAGCTCTTCCAAGACCTGAGAGCTACATGTTCTCTTTCTTTCTTGTGCTTAGTGGTTGTCAGTTTTACTTGCCAGTAAGTCATTAAAAAAATTTTTTTATAAACAGGTAACTCAAGGAATAAAATTACAAACTTACAGACTCTGTTCTGAACACTTTATAAAAATCGATTCATTTAATCACAATAACCCTATGAAGTAGGTACTGTTATTATCCCCATTTTACAGTTGAGGAAACTGAGGCTCAGGGATACGGTAAATCACCCAAGGTCCATATTAGAAAGTCACAGAGTTTGATTTAAACTCAAGTTGTCTGGCTCCAGAATGTGAATTCTTAGATGCTATTTTATACTGACATGATTATTTTAAAGATGAAATGCACATAAGAAAATCTGAGCTTCCATTGTATGAACCACGTCCCCCTGAACCTCAGGGGTAGTGCAAATAACTTACTACCACTGGGGTTACTCCAGGGAAAAAATTGAGGAGAGGTCTTCAATGGGCATCTCTGCAAGAAGCAGAGCCATCTTTACAGAAGCAAAAAATTGGCTCCCCTCACCCCACTGCTTTTGGATCTGGGCAGGGGTCATGCATGCGATGCTCTCATCCACTTCCTGCAAAGGTGAAATCCAAGTCTTAGAGAGGGGAAGCAGCTTGTCTGAGGACACACGCTAGTAGATGCAGAAAAGAAATTTAATGCCAGGCTGGTGCTCCAAATTGAGTGCTCTTCTCTCTGAAACACCAGCTTTTTGCCTGACTTCATCGGAATCTTCATTCTTTCATTCCTCTGACAAAGTTTCCCTTAGAAGCCCTGTGAAGATTGAAGTGGTTTAAAGCTCAGCCCAAGGTTTGGATGGTACAGCCACAGCCCGGGAATGTTAACTTGTCACTTGTTCTCTGGGCCAGGGTGACCTTGCACCTGCCAGAAGGTTCCATCACTCATATCGGCCTTCCAAAGAACCAGCTGCAAGGAATGTCATTCATTAGCCCACAGCCTCCAGTTGCAGCTTTCAGGTAGCAGGGAGCATGCTGCCTCCAGTGGGCAACTGGGCATGGTGGGGATTCTAGAGTCAGGCTATTTCTGCCCTAAATAGGACTCTTCTCTGAGATACTCTTCACTCCAGGCATGACGGAGACTTCCCCCGAGCTGCACTGCAGCCTGAAGCTCTTCCTCCCGCCCTGCCTCCCTTCTCCCTCTCCTCCCTGGGTCAGACCTCCATCACAGTCAAGGGCTCTTCCTGCTCACTCCTGCCCCTCCCTTTATCCTTACAAGTGAGTGGTCTCCCCGGTAAATCTCTTGCACCTCTAATTTGCCTTAGCATCTGTCTCCTAGAAGACCTGAACTAACACTCCCTCTCTGGCCCATGCCCCCCTGACCCTCGGGATAGCTTGTGCCTGCTGGCCTTAACATTCTCCATCACTATTAAGTGGTGGAATTAGAAGTGTGGTTTCCCTGTCCACACCAGGGTACATGGTGGAGTCCAAGTCCAGCTTAACCAGAGGGGAGGGACGGCTGCTTCCCAGGTCCAGGGCTCCCACCCAACTCACGTCCTGCCTCAGCCCCATCACTTCCCAGCACCAACTTCCAAGAGGGGGGTGATGGGTAGGGAAAAGGGCCTCAGTGCCTTGGGTTGTGGTAGGAGCCCCGAGTCCTAATCCAGTTTCTAATGCTAATTGCCCTTTCGGGGCTACAGTAGGACTTTGGCTTGGTTAGTCTGGGTGAGGGGAGGGGCAATGGCTGCTTTCTGAGTTTAAGAAATCCTTTAGCAACTGGTGAGGACTAATCTACGTCCTTGGCCTGTCAGACCAGACCAGAGGGATGAGTGGGAAGCTCTATCTGGTAGCATCAGGGCAGGACCAGGCCTAGAGCCTGGTCCTAATTATGTTCTGACACACACAGGTTGTGGGGTGCTGTACCTGGGCTCCTGAGAGTGGCCATCATCCCCAGGAAGGACAGCTTTCTGAGGAGCCACAATGAGGGGAGGTAAACAGACAATAGCAGGATGGGGAGGTCAGGCTGCCAAAGAAGGACCTGTGGGGTATGAGGAGGCAATACCAGTGCCCAAGGGAGGCTGGACAGGCTTCCTAGAGAAGGACTTATGTGCTGGGCTTTGAAGGCTGAGTAGGAGTTTTCCAGATAGAGAAAGGGAAAGGCAAGGCAGACAGAATACTGAGGCTCAGAAGTGTGAAGAGGCTATATTATGTGCTATGTGCTCTAAAATCTATGAGAACTGGCAGGCCTGGGCTGGAGGTCAGGGAAGCAGTGAGTGGGAGCTGTGCCCAGACCACGGAGGACCTACAACAAGGATCAAGGTGGTGCAGCCTCCACATTACACTTGGGAGGTAGATGCTAGCCTTATCTCCCTTTCACAGATGAGGAAACTGAGGCCCTCCGAGAGGGAGAGGGGCTCTGATGGGAACACTCTGGGCAGTGCCGGCACCCAGTCAGGTTTGGAAGCCAGAGGCCAAGCTGCCCTCTCCTTACAGGGCAGGCAATGCCGAGGACTAGGCTCTGCCCCACCACCACTCTGCCATGGTCACCTGACTTCAGGGAGCACTGCGTCCTCTGTCTCTCCCCTCCCTCCACCCCCAGTGTCCTTGTTTTGCTGACATCATGTACACATGGAAGAGAAATGTGTGGAGATTCCAGAGAGGCCAGAGTGTGGGAACCAAGACAGATGCAGCTGGCACTGCCTCAGGGCAGAGACTCCCCTGGAGCCTCTGGGCACTGCCACAGGGGCTCTGGAATGTGTCCGAGGCCTCTTGCTTCCTCCATGGCGGGCCCCCCCTCGGAGTCTGGGAAAGCTAGGGAATCCTGGTCACCCAGTCCTGGGCAGCCTCTGTGGGTGCTGCCTGCACAGAGGAATGAGGAATTCTTGGGCATCAAGACAGCTGGGCCAACCTGGCCAGTTTGGTCTCAGAAGCCTGAGCTGGGGCCATTGGACCCCCATAGACAAAACATAACCCTCACGAACTCTGCAGCCCTGGGATGGAGAAAGAAGCGAAGCCAATGTTGTCCGCACCTTCTCTGGAGAAGGAGCGTGCGTGTGTGCGTGTGTGTGTGTGTGTGTGTGTGTGTGTGTGTGTGTGTGTTGTAGACGGGCAAACAGACACAGACAGATGGTCCCACCCCCCACCCCCGCCAGCCCCAGGGGTAGCTGTGCACTGCCTGCTGCACACATGTGGCTCTCAGCAGCTGCACATTCCGTCAGTGGCCAGCTGTGGCAGCAGCTGTGGATTGGGAGTGAGCTCTGATGGGTCCCAGGGGAGAAGGGAGGAGGGCAAGGGGAGGGCAGGAAGGGCCTGGGATGAGCCAGGGTCAGGAAGGGGTGAGGCCAGGAGGCTCAGATTGTTCTCAGGATGGGACAGCAAGCAAGAAAGTGGGGATGGGGATGCCTGACATGGGGGCTGGAGGCCCTGTGGATGTGGGCCTTGGCAAAGAGCCTGGGGGAGGCCCAGGCGGGCCCAGCACACCCCATCTAGGTCTTGGCACATATATGGCCCAGTATGAACATAAGGAGAAAGACTCTGGGCAGTTGAATATATAGGTCTGAAGCTCAGGAGAAAAGGTTGGCATTAGAGATACAAATTTAGGAAATTTGGGTTTTTAGGAGGTAAAGCCGTGGGAGTAGATGACCTGCCCAGGGAGAAAATGCATGGAGAGAGGGATTTAGCCCAAATGCTAACATTACCAAGGGTTCCTTCTAAACATCAGACACTGTTCTATGCATCTCACCTCATTTAATCCTCACAAAAAAGCCTATGGAGTGAGCAGCTTTGTTATCATCCCATTTACAGACAAGAAGACCAAGGCGCAGAAAGGCCTCTCTTATCCTGCCTCACCTCCTGCCTCACTGTGAGGCTCTAGGGATGTTTCTGCCCCTCTCTGTCCCCAGACACTAATGCAGGATCACGCAGGCACTCTACCACCACCCACCTCACCACCTCTCCCCAGGCCCTGGGCCAGGATAGGGCCACTTGTGACTCTGTTGTTTTCCCAGGCACAGGCAGTGCCAACTCCTCAGAGAAAGTAGAGGACTTCAGGAGCCCCCAACTCTCCTCCCCATCCGTAGTTACTTAGCCAATATTTACCAAACGCCTACCAAGTGCCAGACACTGCTAGGCAGGGAAGACGATGGTGAGCAAACCTGCCCTGACTCTTGCTTTTGTGTCCCAGAGACAGACATAAATTACTGTGCTATCAATACCAACTGCTGCTTGGAGGATCTCTGCCAACCGTCCTCACCTCTGGGACCTTCAGATACCTCCACCACCCAGCAGATGGAGGTTCTGGGCCTGGCCCGGCAGTGGTCTCTTGAGCCCTGCTCCAGCATATGGCCCACATGCAACCCAACCTTTTGGAGCCCAGGCCATGTCAGTTAAGAATCTGAACCCCAGCCCTGGGAGAAGGCAGGGGCTGAGTGTGGGATCAGGCATTGAGAAAGTGTCACTGGAGCTGAAGCCCGCCCCTGAAAATCTCCTGCTTGCTCAGCTCTAGGGCAGGAGAGAGAGGAAGTGCAGAGGGTAGACCTCCCTCTGCCTCCCTCCCTTTGGACTAAAAGGCTCGTTGCTACTCCAGGCTCACCAAGGCCCACCCCTTGCCTAATCCTGACCCCCTCTCCAACGGGAAGCAATTCCTCCTGAAGTACCCTCTCTTATTGCCTGCCCCTTCTTCAAACCTGCTTCTGCATCCTCTCCCAACACCTCTGATCCATGGATCAGGCCCCTGCCTCCGCCTCCTCCATTCATGCCAAGGCTTTGTGACCTTGTGATCGCACCTCTTCATCTTAGAGTCCCAGGCCTGACAACCAAGCCCTTGTTCTCAGCTTTCTCTGGCCTTGACCCATGGAGCTCCATTCTTGTCTGATTTTCCTCCTCCCTGCTGGCGTTTCTCTGGCTGTTGCTGCCCAGGGTCCTGTCCCAGGATTTTGTTCTTGCTCTGTACTTGCTTCTTGAGATATCTCCAGTACTCCCGGGCTTCAGCTACCAGTCCCCAGATCTCCCCTCCACCCAGACCTCTCTCCAGCTTCTCCTCTTGGGTGTTGCCTGGGTCTCACAAAAAGTGGGGCCACACTAAACTCCACCCATTTTTTGTGTTCCCCATTGGCGCCTGTCATCCTCACTCACTCAGTCACCCAGCTAGGAACCCAGCATCTGTCGGATCTGTTCCCTCTCTTTCCCTCTCTAAACCTGTCCCTATTGCTTCACCTATTGTGGAAGTCGCCTGATTGGTCTACCTCTCCCTGATGCAAGATGCCCTGATTACCAGCATGAATTCTAGTGCCAAACTGTCTGGGTAGAATCTCAGCCCTACCACTTAACTAGCTGTGTGATCTCAGGGCATTATTTAACTGCCCTGTCTCAACAAAAGAGGATTATAATAGATAATCATAGTGACTTCTATTACAGGGTTGTTGGTGAGGTTTCAGTGAGTTAATATACATCAAAATACTTGGTATGGTGCCTGGTACAGTTGCAATAAAATTTTGCTTTTATTATCGCTTTTGTTAGTATGACCATTTATTTATTTTAAAAATATTTTAGAAGGCCTACTGTGTGCTAAGGAACTTTGCTAGGCATTAAAGGACATAATAATGAACAATAAAAGTGCTTCCTACCCCCAAGAACTTCACAGTCAAGATAGAAGCCTTTTCATAAAGTCCCATGGTGCAACAGTTCCTGCTGCTTGATCTATGTTCTATTCTTTCCCATCTTATTACAAAACAAAAGCAAAAGCAAAAGCAAATGAACCTTGGATTCTACAGCTCCCTCCAACTATTGTCCTAGCTTACTCTGCCATCACAGTCAAGCTTCTCAAATAAGTTTATTCTCCCAGCAAGTGTTTATTGCCCACCTACTGCATGCCAGGGACTGTGCTGGAGAGTCAGCAGTGAACAGAGAAGACAAATCACTACCTTCAGTGAGTTTATCTTCTAGTGGGGGACAGGGACAATAAATAAATAAATCAACAGGTATAATATAATATCAATGACAGTATAGAGAAATAGAGGCTGTGAAGTGAAATGAAGTGAGGCAGGGAACACAGGGTAACTGAGGGATTGGTGGCTATTTTAGATAGGGGAGCAGGAGAGTCCTCTCTGAGGATATAACACTTGAGCAAAGACCTGAATAGAGTGAGAAGATCTGGGGGAAGAGGATCCTAGGTAGAGGGAACAACACAAATGCAAGGCCCTGCATGAGCAGCAAGCATGAATATGGGTGGAACAGCAAGAGGGCTCAAGTGGCTGAGTGAGCAAAGCAGGGGCAGGGGCCAGAGCTTAGGGCAACCACATGCATCCTCTATGCCCTGGACTGTCCTGGCAGAGTAGTCTTGCCTCCTTTCACTCTCGAGGGTGCCCCAGGTTTAGATGATAGACTATATAGTCTCCCAATGTATAGGCCATGATAGGCAGTTGGCATTTTATTGTGATGGGAAGCCTATGGAGGGTCTTGAGCAGGACGTGGCAAGATCTGATTGACATTGTAAAGGATCATGACCAAGTCCTTGAAACACTCTGCTCCTTTCCTCTACCTCCTGGGCTGTCCCTTCTCAAGCTCCTCTGCAGCTCTCTTTGTCCTATGTAATGTAGGAGTTTCTCTAGACCAGTGGTTCTCTACAGGGAGTTGAGGGAGTGATTTCTCCCCCAGGGACATTTGGTATGATCTAGAGACATTTTTTTTTTGTATCATTAATCTACAATTACATGAAAGACATTATGTTTACTAGGCTCCCTCCTTCACCAAGTCCCCCCCACATACCCCTTCACAGTCACTGTCCATCAGTGTAATAAGATGCTGTAAAATCACTACTTGTAGAGACATTTTTAAGTGTCTTGACTGGGGCAGGTACTATTGGCATTTAGTGAGTAGACGCAAGGATGCTGTTGAACATCTACAATGCATGTAACAGCCCCACACAATAAAGAATTTTCCAGCCCAAAATGTCAATAGTGCTGAGGTTAAGAAACCAAGCACTAGATTGGCACCTATAAATGTCTAACAGAAATATAACGAGAGCCACATATATAAATATTTTCTAGTCACCACATTAAAAAAAACTTAAAAAAGTAACAAGTAAAGTTAATTTTAATAATATATCTTATTTAATCCAATATGTATAAAATATTATCATTTAATGTTGTCATTTAATCAATATTAAAAATGTCAATGAGATTCCTTCCTTCCTCTTTGTCTTTTTTTTAAAATTCTGGTGTGTATTTCAGACTTACTACACATAAAGTTTCAGACCAGCCAAATTTCAAGTGCCTAGTAGCCGCATATCTTGTGGCTGTTGATTGTATTGATGGCATAACTCTAGGCTCAGTAATAAATAACACAGCCTAATTGTTTAAGAGCTATATAAGGTAATAAAGCCTAATGGTTTGGCTCTGGAACCAAGTTGCCTTGTTGAATTACAGCTCTTCCATTTGCTACCTGTCTATGTTAGGTAGTTAGTCCACCTCTCTGTGCCTTTGCATTTCATTGGTAAAATGGGGATGATAATAATCTTACTACTTTATACAGTTGTCAAGGATTAAATGAGTTAATACCAGTTTCAGGTATTTTACTAAGAGTTTGCCAAATGTTAACTATTTAACTAGACCCCTCCTCTGTCTCCATCCACACTTTCTCTCTGGGTAATCCATCTATTCTCATAGCTTTAAGTGCTCCTTATTACCTAATGACTCCCAAATTTAAATATCCAGTTTAGACCTCTTTTCTGAGCTCCAGACCCTCTGTTTCACTGCACAGCCCATTAATGATGACCTGGGGCATCTCACATGAACATGCCCACAACAATCCTTGACCTTCTCCTAAAAATTTGCTCACTGCCAGTCCTTGCAAATCTCAGCCATTCATTACACAGGGCAGATACTTGGTAGCATCCTTGATTTCTGCCTTTCCAGGGAATGCATTATGCCTAAATTATGTAACTGCTATGTTGGTTGCGATTTCCACTTCACTGGTATGTGCCCACAGAAGTTATGTGAGTGCTGAGGGTACCTGGAATAAGAGTGTCCATATGTGTGGCTGGGGTGACTGCCAGGGCCTCCCGAGGAAGCACAGGCTGCAGGAACTGACATTCATGCTAGCTGGGTATCAGCATGTGTTTGTGTACTTGGCCAAGGGGTTGTGGCTCTGGGACATATGTGGAAGGGGGCACAGAAATGCTACTTCCCACCACTGTAATCAAGTGTCCCCAAGCAGGTCTTGCTGTGGGGGTGTAAGTGCAGTTATTCCCAGATGACCAACCCCGTCCTTCCAAGCGAAGGGGTGGCTTCCTGTGTCCTGGTGGGCAGGTCAAAGGGAAAGACTTCCCTGGTGTCTGACCCACCACATCAAGACCTCCTCCCCGTCTCCTCTGCTCATGAGGTCTACCTTCTGGATGCTCCCATTCTGTTTCCCTCTGAGCCTCTGGAGCTTCTCTGAGATACTAGTCCATGAGGAAGGCAGGTGAATGCCTGAGAATCTTCCTTGCGTCTCCCTCCCTAAGGGCAGGGCAGCTAAAGTTCCTACTGAGGGAAGAGTTTGGTCTGCTGTGGGGGTGGGGGGATCCCAGGAGGGGAGGCTGGAGGGGACTCCCCATCTCCCTTTTGAGTCCCTGCCACAATTTCAGAAATGAGCCCCCTCCTGAGACTCTTGGACTCCCAGGAACCTCTGGTGAATTGGGAGCTGATTTCCAGGGACACCCCCATCCTGCTACCACCAAGTCGGGTCCTCAGGGCCCTTGGCCAGAGCCAGTCCTGTTCAGGGGCTCAGCCACAACTTCAGCTGTCCCTTTGGGGGGTGACAGTCACCGCTCTCAGGTCTGAGCCTCCCTCAACCCACATTCCGCTTGCTTTGAACACCTACGGAAGAAGCTGCTTAGGGAGTTGATCAGGCCACAAACACTCCCACTAATCTCACCAAACCAAATGCGTGGGCCTCCCACAGATTCCCAGGAAGCAGCAGCAGGTGGGTTACCCTTGCAGAAGCTGGGGCATCACACGCGGAGCCTCTAAAGGCCAGCAGCGCCCCGGGCGAACCAGGGACACGCGGGGATTCCTGGCTTCCGTGGTGGGCCTCCAAGGGCACCTGCCCAAGGCCACCCAGCGCGCGGCGGCCGAAGCCCCGGAGCCGAGCCGGACCTCCCAGCCGTCAGTGGGGTGGGGGCGGTGACCGCCCGGGGCCTTCCCACGGCTCGGTCTGCGCGTCACCGCGGGGGCGAGGGGGCGCCCGGGGCCGCGGCGCAGGAAAGGGCCCTGGGAAAGGGCGGTGGCGGCGCCCCCGGGGCGGGGCCGGGGCGGGGCCCGACTTCCCGGCTCGCAGCCCGCACCGCCTGGCTGAGACCGAGTAGCCTGCGCTCGCCATGAAGCGGCCCCGGGAGCCGAGCGGCTACGACAGCGAGTCCGAAGGACCCATCGACGTGGGCCGCGAGGGCGAGCTGAGGTAAGGCCGGGGTGGGGGACTGCGCGTCGAGGGCGAGCGGGGCGGGGGCGCCCGGACCAGCTCAGCGAGCACGGGGACTAGCCCTCGGGGCGGCCGCAGGAGATGCAGGAGTGGGCGACCGACCGTCCGCCAGCTGTGTTTTGTTGCAGGGCGGGGGAGAGCAGGGCACATGTGCAGTGTGGGCCGTTACAAGCACGAGTGACTGCGATCCTGTGCGCTCTTGGCCATTTAGGGCTCAGAACACTGGGATGGAGATAGAGTTCAGCTCAGGGGCCTGATGTCTCGGTGATCGGCTTTCTGTCGAAGTGCCTAGGGAAGGAGGCGACTGGCGAGTTTTCCCTGAAGATTTTAGGAAACTCATAGACTCCACACCCCCTGTCCAGAATCCCCTCACTGTGCAGAATAACCATACTTTCCCAGTTTTACCCTAGATTGGTTGCACTTTTTATATAGTACACAAAAGGCTTCCCTCGGAAGAAAATGTCCCTTAGAGCAAATTGGACTTTTGAATTAAGGTTTTGGTATTGGAGAAAATAAGAGCTGACTCATCCATTGTGAGTGCAAGGGCATAGGCTCCAATTCCTGGGCTTTTCCTACCACACCACCATGTTGCCAATGTCTTTCAGCTGTTGGTAAATGCTCTGAACTGCGCTTGTCTAGTTCTGCTAATTCCCAGTTCTGTGAACAATCTAAGTTTTAGTTTCCTTATCTGTAAAATGGGTATAAATAATAGAATGAACTTCATAGGATTATTGGGAAAATCAAATGAGATAACTGTATGTCAAGGGCCTAGAACAGGGCTTAGCACATAGCAAATGCCTAATTAGTATCAGACAGCCAACGTGTGATACCCAGAACCCTTAAAGAATAGCAGGGACTGATTGAGAATATGCAAGCCTGGGTCCCAGCCCCAAATCTGCCACCAACTCACCATGTGACCTTGGGCCATTGCCTTCCCTTTCTTAGCCTGATGAAGAATCAGTAGTAAAATAAAGTAGGACAGGGAGTGGGAAATGGAAGGCTAGATGATGTGGCTCATCCAAACCTGACTCTCTAGAATAGATTTGGAAGGGGTATTCAGTTCATTGTTAGAGATGTTTTTTGTTTTTTTGGTATCATTAATCTACAATTACATGAGGAACATTGTGTTTACTAGACTCCCTCATCACCAAGTCCCCCCCACATATCTCATTACAGTCACTGCGCATCAGCATAGTAAGATGCTATAGAATCACTACTTGTCTTCTTTGTGTTGTACAGCCCTCCCCATGCCGCCCCCTACATTATGTCTGCTAATAGTAATGCTCCCCCTTTTTTTTCCCCTTATCTGTTAGGGATGTTTTTGAGGGCACTTCATAATTTCAGTGATGTCCAGTTTTCTGAGACCAGGGGATCCTGCCTCAATCACAAATCCTAAAATGCAGCCAACTTCCAATTATTTATAACTTACAATAGAAGGTAAAGCAATAGATATTCCCTTTGCATCCTTCCAATTAGGTGTTTGGGTGTATAATACAATTTCCTGAGCACCTTTACAACGTTTTAAAATTGTTTAGCATAAACTGCTTTTTAGAAAAGCAATTCCCTAAGTCTGTGCCTGCTAGGAAAAGAGGAAACTCCCAGCACCATGTGGTGGAAGGAGTCTCAAATTCGAATGTCATTGGGTCTTTGTGAATCAGAGGCACAAAATTGATGCCAGAGAGCTGGGCTGGCAGAGCTGGGTTTTGTCCTCAAAGAATTTGCAGCCTGCCCAGTGATCTGCCTGTCACACAAAAACCACGGATAGGATGGATGATGGAAGGAGACTCAGACTGTGGGCTGTGAGGGCACCTAAGCAGGGAGAGGTCACCCACAACCAAAGGTGGCAGGGAGGGCTTCTTGAAGGTGGTGGCATTTGGACTGTGGCATAAAGGATCAGTGGGCAGCCTTTTGTCCTTTCAGCCAGAGCCCATTTTTAGAGACTGTCTAGATTCTGAGAGGAGCAGACCCCCTCAGAGGAGAGAAAGCAGTTGGACATCTGGCAGAAGCTGACTTATAGACCTCTCTTTGTAGAACTCACCAAAGGGCCCTCCCCCCAGCAGACATCAATGCTTCAATTCAGGGAGCACTGAACGATGCCTGCTGTGGCCCAGACCCTGGGCTGGGCGTGGGGGGCCCAGATGTATCCTGCTCAGCTTTTGCCCTCAGGGAACTCTCAGAGAAGAAGAGCTTCATGTACAAAGAAAGCCAGATAAACAGTGGTAAGGGCCATGGGACTGGGGCAGCTTGCCTCCCCAGGGTCAGAGGCAGGGCACAAATCCCCCACACTCAGAGATGTCAAGAGCTGGGTGTGTCTGTCGTCACTGTGGGCATCTGCCTGCTGATGGTATCCTGTCCCATATGAGAAAATCACCTATAGGCTCCTATCTAAACCCAGCTCCTTGGCACAGGTAGGATCCAGAGACTATAGCCTCTCTCCTACCCTTCTCCAAACATTTTATGAGCACCTATCACATGTCAGCCACTGGGTCAGGGGCTGTGGGTTGTTCCTACATTATGTAAGGCACATGGTGGCCTTTGAAGTCAGATCTGAGTTTGATTCTCACCACCATTAACTTGGGCAAGTGACTTTACCTTTCTGAACCTCAGTTTTCTCCCCATACAAAATGGGCATGCTAAAACCTACCTCACAGGGTGAGGCTTTGGTGAGGTAATGTACCTAAAGCACAGAGCCCTCTGCTTTGGCACAAGGTAAGTGCCAGTGAGTGCTACTCTCTAAGGGGTCACCATTCAGTTGGAGAATGTTGTGTTCACAAGGCAACATGGTCTTATGAAAAGACTAGAAGTCTGAAGACTGGACTTGGCATGATTCTTAATTGTTTGTGTCTCTGTCACTTCATCTATCAAATGATTATTTTTTCTGATAAGTGACTCCAGTAACACAAGTCACAGGGCTATACTGCAATCAATGAGACAAGTGAATGTGGAAGTGCTGTCTAGAACAAAAAGAACTGGCTATGAGATGCACGTGGGGAGGTGTGTGGGCGATGCTCAATGACTACATGGGGTGCCCTGGACAGAGCACTGAATGAAAAGCCAGAAGACTTGGCTCCAGTTCCAGAATTCTTCTCATTTGCTGTGTGGCCTGGAGCAGACCCCTTCCTTTTCTGAGCTTCCTCCTTTTACAAGTGTGCTTAGTGCTACCTGAGAGCCCTTCCTTGGAGACATTGTGATTCTGCCTTTGGTTAATGCAGAATGAGTGGGGTTACCTGCAGGGGCTCCATGGAGATGTTCCCAAGGGGGAACTAAGGGTGAGCTCTGAGGGTGGCCAGGACTGGCAGCCAGACCACCTGGAAAGATGTCCCTCCCCAAGAGACCACCCTAGAATTCTAGCTAGGGACCTCTTATAGTCCATGGAGCAGATCTTGGTGGTCAACGTATCTTCTCTGGGTCTGTGAAAATCTGCCTTATTTCCAGACTGTCAGACAAGCAGCTCTCACACCTCCTCCCAGAGTCAGGGCCAGATCACAGCCTGGAAGTGAGCTCTAGCCGAGCTCTTGGGAGCTTTAAGGATAAGGGGACTGGAGGGCTATTCAGACAGACAGGAAGTAGGAATTAGGAAGGAAAACAATGCTGAATTTGGAGCCAGAAGACATGGATTCCCATGCTGGCTTTGCTCCTTAGCAGCTGCATAGACTGGGCAAGCTGCCTTAGCTCCCCAAGGCTCAGCATCCTCATCTGTAAAATGGGGCTTTTGTTAGGACCAAAGGAGGGAATATATGTAGTGCTGCCAAGAGAACTGTGAGGTGAGGTTTGCCTGTGAGACACGGGAGTAGGGGAGAAGAGATAATATTGCAGAGAACCAGTGACCAGGAGAGTGAAAAAAGTATGGCAGAGCTGCCGTGCCCTGAAAGGGGTTCATCAGCCTCCAACAGATAGTCCCAGAGGAGGGATCATGCTGAGAGGCAGTGACGTGTGCAGTGCTAACCAAAACCCCCCAGAGACACTTTATCTAGCAGGGAAGGGGGTGGGGGACAAAGGCTGTGTTTCTTAGTATACCTTGCTCTTGGGGCTTGTCCTAAGTGAAGCTTTGTAAGCAGGCTGCCCTACAGATCTCTGGCCATCTGAGCCCTGGACCTAGCTTGCTCCTTTTCCAGATGTAGCTGGACAAAGCCAGGGGCATAAAAGTAGGATTTGATGTATGTTGATCTGGTTTCTCCTGCAACCTTCTCTTTTCGAGCATTTAATGAAAATAATGCAACCTTTAATGCCAAGAGGGTGTAGTCACGTGGGCTGGGGCTCTCCTGATGAGCCATATATGCTCCCCTTCCACAAGGCCTAGAGCCTAGCTCTTCTGATGTTATCTCTGTTCCCCAGTGATGCCAAAGATGAGGGCAGGAGAAGAGAGTGCAGCCATGAGCTCTGCCATGTTCCAAGCAATTGTGGAGTACTGGGGCTACAGTAGTGAATGAGACAGACATGGGTCAAGGCCTCATGGAGCTTAAGGACTTGTGGGAGAGATTAATCAAATAATCATATAGATATAAGACAAGAATAGGCATAAATTTTTGAACACACGATTCAGGAAGAGTGTAGAGCAGGAGATATCTAGTGGGAGGGGAGATGTCAGGAAAGGAAGGTGATATGTGAGCTGAGATCTGAAGGGTGGTAGAAGTTATGAGGCAAAGGGGCCAGGACTTGGGGGCAGGGAGATGGGGTAGGCCAGAGAATTTTAGGCTCAGGGAACAGTGTGTCCAACCACAGGAAGGAGTTAATGCAGTCACAGGCTAGTGCACACACAGCAAAAGAGAGTTGAATCTAGGGGTTGGACAGAGACCAGCTGGGCCACCTAAAAGATGGTGCCCTGGATCCTAAAAGCAGTTGGGAAGCCCCTGAGGAGTTTTAAGAGAGTGACAAGATCAGATTTACATTTAAATGATCACTCTGCCTGCTTGTAGGGGGTAAAGTCAAGCAGTGGTCCAGGTGACAGGTGAGAGAGGTTTGGTCCTGAGGGTGGCAGTGGAGGCACGGAGGTGTAAGATGTGTCCTAGACATGGAATGGGCAGGTTCTCATGAGGCAGGGTGAGGACAGAGGAGGAATCAAAGATGGTGGCCAGGGAGCTGCCTTGCAGAACTGAGAACTGCTGAGATGGGAGTCAGGGGAGGCGGAGAGGTGTGAGGGGGAAGCAAGCTCAAGCGTTCCTGTTCAGATGTGTGGCATTTTGCATTCTGAAATGGCAGAGGAGTCCCCTTGTCTAGAGTTACTTGTTGATGTGCGTGATAGTGAGCCTCGGGAGGGTCGGGGCCTGGCTGACCCTCTCCAGTCCTGGCCTGCCCTGGACGGGGCCTCCAAAATGCTGGCCAAATTAAGGGCTCTCACTACAACCCTGCAAATCCCCTCCATTCCAAAAGAAACTCTGAGCCAGGAAACCGTTTTGACGACGAGCATTGGGGCTGGAGAATATTCGGGTCAGTCTGGGCAGGAAAAGCTCTGCAGGGCTGAGCCTCTTCGCGTGGATGGGGACTTCTGGGGAGCGAGCAAACGCCTCCTTCAGGCTGGCCTGTCGAGGGGAGGCCCGACGTGATTCCCGGCGAGAGCCCTCTGGGGAGGCCAGCGCAGTGTCCTGAGAGCCGGGGAGGGGCCTGTGACCCAGATGCCGCCCCTCTTCGCCCCCCGCCGTGCTGCGTGGGAGGAGGCGGCAGCTGCAGGCCTGGCGGAGGGCGGGCGGCCGGCGCGCCCGGCCCGTGGGAAGCGGCGGCATCTGCTCTTTCCACGCTCGTTCCCAGCGGCTCCCTCTGAAACCCAACCCGCCGGCGGCCGCCGCCGCTGGCCCGTGCCCTTGTTGCCCCGCCCGGGGATCGGGTTGCAGGGGCCGGGCCCGCTGCGGTTCCCCGACACCCGCGCGGGCCGCCGCCAATGCCAGGGCAAGGGCGAGGGGCAGGGGCAGGGGCAGGGGCAGGACCGAGCCGGGTGGCCCAAGAGCCTGGACCCCCGCGGCCCAGCTGCCCCGAGACTCCAGGGCAGGAAGCCGAGCGCAGGGGAGGACTTGGCCAGGGGCGAAATGGGCCCCGGGGGAGAGGGGAGAGAAAGCATCCCCACCCACGCCTGCCCTGCGCCACTTCCCGGCCTGGGGGACCGTCTGGGAGGGGGGCTATGCCTGCCCACAACCCTGCCTCCTTCGAGGTCGGCCCGGGTTCGGGAAATGGTCCCCAGCTCTGAAAAACCAGCCTTTTTCTTGTTTCCAGCCAGATGGCCAGGCCACTGTCCACCCCCAGCGCTTTACAGATGCAAGCCAGGAAGAAACGCAGAGGGGTGAGTGTCTGTCTCAGCACAGTTGCTCAAGGAGGGTTTGCCTGATTCCCCCAGGCTTGGCCCGGAGTTTCCTGGTCAGAAACAACACTCTGAGCAAGACTGTCTGGATTCAAATCCCAGCTTTGCCAGCAGCTGTCAGGGTGACTCTGGGCAAGCCCGTGACCTCTCTGCCTCATTCACCCCTCTGTGTAGCTGGAGTGATGATAGTGCCTACCTCAAAGGGCTGTTTTGAAGATGAAGCGAACTGACACGATGCACTCAGCAACACTGGACACACAGGGAGCCAACACTACTTAGTCCAGCCTTCCCTCCTCTCTCTGAGACCAGGACTTTAAGTTCCTCTCAGTGTGCTGAGGGGTGAGGGAGGGGAACAGAAGAAGGGGGCTTCCCTGCTTGCTCTCAGCCATCCCATCCCACCTCCCCCAGGATGCAGCTGTGCTTCCGCCCTGGGAGTCCAAAGGCCTGGAATGTGGCAGAGACCACACCTACTACTCAACCACCATAAGACCCTAGGCAAACTACTCTGTCCAGACCTCATCTTCTTCATCTGTCAAATGGGGGTTTAATTGCTGCCCTGCAATCAGTATTCTCCTACCGGTATTGGGAGGTGAGAATGAGGTAGGGTGAATGAAAGGCCTTTCCAGCTGGAGAGAGCAATGCCTAGGCCTCCTCAGGCCTCTTCCTGATCCAGCAATTGAAGGGGTAACATGCCATGCAGGGGCCTCCAGGGCCTGCTCCAGTGCTTGGCTGCTGTTTCTGTTCCGATTGGTTGGTGCCCTGCTGGGCCGGTGGTTGGACATTTGGAGTATCACTCCTACAGGCCAAGTCCAGAGAGCCGAGCTCTCCTCCCAGCGCTGCTCTCCCTGATGTGTGACCTTACCCAAATCACTGCCCCTCTCTGAGCCTTGGTTTCCTCCTCTGTAAAGTAAAAATAGGTTCATCTCCCTCACAAACTGTTGTGAGGGAAAATGTGAGTCAGTGTCCATCAAGGCACACTGGTGGTGTGATGTGCCTGCTGTGTTTATCACCTGTGATGAAGTGCCTATGTGCACATTCTTGTCATTGTTTTTTAGATCATAGAGAAACGGCGCCGGGACCGCATCAACAGCAGCCTCTCTGAACTGCGGCGCTTGGTCCCCACTGCCTTTGAGAAGCAGGTATGTGACACTGCTGATTATTCTAGAGGAAATAGTGTACAGATGGCAGAGAAGTTCCATTTCTCAGGGCATCTCTTGTTGATTGGTAGCAGCTGCCTGGAGTGCTGTGATATCATTTGTTGATATCTGTCACTGGAAATTCGTATTTACTGAGGTGTCTCAGGTGTTGTGTGGGTTTAAGTCCATCAGCCCATTGAACTGAACCCTCAGATGATCCTGAGAGATAGGGATTATTGTGCCCATTGCACACGGAAGGAAAGTGAGGCATAGAGGTGCAGTAACTTGCACCAGGTCACACAGCCAGTAAATAGCAGAGCAGAACTGGACCACAGAATGGTGTGATTCTGAAGCCCCCTATCCCTCTGCAGTATTGACATTTCCAGAGCTATTTGAAAGTGGAACAAGCTGCTTAGGGAGCAAACACTCTGCCATTGAACAGGTTGGAGTGAAAAACTACCTTGTCTTTCAGAGGTCAGACAGTTGAATCAATCAGGTAGCCTCAAAGATTCTCCTCCCTGTGCTCCAAGGCATGGTCATAGGTCATATGCCTTCCTTTGTGCTGGTGAGAACAAGTCAGTCAGTCCACAAAGGTTCACTAATAAAACTTTCACAGGGCCAGTCATGACCTAGACCTGGCACCTGCCCTCAAGAACTCACATGGAGAGTCTGACCCTCAGGTTTCACCTGGGAGACCAGGTGATGCTGGAGGCTTAGGAAACATTTCCCAAGAGAACAGAGGAAGAACAAGTGCTTTGTGGGTAAGATCATGAGCTAGATCTTGGGTATGGTGAGTGTGTAGTTGGATTCCCAGTAAAGCAGGTGTGGGAGACAGGTGGGTACACAGATGTGGCATTCTGGGGATGGTGCACGAAGCCACGGAGGTCAGTGAGACCTTCTGGGGAGAGTGTGCAGTGAGAAAAGTGAGCCAGCATGCACTGGGGCACAGCACTATTTTAAGGGACAGGCAGAGCAAGAGGCAAGGTGAAAGGAGAGCCAAGGATAAATGGTGCCATGGAGGTCAGGGGCGCAGGGGTTTCAGGAAGGATAGTCAGCAGTGCGGCGGGCGGGTGGGCGTCAGGGAGGACTGAAGAGAACCTGTTTGATGTGGAGACCTTAGCCAAAGCAGAAGCCCAATTGCAGGCAGTGGTGGAGTGGGAGGAGGAGGAGAAAGTTGAGACAGTGTGTGCTGATGACAGTGCAGGGAGGTGAGCAGGTCAGCTGCAGGCCTTCACTCTTCTGTCTCTGTCCACATAGGGCTCCTCCAAGCTGGAGAAAGCTGAGGTCCTGCAGATGACAGTAGATCACTTGAAAATGCTCCATGCCACTGGCGGGACAGGTACTGATGCCCTTCTATCCCTGGAGTCATTCATGTGACAAATATAAGGGGCTGGGCCTTGGGGATCACTGATGAGCAAAGTCGACGGCATCCCTGCCCTCATGGAGCTCACAGTCTATGGAGGGCAGGCCAATCCAGGTGGAACATTTGCAAAGCTTGTCTCTCTTCTTTCTGCTTTGCCCTCTCTACTTTCAGTGTCTCCATTTGTCCCAACTCCATTCCTTTCTGCATCTTCACTCTGTCCAGTCCTAGACCTTGGAGAGCTCTTCTAAACAGGCTGGTCCTACTGATCCCCCACCCCAAACCCCCCAGAGCCTCATTAAGTATCAACCTGACCGAGCTCAGTTTACTGGGATCCCAGGCTGAACCCAGGAAGGGGCCTGCCTGAGATTTGTAGCCACAGACCTTTTACTGGTATACCTACCCACTGGTCTAGCCTTTGGGCTGTTGTGTCATTGGCAGTGTTGGGATGATAAGTCACACTCACAGCTGGAGATCAGTGACAGGATTGTAGTAAAATACAAATGTAACCCATTCCATGATTTTGAGCAAGTCCATTACAATAAAGTCATGGAACTATGGCTTTTAAAGACTTCTGGACGAATGGAAATTTTGCCTACATGGAGGCTCTCTGTGTAGTGTGGTGATTTCACAATTTAGAATCCTTGAACACTCTGCAGACCTTGGTGACAAAGACCTAAATCCTAAAATCCTAACTTGCTACCTTTGGAGAGGACAGTTGCATTTAAGCAGCTCACCTCATGCTTCTCAAGCCTCAGTGTGCACAGTATCATCTGGGGGCAGGCAAAGCCATGAGTCACATGCCAGAGATTCTGAGGCAGTAGGTCTGGGTTGAAGTTTAGGAATTTGTAGGTTAGCAGGCACACCAGATGACCCCGATCAGGTGGTCCCTTTGAGAGCTTCCGCTGAAGGCATGCACAGCCAACCGTGGAAACTTCCATCTCTAATCAACCAGTGGGAAGGAGAGTTCAAACTACATTTATGGTTATCCAATTAAAGGAAAAATAATGATTAATATTTGAGCAGCATTTATAGTTTCCAAATGCTTTCACTAATGTGATCTCATTTGATTCTCCCAAGAACGTTGAAGGTGGGGTTTTTAGGTTCACCATTTTCTGGCTAAGAGCTAATGGGATGACAGAGAATTATGGCTTAGAGTCTGAATCCTGAGTTGAATTGATTTGAATCCCCTGAATTAAGAATCCCAGCTCTACTACACACTAGCTTTATGACCTTGGGCAAATAATGTACTTTCTTAGCTTTATGGCCTTGGGCAAATGATGTACTTTCTCTACTCCTCAGTTTTCTCATCTCTAAAATGGCAACAATGATAGGGTTTTATGAGGATTGAATTAGATAATGCAATTAAGTACTTCATAAGAACTCAGCAAATGTTTTTTAAAAAAAGAGCAAATAGAAACTGAAGGGATTTGGTCAAAATCATACGGCTAAGTACACAGCAGGGCTAGGTCTCACTCCCAGGGATGCCTGACTCCAAACATTGTTCCCCACAGAGCTGTCCTGTAGGGGCTTCTGCCATGACCTGGGGACCAGACATTTGTTGCCATAGCCAGTGCTCACCAAGGCTGCTCTGTCTTTGCCCAGGTGGTTGAGAGAGAGGCAGGTGGAGAGGCAGTGAGAATGTGTACACAGGCACACCTCGGAGTTATTGAGGGTTTGGTTCCAGACCACCCCAATAAAGCAAATATCACGGCAAATCAAGTCAAATGAATGTTTTGGCTTCCCAGTGCATGTCAAAGTTATGTTTGCCCTGTACTGTAGTCTATTAAGTGTGCAATAGCATCATGTCTAAAAAAAAGCAATGTGCATACCATGATTTAAAAATACTTTATTTTTATTGCTAAAAAAAGGCTAACAATCATCTGAGCTTTCAGCAAGTCATACTGCTCACAGATCACCATAACAAATATAATAATAATGAAAACCTTTGAAATATTGGGAGAATTACCAAAATGTGACACCGAGACACAAAGTGAGCAAATACTGTTGGAAAAACGGTACAGTAGACTTGCTAGAAACAGAATTGCCAAGCAACTTCAATTTGTAAAAAAAATACAATATTTACAAAGTGCAATAACAGGAAGCACAATAGAGCTAAGTGTGCCTGTTGCTCTGTGGGCAGTCCACCTGGTTAGACCTCAGTGAAATTGTGCAAAGATAGGGCTCCTGGCCTGATATGGACCAGGAAGCAGCTGTGAGAGGGAGGGGCCTTGCTTTCCAGACTGCCCTCCGGGCTGGAGGACAAACTTGAATGCCTACAGGGGCCAAACCAATAATGTAAGTGATAGCTAACTTTGAATTTATTGAGTCCTGCTGCGCACCATTTCATTTCACCCTTACAGCTCTGTACAGCTGGTATTACTTTATGCCCATTTTACAGCTAAAGAAATTGAGGCATAGAAGATTAAGAGACTTGTCCACAGTCTGGCAGCTAGGTAAGTGGCAGAGCTGGGATTTAAACCCAGCTCTGCTGCCTTCAAAGACGTCGTGCTTCACTGCTACACTATGCTGCCTTCTCCAAGGAGTGTCCCAGCTCTGATGGGTGCTGCCACCACCTCCCAGCACCTGTCCCCTCAGCAGGCAGGGGTTGTTCTACCGCCATGTGCACAGCCCTTGTACACCTGCCAAGTGTCTATTTAAATGAAGTTATCTTTGGGTCACAGTTTCTTCTCTGCATTAGTTATGAATTGCGATGAAAACAATACTTTATATTTTTTATAACGCTTTATAGTTTAGTGAATGCATTTGGCCCTCACAGCTCCCCCTGCTCTACCCCAGGAAACTGGGCCTCAGAGAGGTGAGGTCTTTCTGTCCAAGGTTGCACAGGGAGTGATTGGGGTAGGCAGGTCCAAAACTCAGGGAGTCCGGCCCCAGGCTCAGTACTTGTCTTTCCACCTGGCATGCCCTCATCATGCCTCACTTTGCAGGATTCTTTGATGCCCGAGCATTGGCAGTTGACTTCCGGAGCATCGGTTTTCGGGAGTGCCTCACTGAGGTCATCAGGTACCTGGGGGTCCTGGAAGGGCCCAGCAGCCGTGCAGACCCCGTCCGGATTCGCCTGCTCTCCCACCTCAACAGCTATGCAGCTGAGATGGAGCCTTCACCCACGCCCGCGGGTCCCTTGGCCTTCCCTGCCTGGCCCTGGTCCTTCTTTCATAGCTGCCCAGGGCTGTCAGCCCCGAGCAGCCAGCTCGCCATCCTAGGAAGAGTGCCTGGCCCCATCCTCCCCAGCGCCTCCTCTCTTGCTTACCCGATCCCAGCCCTCCGAGCCGCTCCTGTGCGCAGAGCTGCTGGCACCATCCTGCCAGCCCGGAGGAATTTGCTGCCCAGTCGAGGGGCATCTTCTTCCCGGAGGGCCCGCCCCCTGGAGAGGCCAGCTGCCCCCCTGCCCACGGCCCCCAGTGGCAGGGCTGCCAGGAGCAGCCACATGGCAGCCCTCCTGCGATCTTCTTCCCCCCCACCCCCTGGTGTTGTGGGGTCCCCTGCGTGTGTGGCTGTTCCTGCCCCCAGGCTCTCTTCCCTAGGGGCAGCCGGGAGACCAGCAGGAGCCATGCTCTACCACTCCCGGGTCTCTGAAGTCACTGAAATTGGGGTTTTCTGAGCTGGCTTTCGCCCCAGGAGTGAGGAAAGTTATTTTTCCAGGAGCCCCAGAAATGGCCCTGCTTCCTGGACTGGCTCGTATGTGAAGGCTCCTCCTCCTTCGGCCCGTCTCCCCTCCTCACTGCTCACCCCAGCTTGTCCACCCAGTGCTCCAGGAGCTGTTGGATCTCAGAGGCTTGGTCTCATGTCTTACCTGGACAGAGGAGTCCCGGGAGAGCCCCTGAGAGCTTTGCCCAGACCCTATCCCTGCTCCAACACACACAGGGCAGCAGACATGTATGTTAGGTCTGGAAACAAAGTTTTAGCCTAAAAGGCACAATGGCCTGAGGCAGACTGTTTACCTAGAGAGATCAGACCCCAGCCAGGAGCAGTGACTGAATACTGACTGGCTGCAGCCTTCCCATACCCTTAGGCACAGAACATAGTGTCTGCCTCACTTCCTGAGACAGTAACTTAGCAGGGCCCCCCACCCCCCACCCCCACCCCCGCAAAGAGGTCTCTGGGGAACCCTGTCTGCCCCCACCCACCCCATCGCACTGAACCATAGGATAGACCCATTGTCCACCACGGCCAAGGTCTGGGACCTGGGAACCCAGCAGGGCCTGCTCCTGCCCTCTTCCTAGCTGAGTGACAGATCTCTGCACACAGCTGGGAGATTTTGGGGGTAGCAGTAAGGCCCCTCTACAGGGTGTTCTTAACACCAGTCCTCAGACAGCACTCCCAGGCAGGAGCCAGGATTGAGCAGAGAATCTGGCTCCCTGCCTGTCGTCCAGTCACCCTCCTCCAGACATGTGGTCCATGTTGGGCGCACAGTGTGAGGGCCTTGTTCCCACGTGATGGTCCCCAGAGAGGAATCCTCTTGGGATTCAGCACCAGACATTTGTGCAGCCTGGTCTGCATCCGGCCACAGAGCCCAGACTGCTGGGACAGCCACAGGCTGTCGGACTGGACAAAAATAACTGTGAGGAGGGGCGAGAGGAAGGACAGTCAGAGGCGGCTTGGTCCTGCAAGGTCGCATGGTTGGTCAAGGGCCTGAGATCCTGTTCACCCAGGATCCCACGCAGCGGGCTCTGCCCCAGCCCGGGCCGCTTTTCCTCTGAGTGAACAAATAGCCCGACAACCATTCCCAGTGGAATAGCAGAGACTGGAAAAGATTGGGGCAGTCCCAGGCATGACATTCAGCTGGTCCACTGTTGCCAGACCTGTTGTTAGGATGTAGAAACATTTCTGTGCTCATTGGCAAATATCTCCTTCCTCTGGGCACCACTCCCTGCCATCCCCCGCCCCAACACCCACCACCACATGGTGTTTCCCCCAGGATCCCATGCTGATTAATGCCTGGCAGACCCAAGGCATGGGGTCCTCCAGCCAGCAATTGGTTGGTGCTTATTCTGCACTGGTTACTAAATACTTGGAGTGTCACCCCTGGGAAGACTCCCCACCTCCACCCTTTGGTGGAACCACCCTCCCCAGAGGCTGAATCAAGGAGACTCCATGGGCTCAAAAGTAAAGTTTGCAAAAACCCTGGGGGAAAAGGGCCCTTTCAGAGAAGTGGGTCAGAGGGCAGAGATCATTTCAGTGACCCAGAAAGCTCTTTTGAAAAGGCAAATTCCTTAAGGAGGCATAAAGAGCTAAAGTAATTCTTTCACGCCTCAATGTGAGTTTGATTAGATTGCTGTCCTGAACCCATCTGAGAGGTGCAGCAGTGAAGCGAGAGGGAGCCCATTCAAGGAGGGGGTCACTGGCCAGGAGTGCTCCTGAGGGAGGTCGAGAGGGATTGCGGGGCAGTCAGCAGACGCCCGAGAGCTGGGAGAGGGTGACCTAGAGAGGTGGCAAAAGGCTGAAACCCACTTCACCTTCTCACAAAGGCTCCTCGCCCTGTCCCCTCTCCCTGCCCCGCTTCCCCTCCTTCCCCTTCCCAACCCTGCTCCCTGGCTTTCCCAGATGGTGGCTCCCTGCTCCCAGGATACCAGCTCAGTGCTGCAGTCCTGCAGCTTGGTGACTTGCTAGCCTGAGAATTCAACATATACTCATAGTGAGGCCGTGGGAAACCCATTTCCATGTTTCCAGTACCCAACTCCAAACAAGAATCTGTTGACAGCATTTCATGAGGTGGAAATGGCCCAGAACTTTCAGATTCTTGGTTGATGTTGTTAGCCCAGGAGATTGTGAGGAAAAGGTGACCGGATGTATCTGTTTCTATGGTTGAGGACTTACATCTTTTGCTTATATATCCAAGCCTTTCTAGTACCCCCAACTCCCACCCCATTTGCTGGGGGTCTTACAGACATCCAATAAAATTTTTTTTTAGTTCTGGTAACCTCTGCCAGATTCTACTTCTTAAAATTTTAGAGTCCATCCACTTCTTCCTGAACCCACAGCCATCACCCTGGGCTGACATCAGCACCTCTTTCTCCAGTCACTGCCCTCCGAAAGGTCAGCTTGCTTCCCTCTTGCTCTGTCAATCAGTTCTGAACAGCAACCGGAGAGAACTTGAAACATGCAAATAATATTGTATTAACTCTGGTTTAAAACCCTTACTCTATTATTCCAAAAATCCAAGCTTTTTATTTTCTGGTTCCAACCTAACTTCTAGCCTCTTTTCCCACCTCCAGGATTTTGCATATGCTGTTCCCTTGCCCAGAATGCTCCTTCCCTACCCTTTGCATGGCTGAGCTCTTCATACCCTCAAGCCTTGGCTTCAGTGTCACCTCCTCAGAGAGGCCTTCCCCGACAACTGTCTTGAATAGCTCATCTTTCTCCAAGTCCCCTGTTCTTTCCCTTCATAAGAAATGTGCCACAGCACATCCATTTCTGTGTGTCTCCCCCACCAGCATGTAAGCTCCATGAAGCCGGGGATCATGTCTGCTTTGCTTTCTGCCCTGGAATCAGAACCAAGCATGGTGCCTGGCTCAGAGTCAGTATTCAATAAATATTTGTTGAATAAATGAACTGGCAGGGTGAGGAATCTTCCGAACTCAAGCCGATGGATGGTACAGGGTTGGGGTGAACCCCCCACTGGCTGACTTTGAGGGGAAGCTGGAGAGCAAAGTGAAAGACAGGGCCAAGAGACTGAAGTTCTGGCAAATGGTGAGGAGGCTCTGGCCAAAGAAAAGTGCAAGTGTGCTGGCTCTGGAGTGTACACTGACATCCGACACCAGGCGGGTGTCCCTCTAGCAGGTATTGTTCCCTGCTCTTGGCCTGGCTCTCTTTGATGGATCCAGCTCGCAACGAATCCAACAAACATCTGTGGAGATCTGCTCCGTGCCCGGCCAGGAACGGTGAGGGCAGAGGTGACAAGGACATTGTCATCAGAGAACACACACCCCTGTCTAAGTAATAGTTTGGTGAGGAGAGAGTGGAGACAGAGGTCTGTTGAAAAGCGGGGACACAGAGGGGTTATCTGCCTCTGCTAGGGTGGCCATGGGCAAGGGTGAGGAGGGGTGCTGGGAGGAAGCCTTCCTGGAGGAGCGGGAAGAGAGGCATTCTAACAGCAAAAGGAACCATTGTGCAAAGACCTGGCGACTCATCAAGGGGCTCTCTGGAAGGTGGCTCTAAGGTGAGCACTGTCTTCCATGACAGAGCAACAGGTAGGCTAGTCTGGGTAATAAAGCCAGATTTCCAGGGTTCAGGTCCATCTCCATCACTTATCAGGGCTGTGGCCTTGAGCAAGTTGCTTAACATCCCTACACTTCAATTTTCTCATTATAAAACAGGGATGATTACAGTAATGGCTACTGTTAACGGAGTGGTAACTACATACCAGCCACTGTGCGAAATGCTTTTCTTGGAATGTTCCCATTTTGCAGATGAGGACACTGAACCAAGCCACCCTCTCCCAAGATAGGTCAGAATCGAATGGGATAACAAATGTAAAGCCTTAGTATAGGTCTGGGCCACAATCTTTCCATTAGTGTCATTAATGCAAAGAGGCTCAATACAAATTGTGGAAGTCCTTGAGTGCCATGCAGAGCTTGGGCTTTAGCCTGTGGACAGCGGAAGCCGTGGAAGATTTTGCCAAAGGAATGCTCAGGTCACACCTTGTTTAAGAAACTCCTGCTTGGGGTGGCGTGGATGGGTGACTGGGAGGAGGAGTATTCAGACTCAAGTCCACCTATTCATTGGAAACACCTAGATGCTTTAAAAAAATATCAGTGCCTGTGCCCCAGAGATGATACTTGTAACTTGTGTGTGCTGAGGCCCCAGCATCCCGTAAGGAGGTGTGAAGAAAAGAGTCAGGATTTCCTTCCTAGTCAAGGTTAATTTCCATTCAGGAAGCTTGTGAGCCTGAAAAGGGCTGGTGCTTTCTGAGAAGCAAAGCAGAAATTAATTTCCACGAGGGTATCTCTGTCATCCAGCTACATCTTAATCCCCAGCCTATAGCAGATGCTTAAGAAACATTATGTGTTGAAAGCTTTGGGGACTTGGGATTCATTCAAAAGTCACTGAATATTTCATGATTTCTGGACACCTAAAGACGTTAGCTTCCTCCTCACCTTCCTGGGAAAAGAGGGTAGGAAAACTCAGGCCTGGATATCAACTGATCCCATTAATAATAGTAAACATTTTTGAGACTTTGACCTACCTTATCTCATCTGATCCTCATATAGCTCTGTGAGTAGGTACTCTTATTACCACCATTTTACAGAAGAGGAAATTGAGACACAGTTTGTTAATGAAAGCACCCAGTTCACAGCCCGAATAAATGTTCGAGCCAAAATTAAAACCTAGGCCTGTCCAATTCAGTCTTAACCAATTCAGTACACTGCTTCCTTCCCAACCTGCCTCTTGTAATCGAAACCCAAAGACATTCAGTGGTAGGCCTGACAGGACTGATGGGCTGGACTGTCAAGTTAGCCTGGGAAACCTTCATCTCCACCATGCTTTTCTCACCCTGTGCTGGTGCAAGTAAAGCTTGGCTGACGTAACAAAGAGGCCCAGGAATAACTCACTGGATGAAAGAAGACAGAAGTTTATTTATCTCTCGTGTAACTGCCTAATGAATATTCCAGATCAGCCAGAAGCTCTGATCAATGGAGATGCACTAGGACCCAGTTTCCTTCCATCCTGACCCCCTGCCATCTCCTAGGGCATGGCCCTGCACAGTTGAAGATAGGTCTCCATGGGTTTGAGCCAGCAGGAAGGGAAAGAAAGCTTAGTGGAGGCACGGCCATAGTCGTAAAGCCTAGGCCCTGAAGTAGCACACACATGTCTATCCACATTCCACTGGTGAGAACTTCGATGGTTAGCCACATCAAACTGCAAAGGAGGCTGGGAAAATCATGTTTGCCCTGTTCTCTGAAATAAGGGTGAGTTGGATATTGGCAGATAGTCTATCATCTTGCCATTACCTCGCAGCCTGGGAGGGTGAGCCCTGGGAATGGGGTAATTAGGGCCATCAGAAGCTACTGACTGCCCGGCTCACGTGCATGTGTGTATGTGTGTGTGTACATATGCCTGTGTCTGTGTGCACGTGATCTGGAGGTCAATTTACCTAGAGTTTAAGGAACTGGGCACAGGGGCTCCACCTACCACTCTGTGATCCCACGGGGGCAGGTTGGATGCCCCCAGATGGAGTTGTGTCTGCACTAGGCCCAGCTCTCCTGAGAACTCTCCTAGAAAACACAGTGTAAGACAAGGAGGATCTGTTGCTCTAGGATGGCCAGTGGGCCCCAAGCCAACTGAGATCAGTGTCAGCTGAAGGGCTTGTGTGCCACACAGCACCCGGAAGGCCTGCTTTCGCCATCTTGGCTCCCACTAGGGAGGAGGCACTGAGAGAGGCTCACACCTTCCCTGACCCACACTGGTTGTCGTGCTCTCTTCTCATCCCAGCTGTCCAGGACACAACCAGCCCCGAAGCTCTGGCCCAAGGCTGGGCCCCTTGGGGCTGTGCGTTCTGTTTGTCGAAGTTGAGTGTCTCATGAATAAGGCTACTGAGACACCCTTGCTAATTCCTTGGCAATGGCAGGTGAAAAGCGGCCAGGCGTTAGGTCTCCAAACACAGACTCCCAGGCTCCCCAGACTTTTTGCTTCATATAAGAGGGAAAAGACAGAAGAATTTGTTCAGCACATGGATCTCAGAAAGCTGGCCGGCAGGCCTATGCTGCCATGAGTCCAAGGGCCATTTTAAACTCAGGCTTGACTCAAGCATTTGGGCAATATCTGGATTCTACTGCTCCACTCAAGGAAGTCCAGAGTGGAAATCCCAACCCAGGCGCTCTGCATGTTCTGTTGGAGCCTCTTAAAATAGTGAACCATCCACACATTGCCTACACCTCCAGCAACCCTCAAAGGAACCATCAGCAGGAAGGGAAATGGTGCTTCATGTCATACAGCACGAACAGTTCAAAGTGCTTCCACGTGTGTTAACCTCATTGATGCCTCTCAACAGTTAGGTCAAGGGATACAGGGCAGAATTATCATCTGCATTATGCAAATGAGAAACCCAATCTTATTTCAGGTAAAATGATTTGCTCCAGATCAGAAAATAGTAAATGGCAAAGCTTGTTTGGAGAGCAGTAGAAGGTCACAGATCATAAGCAGGCACAGAGAAATCGTATAACGTTAACCAGTACTGAGCACCTGCCATGTGCAGGCCCTGTACCAAGTGCTTTAAATGCAGAATCTGTTTATCAGCACAACCCCATGATTTGGGTTTTGGTTCTGTTATTATCTCCATTTTACAGTGAGGAAACAGAGGTGCAGAGAGATTAAGTAATTTGTCCGAGGTAACACAGATACTGAGGGGCAGTGCTCTTAACTTCCAAGTTCTATGGCCTCCTATGCGCTGTAACTTCTGTGTGCACTCCCTCCAGGCATCAGAGGTGGGGGGTACCCGGGCCTCCACAATGGCTCCCAGCTTACCCCTCAAGGCTTTGGTCTCAGACCCATCAGTGTTAACTCAGCCACCCCTTGAACACGGAAATCAGCTCTGCCTGCCTTCATAACAACACTTAAGGAACACCGACTATGTGCCAGGCGCTTATCTATGTGCTGAGATATAGCAGTGAATGAAACAAAACCCCAGATTCATGGAGCTACATTCTCCTGAGGGGCAGACAATAAACACCCAGACAAATACATACATGAAATGCTTGATGGAGAAGAAGGATAAGGTGGATAAGGGGACAGAGTGATGGGGAGGAGATGCTGTTTTACATGGGACGGACAGGGAAGCCCAGAGGGGGCAGTGTGAACAGAAACTGGAAGCTCCCCGAGAGGAGGGCGATCCCGGCAAGGAGCGTCAAGGGCAGGTTTCAGAAGCCCATGTAGCTGGAGTGTAGACAACAAGGGGTGGAGTGTCGGGAGATAAAATTTGGGGTTGGGTGGTGGGAGGGTGTCAGATTTTACTCAGGGGGAGGCAGGAAGGCACTGGAGGGTGAAGTGTGGGTGAGACTACGATCTGACTACATGTCAGGAGTCACAGTGTGAAGGGGCGAGGCGGGAGCATGGGAGCAGGGAGGCCATCGTGGCCTCTCCAATTCCAGTGACCTCCTTCACACCACCTCAACTGCTCACTCCCACGGAACTCACCGTCACCAAAAACGCTTTTCCAAGAAATCCTCACTTTGTACATCCTCTCAGCCACACGTGCTCTCCGTCAAGCCCCCTCTGCTTGGCCTTCCCCTGGCAAAAATTCTCCAACCTCAAGGAGAATTCTTCAAATCACTGACCACACCCCCACCCCACTGTGGCCATCGGTCACCTCCTGGTTTCACTTCCCTCCTTACCAAGCTAAGGGCCCATGGACCCTCTTGCTCATAATCACCCCTTGTCCCGTCTCTCCCTCCACTGCAGTCACTTGGTGTGGAGACAGACTCTAGAGTGGCCCCCATGACCCTTGCCTCCTGGTGTCCATGCCCTTGTATAATCCCCTCCTCTGAGGGTAGGCAGATCATGTGACCTGCTTCTAAAAAATAGAATATGGCAAACATGAGGGATATGCCCCCCATGATTAGAGTGTGTCAGATGGCAAAGGCGATGGGGGCCACCGCATGATTATCCTGCCTTACATAAGACTCTGTCTTAGTCTGGAAGGAGTCTCTCCTTGCACGCTTGATGAAGGAAGTGGCGTGTTGGTAAGCCCAGTGGCACAGAGCTATGAGTGGCCTCCAGCCTCAGGGGCAGCCTCCAGCTGACAGCCCACAGGAAGCCAGGGCCCCGTCGAGGAAATGAATGCCGCCAACAACCTGAGTGAGTTTTAAAGTGGATTTTTCCCCGGTTGAGCCTCCAGGTGATCCTGGCCAACACCATGATGGCAGCTGTGTGAGACACTGGGCAGAGGGTCCATCTAAGCCATGTCCAGAAATTGTGAGATAACAAACGTATGTTGTTTAATACATATGTTAAACTCCCACTAACAGTTTGTAGTAACTGTTACACAGCAATAGATACTTATTAGGCAAAACCTGAATCTTGGTTACAGACAACTTCCTGCCTGTTCTACATCTGTTAGGAAAGAGTCATTCAATTGGCTAGAAAAGTCATTGGTTTGACTTCATTCATGATCAGAAACCCCAAATGGGGAGCTCCATCTGCTTCTCCTTCAGGCTGGCTCGCCAGCTCACCGTGATGGCCACGTTATTACTCGACCTCTCTCCTCACAGCCCCATCACCCTGTCCATCTCGTTCTCAGATGACACTGCTTCATTCCTCATGTTGAATATAGACGCTTTGGGTGACCTTGCAAATCGTATTATTTTCTAAAATCAACAGCATTGGGGTGTATTTACAATATGATAAAATTTACCAATTTTAAATGTGCAATGCAATAAGTCTTAACAACATATACACTCAGGTATCACCACAGTTGTTATACTGAACATTTCTGTCCCCCAGAAAGTTCCCTCCTACCCCTTTGTAGTCAGTGACCTCCTCCCACCTCTTGCCCTGGCAGACACTGATCCATTTTTTGTCACTATCATGTTGCCTTTTATGAATTTTTATAAATGAAATCATATAGTATGTAATCTCTTGAGTCTGGCTTCCTTCACTTGGCATAGTGCTTTAGAAATCCATCAGGTGCTATGAATCAGTCCCCTCCTTTTAATTGCTGAGTAGTATTTCACTGTATGGATATACCACAACTTGTTGATCATTCATCTGCTGATGGTCATTTGGGCTGTTTCCTATGTTTTTGCTTTCTAAGTTGTTTCCTATGGTTTTTGAACACATAAAGACTATTCAGAAGTTTATTTTTTGGAATACACAATTTGTTCCTATTCCTTAAAATTACTTATTCCAAACACTAGTTCTTTCTTAACCTTTAAAACTGAGCTTACAAGTCTTGTTTGAAAATCCAACCATCTTTAGCAAATGCTTCTAAGGGATCTTTTACAAAGTTGCATTGCCAAACATTTTAAAGTGCATTTGTAGATGAATGGATCTGATTTCACTTTTCTGTACCTCACTTACTTGATATAAACAAAGCCATCCTGAGGGTTTAAATCATTTTTATAAATCTAATAAATCCAACTTATAAATATGGCAAACCTTAAGTTCACTTAAAAAAATCTATTAATATAAAAAAACTAAATGTATGTAGATATCTCCTTCAAACAGAAATGTTAATGTGAAAGTTCTGCTTCTTGGTTTAGCATGCTGTGCTTTTTCTAAATCTTCCTGAGGTCAAGTTGTATACTCACATCAGGTACCAACTAAGGAAAAAAGTCACATCCAGGTAGCAGAGGCTAATTAATCCTTCATCTTCCTGTGGGTGAAAGATGTGTTCCTGTTAAAAAAAGAAAAAGACCACAACCCTTCCAGTCCACTGAGGTCACCCACCCACTGCAAGAGATAGTGGTGAGGCTGTGGGTGCCATCCACGTCCTTACCAGGGCCTCCAGTTCTGTCTGTGAGTTGAATCTGCTGAGAGGCCTTCATTGTATAGCTGGTGGGGGTGTGAAACAGTGACAAGTGTTGGCTTTGGGAGCTTTTTCTATTTGATGCAAGGAGGACTGAAAGTTTCTCACTCAACCTGAGAATCTCAGGAAGGTGACTGCCTGACCCACATGGCCTGGTGCCCCAACAGGCCCTTTTAAGTAAAAAGGCCCAAGAGGATTTACAGGTAGATTAGGAATGACAAGTATCTGGCACAGGAACAGCCACGGTATTACTTGACCTCTCCCTGGCCCTATCCCTATGGTAGACATTGCTGATCAATTGTTGCACCCCTTCCCTCTTGTTAGGACAGCGTGACCCAGAGCCAAACCTAATTAACTGAGGTTGGCACAGGAGATGAAACCCGGCTTTGTTCCCTGGACTAACTGTAACCAGCTCTGTTGAGAAAATGAGGTCTGTCTGCCTGCCCCTCACTCAGGACTACGTTAGTGGGTAACCAGGCTTGGGGTTTTGCAAGTTCATTCCTGTTTTCTGTGAATAACTGCAGCCTGCAGGGTGATGACCCAGTGCAGTGAATGGTACCCACCCTGCCTTGGACACAGAGGCTCGTGCTTCTGTAGGGAGATCCCGAGTGGGGAGGTGCAGGGGCTCCCTAGGACACCGTGGGGAGGATCTGAGGAGAGAGAACTCAGGCAGCGTGTCCTGGGCAGAGCTCCGTAGGCCTCCCTGTGTGGCCCTGGGTGAGGCTGGGTCAGAGCTGCCAAAGTTACGTCTCCACCTCAGGCCCCAAAGTCCAGATTTGGACGTCCAACAGCCACATGTCTAAGAGGCATCCAAAACTAACATGTCCCAAACCAAACTCCTGATTCCTGCCCCTTCCCTGACACACTCCTCCCCAAAATCTCACGGTCCCAGGGAATGACAGCTCTGTCCTAGCTGCTCAAGCTAACTGCCCTGGAGGTGCTCCTTGACACCTCTCTTTCTCACAGCCTGCATCCCTGTCAGAAATCCTATCAGCTCTACTTTCACGATATACCTAGAATCTGTCCACTTCTCACCACCAGCACTACTATCCTCTGGTTCAAACCCTGAGCACGTCTCCATCTCTCCTACGGATCCCTGCAGTGGCCTCCTCACTGGGCTCCCTGCCTCCGCCCTTGCCCCTGCAGTCCCTTCTCCTCACAGCAGCCACAGGGAGCTGTGAACACAGAAGTCAGATGAGGTCACCCTTTCACTTGCCCTTTCCAGTGACTCCCCAGCCCACAGAAAGGCCAGAGCCCTCCCATGGACTACAAGGTCCTGCACCCTCAGCTCCCACCCACAAGCCTCACCCCCGGCCCCATTTCACAGAACATGCCCCACTGCCAACTCCCTTCTGCTGCCCTGGCCTGTATTAGTAAGAGTATTTCAGAGAAACAGAACCAATAGGAAGCATATTATGTATGCGGAGAGAGAGGGACTTATTTTAAGGAATTAAAATTCCTTACATAAGACTGTCTTAGTCTGGAAGGAGTCTCTCCTTGCATGCTTAATGAAGGAAGTGGCATGTTGGTAAGCCCAGTGGCTTACACACATGCGCGCACACACACACACACACACTCACTCACTCACTCACTCACTCACTCACTCACAGAATTGTGGGGGCAAATCCAAAATCTACAGGGGAGACCAGCAAGCTGGAAATTCAGCAACAGTAGACATTGTAGCCTTGATCTGAAGGCTGGAAACTCCAGCAGAATTTCTATGCTGCTGTCTCGGGGCGGAGTTCCTGCTTCTTCAGGGGACCTCAGTCTGCTCTTCAGGTCTTCAGCCGATTGGATGAGGTCTACCCGCATTAGAAAGGGTAATCGGTTTTACTCAAATCTACTGATTTAAACATTAATCACATCCAAAAAGTACCCTCACAGCAACAGCTAGACAGGTATCTGAACAAAGAACAGGGCACCATGGCCCAGACCAGTTGGCATGTAAAGTTAGCATCTCATGGCCTCTGTACCATTCCTTGAGGGCAGGCATGTTTCATCCCAGGGACTCTACCCTTACTCTTCTCTCTACCAAATGCTCAACTCCCAGAGCCACAGACTCCTAGATACCCAGAAGCCCGCTCCCTCACCTCCTGCGGGTTTTGTTGAATGTTGCTTCAGTGACAGCTTCCTGGCAGCCCCATCTTGAATTGCAAGCCTTCTTCTAAGCCTAGCACTTCCAGGATCTTTTTTTCACCATCCTCATTTCTCATAGCAAGCAAAACCCCAAACTTTTTGTTTATTGACAATCTCCCTCCCTAGCATGTAAGCTGCAGGACACAGGGATGTCTGTGTGTGTGTTTGCTCCATCTCAGTCGCTACAGCAGTGGTATGAGAACACAGTAGTCACTTAAGAAATATTGGTTGGCTTAATAACAATAGCTCAATTTTATTAAGTACTTACTGAGTACCAAATGCTGTTCCAAAAACTGTTCACGTGTCATCTTATTTCTTTTTTGCAGTCAATAGTTTTATGAGGTAAATCCTAACATTCCCACAGATGGGTGAAGAAACTGAGGCACGGAGCTCCCTGGTGCTAGCTAGCATGTGATAGAGCCAGAATTTTAATCCAGATGGTCTGACTCCAGAGACTGAATTCTTAGACACTCTGCTATGTTCATCTCCAATTAATTAGTTAGTTCATGAAAAAAAAAGAATGAAAGATGAATATCATACCCATACCAGAAACAATGAATTTTGGAGTAGGACTTGGGTTAAAATTCCATATTTTCTATGTATTGCAATATGTGATTTGGACAATTTTCTTAGCTTCTCTAAAACTCAGGGTCCTTGTGGGCAGAAAGGGAAAAATCTACATTTTTATTACCAAATGTTAGCTGTTTCGACCCTTTGGTTGTATTGCTCCCATTCTCGATCCATTATTGCCCTCTAGTGGTCAGAGAAAATAATGACTTCGTCACTGAGTTGCTACAAATAAAACAGTAGGTGGTTCTTGGTTCCTTTGCTCTCCTGGATCCTATTAGTCTCCAGAGACTGAGTGACAATCAGGCCTCCTCAAAGGAAAACAGGAAGGACTAGCCCACACGGGTCCCTACGGAGCAGAATGGCTCCAAAGAAATGACCTTTATGAAAAAATAAGTTAGCCAACCTTCCTACCCAAAGACACACAAAAAGAGTAACAGGCTCAGTAGGTTTCACAGTTGAGTTTTTACAGATCCTCAAAGAACATGTTCTTCCTATGTGCTATTTGATTTTGTGTGCCAAATGCCCAGATACCTGGTCAGACATTATTGTGAGTGTGTCTGTGAGAATATTGGTGGATGATGCTAACATTTGAATTGGTTAACTGACTAAGCAGATAGCCTCGTAATGTGGGTGGGCCTCATTCAATCAACTGAAGACCTGGGAAGAATAAAAAGGTTGAGTAAGTGGTAACTTGGCCTACCTAATTATTTGGTCTGGGACATGGGCCTTTTCTGGCCTTCTGACTCAAAATGAGGCATCAGATCTTTCTGAGTCTCAAGGCAGCTGGGTTTTGGACTGGAATTTATACCTTTGGTTCTTCAGGTTCTCCAGCCTCCCACCTCAGAGTGGAGCTACACGTTAGCTCTCCTGAGTATAAAGCTTGCTGACTGTAGACCTTGGGACTTGTCAGCTTCAATAATTGTGAGAGCCAATTCCTTATAATAAGTTTCTTTCTCTGTATACACACATATATACATATGTACACACACACACACACACACACACACACACAGTGGCACCCACAACTCTCTTCAACTCTCTTTTCTGTCTATGTATTTGCTTGCTCTCTCTATATGGAATCATACAAAATGTGGCCTTTGTGTCTGGCTTCTTCATAGTAGCCCTGAGATTCCTTTTATTGCTTAATAATATTCCATTGTTATGGATATGCTGCATGTTGTCTACTCATTCATCAGTTGATGGATATGTGGGCTGTTTGCACTTTTGGTTATTATAAATCTCCTTGTGCTAATTCGAGTGCTGCTATGAACATACATTCTGTTTTGTTCACAGAAGTAGATTAGGATACACATCAGATTTATAACAACAGTGGCTCCTGAGAATAAAAAGGAGGGAGAGGAATTGGACCCAGGCAAGGAACAAAAGGGCCTTCAGCTTTTTCTGTGATGTTCTATTTATTTTATGTAAACAATGTATCTGGGCCAGAAAGGTCAACAGTTGATTATTCTGCATGATGAGCCCATGGATGTCTGTTATATTATTCTCTGGGCTTTTCTAAAATATTTTAAAATTTTAAAATTAAAACAATATATATTCTGGATTTAAACATTCTTGTAACAAAAGGTCTGGCATGGAATGGGGGCTGTGGTGTCTTTCTAGGAAGAGTGGGGAAAGGCCAGGAGTAAGAAGCTAAGCCCAGGGCCAGATAGGAGCAGCTGGAGGCCCTTTGAGCTCTGGAACAGAAGCCCATGGCCCTGCCTTCATGTAGCTCCAGGGACCCCAGGAAGAGGGAGCAGATCTGGTCTCCATGACCCCTGCTGGCAATCAGGACCCTATCTGCAACCCTGTCTCTCCTGACTTCTCAGCCACACTCCTGGAAGAAGTCATCCACCCCACCCCACTTTGCCATCCTCATTGTCCTCATGTCCCAATTTCCTCAACCCTATGTTCAGGACCAGTTACATAATCTGTAAGGCCTAGTACAAAATGACAATGTGGGACCCCTTGTTCAAAGGCTGATGCCAAGGTGATTTCTTATGCCAGAGGGGTAGCCCCAAGCTGGGTGGTGTCAACATGCAAGAAACCTGGTCAAGTCACTGGGCTTATTCATTCCCTCAGGCATTCATTCATTCAGATGAGTGCTTTGAACATGCCTGGCACTGTGCTAGGTGCTGGGTGTATGATGGAGAGCAACACAAAGTCCAGCTTCAAGAGCCTACATTCTAGTGGGGGCTGCAGATTCAATCCCAGACACAAAACAGGTCATTGCAAACTGCAGGAAGAGCTATGGAGGGCAAGTAGAGGGGCCTGTGAGATAATCACACCAGGGATCCCCCCACAAGAGAGTGATGTTGGAGTGGATTTTATCCTAGCGAAAGTGGGGACTGGTTTGGGGGTAGAGCTGGGGAGAACATTCCAGAATATTCCTGGCAGATGAGAGGGTGACATCGTCAAGGACTTGTAGACCAGTGTAGCTAGAGCCAGGGAGGCCCAGATGGAACTGAAGAGAAGCCTCAGTCCCTGGAATGCCCCCTTCATGGCACTCCATTTGCTCTATTATTTCCTTAAACTTTGTCTTTAAATTGGCTCCCTTTGTAGGTATCCTTACGCTATGCAAGGATATTCATGCAATCAAAGGACTGGCATACCACTTACATTTTTTCTAATACACAGCTGAAATTTTAAAATGTTCCTCCATGTTCCACTAAAATCATCCCCCTTGTCTCCCCAGTTTGGAAAATGCCATTGCCAGCTCCTCTCTTAGAGCCGCGGAAAGCCTATAACAGGATTGCTGCTGGGAGAGGCCAGTGGCATGGTCTCATTTACATTTTGAGAAATGATTCTGGCTGTCACATGCAGAGTAGATGACAGGGGCTCCGGAGGCTGTTTGCAGGTATCCAGAGAGGAGCTGTGAGGGATATTTGGGAAAGGGGGAGCACGGCCTTCCCACTAGTGCCCACAAAGCCCCACCCTCCACCCAAACCATGAATCTCCTCGTGCTAATTCAAGGCCTTTTCCAGATAAGTGGGTTTTTCTGGGAACCTCATATCTCAGTATCAGCCCAAAGGCTGCCTGAGTTCATACAGTGTGTCCAGCACTCATGAGCACCCAGCTTTGTGGGCCAGTTCGGGGTGACCGATGTTAAGAGTTTGGGGTAATGTCCAATCAGTCCTGTGGTCTCCAGTCCAAAAACACAGGCTCCCACAACTAACCACTCTGCACATGCTTCAGGGATGAGGTGGGTTACATGGTTTCTACCACCCGTACGTGGAGGGTTTAGAGATCCACACGCTTCATCACTGGACCTCACTGCATTGTTACTCCTCATGACCCCCCCGCCAGGTCCTCCCTCCCTGCCAAACCTTCTACCGTCTGGAAGATTTGACTCCCTCTCATGTTGCTTCCCTGAAGACCTGTCTGTTTATTCTCCCGTCTCCCAGATCTGGCCTCCTCCACTGCTGCTTCCAAACCATTCCCCCTCCATCCTTCTAAAAGATAACACAACCTCACCGCTTTTAAGACTCCTGCAAAACTGCCCATTACTCCTCCAGTTTATCTGCTGCTTGAAGGAGCTGGAAGGAGGGATGTTCTAAATGCCACCCAGTGCTAAATACCAGGGATATAGCAGCCAGTGAACGAGGCTGACATGACCTGCCCCCGACCCTGTGTGGTGGCCAAGCAGGCGTTTCCACTACATCCACACTTCCATATGAGGAAGGGAAGAGAGGCTTTTTGGAGCGGGCAGTGTCTGAGCTGCAGATTTCAGAGAGGCTGGAGTGCTCCTGGGAGGTGGATGGTGGGGTCATGGATGAGGGAGAGGACAGCAGAGGCTAGGCTGTTTGGGAAGCCATTGCTAAGGCATTTGAAGATGATTTGAAGGCAATGAAGAGAGGCTGAAGGGATTAAGCAGGGGAGTGGCAGGAGGCTTTGCACTTTGGGAAGAATGCTGGCTGCCCTGCAGAGAATGGAAGGGAGTGGAGAAGAGACCCAGGCTGAGAGACCAGTTGGCGTGGGAGGGGGAGGGGGGTCAGCCTGGAGATACTGCAGGCTGGGATCAGGACCTAGGACATGGTGGTTGGCGGGGTGGGTGGGGGGGATGGGGTGAGAAGAAAAACGGCCTGATGCCCAGGTTCTTCTTGGTTCAACTGGGTGAGTGGCACGAGTTGGCTGAGCGCTTGCTGTATGCCAGGAACTGAAGATTCAGGAGCATGAATAAGACCTACAGGCCCGTGTCCTTACAGAGCTTCACACTCCTAGTAAGTGAGCACATTCTAGATTTTCATGCATTCTTTGAAGGCACTAAGCTGAGCACCATGATAGAGAATCACAGAGGCACCTCCTAGAGAAGGTGACGTCCCCGAGGAGGAGATGCCTGAGCTGACATCCGGAGTATGAGAAAGGCGAGGCCAGGGAAGGTGGGTCCAGGAGAGGTCCCAGCTGACCCAGATGACGCGCACAAGGCCCAGGGGAGCTGACGTGGATGTAGTAGGTCCAGCAAGAGTGATTCCGTATGAGCCTGGAGTTGCTGCCCAGGAACCCCTTCTCCTCCTCCTGGGGAGGGATGCTGGAGGCGGTCACATCCCTCTGTCCCAGCCTGAGCCCCCCAGGCCCCACCCCCTCCTCATTCCTGGGGGACCCTGTCTCGTGACTCTTCACCCCCTCGGGGATCCCCCATCTCTCCTATCGGCTCAGATCCTCAGCGGTGAACACCTCATTACCGCCATCTTGAAAGCCTCCCTGGATGGATGTGCGGCTTGAAATCCCATCCAGCTGCACTGCTGTCAATGTTCCCACCTTGCTCGATGCTCTTCAGTCCCCTTCCCCATTGCTGGGGTGCGGTGTTCTCTCTTCTCCCCTCCACTGACTTCTTCCACCTTATGTATGTGCTGGTGACTCACACACACACCGCCATTTGTTCATTCAACCAGAACTTATAGAAGACCTACTCTATGCCAGACATGGTGCTGGGCAGTGGGGAATATAATGGTGAACAAGACAGATACTGTCCCTTGACTTGGAGCAGTTTATAGTCTAGCAAGCTAGACATGCTGGAACTGACAGGCGATGGCATGGGCTGTGATGGAAGTTGGCAAAGTAAAACAGTGGCTAAGCTGCCTTAGTCAGCCTAGGTCTTTAGGAGGAGGTGATATCTCAGGGGGGACCTAAAGGATGAGGATGAGCCAGGCAGTGAGGAGCTAGGGGGAGAGTCTTCTGAGCAGAGAGGAGACCAAGTGCAAGGCCCTGACATGGGAAAGGTTCAGGGAGCGGAGAGAAGGGCGGGGTGGCTGGAGCAGCGAAAACAAGGCCCAAGGTGGAATGTGACTGAAGAGGAAGGCATCATCAGCTCATGCAGAGCCTCGTTAGCCACAGCAAAGAGTCTGGATATTACTTTAAAAGCAATGAGAAAACCGGAAGGGTTTTATTCAGGGGGAAGGAATTTTTAAAGTTTATTCCTGCTGCTGTATGATAAGTGAATCAGAAAACAACAAAAGCTGAAGCAGGTGGCCAGCTAAGAAGCTACTACATTGGTCCGGGTCAGACATACTGGCCTGCACCCTCTCTTCTGAGGGCTGCCTAGGCTTGTACACCCAGATCCTTCTTGGACATCCTCCCTCCCACCTGAGTCCCCAGCTTTGACAGAGGCTTCACCATCTATCTAGTACCCTAAGCTAGAAACCTGGGAGTGCCATTTTCTCCACCCTCCATTGCATTTGTAGGGGAGGAAAAATAATTTTCTCCTTTCTCCCTTCTAAGTTCTTGGCTGAGACTGCTGTGCTAAAAGGTAGATTAGCAAGGGAAAAACAAACAGAAGTTTATTAACACATATACCTCATGCACACATGGGAGATACCCAGGGGAAAAAACGAGTAACTCTGAGATGGCTTAGAATTCAGACTTAAATGCCATTTTAATAGGGAAAGGATGTAGGCCTCATAGGGGAGAGGGTTTCAGGGCAGTTGAGTGGGCTCATGGAAGAATAGGTGGGAAATGTAACAGTTTGTGACAAAGTTTGTCTGGGTGTGGTGGTAACTTCTAGTCTCCTTTCCCGTAATAAAACTCAATCTTACCTGGGTGATGAAACTTCCAGGGAGCAGACTTATGACCACTGAGTTCCTTTTGGAGATTTGTCTTTGAGTAAATATGGGAAGTCCAGAGAAAGCCTCTCCCTGCATTTCCTATTTTTGAAGTGCCGACAGCTCAATATAACCAATATGCCAAAGTGACATATTCTGGTCCACCTCACATTCAGTCACCCACTCCTATTGGCTCTAAAATTTCTCTGAGATGCATCCTTTTTTATCTGTCTTTGCTGCCACTGTCCTTGTTTGGGCTCCATTAAATAGCATCTTCATGAGAACCCTCTTCCCCTATTCTTGTGGGTTGAATTATGTCATCCCCCCTCAACAACAACAAGAAGGCTATTTTGAAGTCCTAACTCCCAGTACTTCAAAATATGGCCTTGTTTGGAAATAGGGTCATTGCAGATGGAATTAATTAAGATGAGGCCATGTGGGAGTAGGATGGGATCCTAATTCAGTATAAGTGGTGTTCTTATAAGAAAAGGGGAGATGACAGGAAGACAGAAACGCAGGGAGAATGCTCTGTGAAGTTGGAGGATTGGAGTGATGCATCTGTAAACCCAGGAACCCCAAAGATTTTTAGCAAGCCAGCAGAAGCTAGGAAGAGGCAACAATGGATTCCCCTGCAGGTTTCAGAGGGAGCATGGCCTGCAGGCAACTTGATTTCAGACTTGTAGCCTCCAGAACTTTAAGACAACAAATTTCTGTTTTTTAAAGCCACCCAGATTGTTATTTTGTTATGGCAGCCCTAAGAAACTAATACACTCACCATTTCAAACTCCTTACCAGCCCCCTGAGAGAACCGTCAATGGCTCTAGTGTACAGAGGATGAAGTCTAAGGTCCCTGGGGTGTAGCATGGAAGATACTTCAAGATCTGGCTCTCTATCCACACATCCAGTTTTATTTCCTGCCATTCATTGTCCTACAAAGTTACCATCCAACATCAAACCTCCTATAATTCCCTTAATATATTTCCTACTCAGGGGTCTTTGCAGACTCTTGGCATGGAGTGCCTTCTATTAAGGGTCCCATTTACCTGGCAAATGCTGTTCTTTAAAAGCCAAGTTCAGTCAACTCACAGATGGTGAAATGGAAATACCAATAAACACATGAAAGGAAGTCACCTAGAATTACATAACATAACAAAGAGAAAGTGAGGAGGGGCAAGGAAATATAAAACAAAAGGAAGGATTATTTCAGGCAAGGTTACCTTCCTTTAGGGGAAGAGTAGGGGTCTATGAGGCAGACTTCCTCACTAGGGTTGAGCAGGTTATTCCAGATTACTGCTATGAAAATTATTATTAAAGGGAAACCTCACTGACATGGCATCGGGAGAGCTGCAGGGGGAGCTCTCACACCCACCACGCCTCATCAGTTGCATACCCCACCAGAAGGAGGCGCGATACCTCGCAAGTCCTAGTGTTTTAGCTACTTTTCCTATCAGGAAGAAGGAAAGAAGGAAGAGTGTCTGCCTCCCCTCCCCCCACCCCAGCAACAGCCCAGCGGATGAGAAGCCGTGATAGGTGGGACTCCTCATTTACTCCAGTTGACTCTGCTTAGAACAGCTCTCCAGTGCGCCTTCTCCTCTGTAGGAGCGTGTACCGCTTCTTTGTTCTCTGGACTTGCCTATGGCTTTGTTATAAAAATTACTTATCCCGATTTGCGGTTCTCTGCTGTTCCCGAATAAACCCACTTTTTTGCTTGTAAAATATCTGAATGTTACCTTTAACCAGCGTTAAAAATAAAACTGTCAGTTATTTTACCAGTAAAAAAGTGGGTTTATTTAGGAACAGCAGAAAATTGCAATTTGGGACAAGTAAGCTATAGCAAATTCATAGAGGGATCCTCACTAAAATGGAGACAGCAGCCTAGAAGGGGGAGCCCTCTGGCCTTACCACTGTCAACAATTGCAGACACCAATAGGAGGAGACATCCTTTGCATTCCTAACAGAAAGAAGCCTACCCTTGCTACCCCAGAGGGAGGAAGGAAGATTTTTCTCCTAGCCTGGCAACAGCCCAACCAATGAGAGACTGTCACAGTTGAGTTAATGAAAAGCCACTGTACTTCAATTCCCAGTTTACTCCAATGGATTTTTTATTTATAACAGCTCCTCTCAAATTCCTCCTTTTCCTGTATTTGACAGCATTCCTCTCCTTTGTTCCTTAGATTTGCCTACAGTTTTGCCATAGCTTGCTTTTCCCAAATTGCAATGTTCTGCTATTCCTGAATAAACCCATTTTTGCTGATAAAAAAACTAACAGTTTTATTAATAAAGTTAACAATCTTTATTCTCTTCCTTAGGATGTGGCTTGTTTCAATGAGAAAGCATTGTTTTTCAGTTTGAAAGGGAAAATAAGTGATACCAGGAAAAAGAGAAGGTCCCAAGTACCCTCTTTTAGAGAGAGCTTTTCTTGGCCTTCGCAGTTAGTTAGCTACCCCCGCCCCGCCCACCTTGGGCTTACATTGTGTCCTCTCCAGGGCATTTATCATGCTATGATGGGACTTATTTGTTTGCATGCCTCCTCCCATGCTATTCATCTCAGGTCCCCATATCCTGCATACAGTAGGTGGCCAGTAATCATTGCATGAATGGATGAATGGATGGGTGAATAGGGAAGTTACCTCTCTCATGATCTGCCCAACATGTTATCTGTTCCTCATTCTGAGATCATTGTTTATTCCTTTTTGGATTTTTTGTTTCTGAAGCCTATGTAATTTCTTTCAGTAAACTGTGACTACTTGAGGTCAGGGTCTGTATCAGTCTGTTCCATGGTAGCTTCTCTTGCAGAGCCAAGGCTTTATACACATAATGATTGAGTCCTCACAATTCTTTGAAGCAGACCCACTTTATATATATGTATCAGCTTCACTGAGATGTAATTCATAACCTATATAAATTGCCCATTTAAAAAATGCAATTCAGTTGTTTTAGAATATTCAGAGTTACTCAACCATCATCACAACCAATTTTAGAACATTATCAGCACCCCAAAATGAAGGCCCCTATCTGTTTGTTAGCAGTTAGTCCCCATTTCCCCTCAGCCTCTCTCCTCTCCCAGACCTGGGAACCATCAGTCGGCTTTCTGTCTCTATGGCATTGTCTCTTCTGGACATTTCACGCAAATGGAATCCTACAACACGCTGTCTTTTGTGACTGGCTTCTTTCACCTTAGCATGACGTTTTTCAGGTTCATTCCTGCTGAAGCATGTTCCAGAACTTTATTATCCTTTTCATTGTTGAAAAAATTGCATTGTGTGGATATCAAAATTATCTGGGGCTGGGGCAGGGCAGAGCGGGTAGTGGGTAGGATACAACAGAATAGAGCTTCTCAATTTTTATTGGGAATCTTGATAAAATACAGATTCTAATTCAGTAGGTGAGGGGTGGGGCCTGAGATGCTGCATTTCTAAGAAGCTCCCAGGTGATGTTGAGGAATGTAGAGGCTTTCCACTGAGGAAGGCAGGGAATTGGGGGCTCTTCCTCATACAAAAGATTCGTGTGTCTCTAGCTCTTCCAGCCACAAATGTCACCTCCTCTGGGTGAGTGAGTTCTTTCCAGACATCAAAATTCAAATGAGAAGTCAGCATGGTGAGTATGAATTAGAACAAGAATAGCTGGCTACTTCTGAGGGATGATTTGGTCCATCTATGAGTGGAGTCTACTGGGGCCTCCTTCTTTTCTCTAGGTCTATCTCTGTGTCAGAGCCAGATCATGGGTCAGGAAGCTGAGCTGCTAGCCTGCAGAGCCACCCTGGGCAGCATGCACATCCCCATCCCTCCTGGATGCCCCTCTGCCTGCTCATGACCACCAGACTTTCATGACAGGCTCCTGTTCCCAGGTGTTCAGATGCTGGGTTGCTGAACATGCTTCTTGTAGACAGGAAATGAATTAGTGGGTGTGAACTGCTTTGTTACCCCCAAGGGCTAGCCACAGGAGGCGGCACTGTTGAGAGGGTGTAGTGCATGGTTGGTGTGTTACTCTGAGAAGCAGATACCAAGATGGAATAGATGGAATTAGGTGTGCAAGAGATTTATTTGGAAAATGTGAAGGATCAAGGGGATGGGACTAGAAGTGGACAGGAAGAGCCTTCAGACCTTGATGCAGGCCTGACACATGCTGGGAGAGTGGGAAGGAAGAGCTTCAGACTGTGTACCATAGTTGTAAGGAAATCTTGGCCAGGTAGAGAGGGAGTCCTCAAGCTAAGGACTCTAATCCTTAGTCCAAAGCCAGGCAGGAAAGGCCAGTCCTCTGACCTCCACTGTGTTCATCATTGGCAATGGCCCCTGCATGAACAGGACAGTGGAGCCATAGGAGCAGGCTGTCAATCAAGTACACCCCCACAGCAGTTTCTCCTGGGCAAGTAGGAGTGGTACACTTCAAGGGCTCTGTTTTCTGCCATCTATTAGTGGCCAGGCCACAAACAAGTCGCTCAACCTCCTAAGACTTGGTTCCCTCATCTGCAAAGTGATGGTAGCACTGCCTTTCCATGACTGGTGTGACTGAATGAAGCAATGTCTGTAAGCCTCAAGAAACATTAGTTATTGTTATTATTACTATTATTTTAGGCAACATGAGATTCAGAGCAAGAAAAACTGAAGTATCAACCCACTCTTGCCAGCCTCACAATCTTGGCTAGTAACTCTATCAGGCTTAGAATAGTGCCTTGCCATGTAGAAGTGTTAGCTATGAATGTCATCATTTCCAAATAATAATATTGGATTGATTACTTCTGAAAAATGCTACACTCTAGAATGACATTCAAGGACCTCTACAAGATCTCAGCTCTAATCTGCTGTTTCCTTCCCCAGCACACATGCACACAAACCTAAGTTCTAGCCTCACTGGGCCGCTCACAGCAACCTTGAAAGTGTTATGTTGTATTAATACAATATTATATTGTCCATTGTCTGACAAGTGCTTGTTGTATGTGTGGCACTGTGTAAAGGTTTACATATATTATCTGGTATCATTTCTATTCTACTAATGAGGAAACTGGGGCCTTATCCAAACTAATAAATGAAATGACTTATCCAAACTAATAAATTGCTTATCTGTCTCTTGATTTCCATTTTTAGAATGCTCTCCCTGCCTCCATTACATTTCTACTTTCCAAAACACTATCTTCTTTTAATGGGCAAGCCCCATTGCCACCTCTTCTGGGAAGCCTTCCTTGATCCTCACCCTGTTACAGATAATCGCTCTCGTGGTGCCTGTTTGTAGCACCTAACTCCATAGACATTGGGTTGTGATCATTGATCTGGAAGTTAGTTGTTCCCACCAGACTGTGACCAGTTCCAGAAAAGGAATAATGTCTTGACCATCTTTGTAGCAAACGTCCAACCTGGGGCCCTAAACACGAAGGAAGACAACAGTTATGAATCTCCTTATTTATACCCTTGACCTCCACATATGATGCTTTTTTAAGGTCAGTTACAGCTTTTAATACCTTGGTGTTTGGTCAGGCCACACATGTTCAGTCCTGGTTTGAGATCTAAAAATTATGTCTGATGCATAGTCAGTTTTCAATAAATGATGGTTTATTCTTCACACTTTTTGACTAACCGTAAAGGCCAGGAAGGAGTCAAGCTGAGTCACAGCTCTCAACAAGGGCAGGACAGGAAGGGGAGAATATCTTCTCTCTAGTGGACAGGTACTGTGCTCCTCATCCCTAAAAGGCTTAGTGACCCCATCATACAGACGGTGGCGGGTCAGAGATGTGACAACTGCCCAAAGTTGGTAGCCTGTCTTGGTGCCCGGACCAAATCTCTAAGATCTCAAAGACCCCATCTGTGGGCCTTCCCAAGTAAGGGTCTTCCTTCTTCAGGGGCAGAACTATTGTTGCTTATAGGAAATAGAGCTTTTGTGGGTAGAACTGGCCTCCTGCTGGGAGGATGGGGCTGGATTTGCCTGGCTCTTACCTTGGAAAAGTCTCTAGATTCAAAGGATTTTTCACAAGTTTTATACACACACACACACACACACGCACGCGCGCGCGCACACACACACACACACACACACACACACACACACACACACACACACACTTGTTTCTTATTTCTCTTCCCTACGAGGGCAGGTTGTTCTGTGAATGTTTGGCTCCTATTTTGTCCCCAGCACTCTCCAGAGCAGAGAAACCCAACTCTTAGAATGGCACATCAAGTTTGCTGAATGACAAATGACTGAATCTGGAAGGTAGAGCTTTTACGTTTCTGCTGTACTGCAAAACCCTCAGCTGCAGAATCCTATACCTGCATCCACATCCTTACTTGGAAATTTTGTCTTCTTCCTCTTCCCAACCCTGGACACATCATACCACCTATCAAGTGCAGACCCACTGAGAGTAGATTCCGCCCCAGATGGGGGTAAAAACACACCCTTTCCCCCCACAGCAAAGGTGCATTTGTACTGATGTGCTCAGGCCTTCTTTAAGATCACTGGCCTGATGATTTGTCCAGCCTCTTCCCAGCCTGCCTTGAGCCTGGACCAAGATCAAGTCCTGTTTGGATACTGTGGGCCTGGAGTCCAGGGGACTCCTTTGGTGGCTCTGCATATCTCTCCCCTCTGAGACTGATTAAGTGATAACCTGTGTATAGACGTGCGGCATCTAAATTTTTCTGGTTTCCTAGAAATTTGGACACCATCTTTGATTCCTATTCTCTCACTCCCACATCCAATTAATCACAAATTATACTAAACTATTTTTAAATCAAGCCACTTCTTCCATCTCCATGGCCACAACCTAGTGGCCATCACTTTGCAGGTCTCCTTGTACCCACCCTCCAATCCTTTTCCATTGTGCAACCAGAGGAGTAGTTTATAAAATGTGGTTTGAGCCAAGGCACTTCCCTCCTAAAATCCTTCAGCTCTGCCCTTTGATCTCAGGAAAAAGAAGTGTTTCAAGTCTCCAAAAGCAGGTCATCTTTTCCACCTCCTTGAGTGCCAGAGTCCTGCAGGCTCACCTCCAGCCCACCCCCCCTCAGGGTCTTTGCATGTGCTATTATCCCAGTCTTCTCTTAGTTAAACCCCTTCTCTTCTTAGTATAAATGTAGCTTGACAATAATAACAATTAACATTTACACAAACAACTAATGCATTTATGTGTATTAGTTTATTCTCAAAATAGTCCTGCTAAGTGAGTACCATTAATAGTTTACTTACAGTTTGGAAATCTGAGAGTCAGCAATGAGAACTAGCTTGCTCAAGGTCACACAGGTAGCTGGCTCTCCTACTAGGTAATCAGCTTCATGAAGACAGGGACTGTGTGGGCTTTACTCATGGGTGCTGTAACTCCAGGTGGGCATGGTAGGGAATCTTTCTCCCAGCCTGGGGCAAATTACCTTTGAAACATAAATCAGTCAAAGGGAGAAACAAAATGGGAGAAATCCATTTTGCTTACAAGCAGTTGTCCACTTCTGCTTGTCCGTGTCTCTCCCCACCCAGCTGCAAAAAAGGGATTCCACCAAACTTCTCCAGTCCAGTTATACCCTTCCTCCCTCCTACCCTTGTAATCACCTATTGATATGGAGATGGACTGCTTACTTCTCTCCACCTTTGGAAACACCTATTGATATAGAGATGCACAAGGCCAGGCAAGAGATTCTGGAAATATTGCAATTTTACCCATAGCCCACCCTCCAGAAATCTTGCCTCACAATCTACTCACTCCCCATCTTCCGCAATGACCCCTGTGCAAGAAAACTGGAGCACTGTAACCAGACTAATAACATACAACAACAACAGCAATAAAATCATGATGATCTTCAAGCTGGAGGATTCCACTAGGTTCAAAGTCCTTTTGATTGGCCTTTGGGGCCAATGTGTCTGCTTCATCATTCCCTGGGGATGCCAAAGGCAAATGGCCAGTCACATGATATACGGAAACAGTGTTAGTCTGACCAGAGGCCCATAGGTCTTGCCACAACTCTTGCCCCCAAAGGGGCCGGTGACCAACCATCCAGTTGACATGTTACCATGTCAGTAGCCACAGGGTCAAGCCCCAATAGATAGCCCAGCTGTCAGTGCAGACAACTATAGGGGAAGGCTCCTGGGTGATCATGAGCCATACTGCCCACAACTCAACCCATTGACTGCTCTTCCCCTCTCCATCCTCCACCCATATTGTTTTAGTCTTAGCATGGAAAGCCACAGCCCTCCACTTTGGTGCTGCCCACGACTGGAGCCACCTGTGTACCAAGCATCTTCAGGACTCCCTCCTGATAAGGACTCTCAGCTACCAATGACTCAAAAGCAAGTTCTTCCTGCTTTCCACTGGTATACATCACTGGCCCCAATAAAATTTGGAATTCTCCACTTAAGGGGTTATTGGAGAGGGTGCTATGCTGCTGTAAGTCATGCGACCCATTTGGCCAGTGTAGGCATCTGTGCCACACCACTCCATGGCCTTTGGGTCCAGTCTCGCACCCACCCCTAAGTGGGATAGTGGGATAGGTGATTATTACCTTGGTCAGAGCTGTTCTGGTGATGGGCTCTGTAGCCAGCAAGGCATGATACGCAGCAGCCCATTGCTTCTCTATCAAGGTGTACTGGACCTCTGCTCCTTCCAGAGTTGACCAGAATCCAATAGGTTAGTGGTTCCATTTAAGCCACTCCCAAAGGCCCCATCCATAACCATCTTCGGTTACATGAATATCTAGATCACAGGGCCTTGATGAGTATATTACATTCAAAGCTGGTACGACCTTAAAGCAGTTGCACATGCTTCATCCCAGTCCCACCTGATGCCCTTTCATACCGACTGGTGTAAGGGCTTCAGAATTTGTGCCAAGTGTGGGATAAACACTATCCAGTAGCCCAAAAGACCAAAAAACTCTTGTAATTTATTCAATTCCCTGTAATCCACAGTGGTAGGGCTAGGGAAAGGCTGGACCTTGTCTATGACTGCTTCTGGGATAACTTTAGTTTTACCTGACCAGACAACCCCCAAGAACTTTACAGACAAGCCAGGTCCCTGAACCTTGGTGCTGTTCACAGCCCATCTTTTCTCCTTGAGATGTTGTGGCAATCTAGGAACTACCCCTTCTAAATCTGCAAGAGAATCAGATGTGAGCATGATATCATCCATGCAGTGATACAGCGGCACTGTTTGCAGTTTCTCCCATGTGGCCAAGTCCTGGGCTACAAGTCTGTGATAAATGGTGGACTGTGGAGGTATCCCTGTGGAAGGACAGAGAATGCCCACTGCCATCCTTCCCACTTGAAGGCAAACTGTTCCTGACTTCCCTGTGCTATGTCAATAGAGAAGAAAGCATTAGCAAGGTCTACAGCATAATGATACATCCCTATTTCATGACCAAGGGTGTCCATAAGGGCAGCATGCAAAGGGGGTGTGCCTTTATTTAATTCCCTGTAATCCATGGTCATACTTCAAGAGCTGTCCGGCTTTTTCACTGGCTACACTAGGGAATTTAAAGGACTATGAGTGGTCTTTACGATGCCCACCTTGTCCAACTCCTGTAGTTTCTCCAGTTTCCTTGTGTCCCCCAGGTAATTTATACTGCTTAGTATTTGTCACCCACCAAGGTACAGGTAGGTGCTAAGCATGTCCCCTCAAAACTGTCTTTACCACATGTACCCTCAGGCTGAACTCACCTGCGGTAGTCTGTAACCACACTCCTTTGGGGGCAAACGCCCTATCCTCAATGGGATTTGGGCTTTCTTCACTCTAACTGACTTATCCCCATAGACATTTATCTCAGCAGGGGTCCCAGGAAAACACTCAGGGTTGTCATAAATCAGAGAACATTCAGCTCCTGTGTCCACCAGTGCCAGGACACATAGTACATTCACGGGAGACCAATGAATTGCTAATTCTATGTGTGGCCTCCAGTCCCCACCATGTCCCCCAAGGTGGGAGCCTTGACCCCCTCCTCAGTCAACCTGCAACACCCAATTGTTGTCCTGTGGGGGTGAGGGCCCAGGCAGAGCCTGAGTACCATCCCCCAAGAAGTCCTGCAGGGACACAGGCCAGACATGAGGCTTTGCCTCCAGCTTCTGTGTCCCGGACCTCAGCAGCTGGAACTGCTACTCTGGCTTTAATTGGTGCCACAGTTCTAACAAGATCCTATTGGGCTTCCCATCAAGTTTTTCTTTCCCTGCCCCCACCTTTAGCAAATCAACCCACATCAGGGTCCTTGAGACCTTCACAGGGCCCTTTGCACCTCTCCTTTTAGTCACAGCCCGTACTTCTTTCCATGCTCTTATTTCAACCTCCCCCAGATCTGCTAAAGTACGAGTAGTCTCACTTATGGGTTGCCCTATGTGGGGGGCAAGAATAGTCACTAGGGACCCAAAGAAAGATGGGGAGCTGTGTGGAGCACCAGATTTCTCATTCCCATGGTGAATAACTCCTCATTGGGGACCTGGGAGTCCCTATTATAGATGATATTTTTCATGCCCAGCTCCCACACCACCTGCTAGAGCTCTGCATACATTTTCCAGCTAGTGGGTAAGTATGGTAAATCACCTTGATTAGGCCAAACTTCCCTGATGGCTGCTGTCAGCCAATCCAGAAGCGCCTGATTCCCTGTGGTGTGACAGGAACTTTGCAACCGCTGCCAGAGAGAAGAGTGAGTCATCAGGGAAGCCAGTCTACCCATTTCAGAACCCGACATAATAATGTTTTCCAATCCCATATCCCAGAGACGCAAACGCCATATAGGCAGAGGTTTCGACGGCTTCTGCCGAAACTGGACGCTCATGTCCACCAGCTTATCCTGGGTGTAGCGGCGGAGCATGGAGTCTCCACAACCTGGGGAGGGTGGCTCCTCCTCCTGAGGAGCCCGCAGTTGTTGTGTTTTTACTTTAATTACAACTAGGCAGGTCTTTAATATGGGAGAGACGGTGCCTCCGGCAGTGGCCTCAGCAACAGTTCTGCCCTCGGCTCCACCCCCTCATCTTCCCCCAACATGTCCTCTACCAATTCCTGGGCTGAAGGCACCGCTCCTTCCTCCCCCTCCTCCACAGCCTCCTGCAACGTGGATTCTCCTAATGTCTCCTCCCTTGCTGCTAGTCTTCCAGGAGCGCTACCCGTCTTCTCAATAACTGTCTCTCTCTCTTAAGGGCATCCCATAGGTCATTGCCCAGCTCTTCCACGTAATGCCGAAGTGTGTCTCTCTCTTCATAAACCCTTTCTACTATCTCGACAAACATCCCACAATCCCAGCTGCTAACACAGCCGCTCAGGGCCTCTAAGCAGTCTTCTATATCATGGAGGGCTAATAACACAGTTTCCAGGATCTCCACCATTCCCCAAATTTGGGGTAGGCCCCACCCCTCTAGGAGGTGCTTTACCCTAGACCAATTCCCCACTAGGGGCTCCCCAGTTGGAAGCCCCACAGATAGGGGGCTCCTGGGTGAAGCTGCACCCTCCACCTGCTGTAGCCACTGGGGCCTCCCCACCATCCACAGGGGCAGCCCACCCAAGCGTTGCACCCATGAAGACAGATTTCAGGTTCAAAAGTCCTGCTGACTACCGCCAAATGTAACCTGGGGGAGTGGGGCAGTGGAGGGGGGGAGTGGTGTGAAGTGGGAATCTTTCTCCCAGCCTGGGGCAAATTACCTTTGAAACCAAAATCATTCAAAGGGAGACATAAAGTGGGAGAAACCATTTATTGCCTACAGTCATCCACTTCTACTTGCCCAGTGTCTCTCACCACCCAGCTGCAAAAAAGGGATCCCACAAAACTTCTCCAGTCCAGTTATACCCTCGCTCCCTACCGCTCTTGAAATCACCTATTGATATGGAGATGCACAAGGCCAGGCAAGAGATTCTGGAAATACTGCAATTTTACCCACAGGTACCTAGTATTCATTAGATTGTTTAACAAATATTTATTAAACATTTAGTACGTGCCATATTAGGCCTGTTCTAGGTTCCTGCCCCCATGAAGCTTATATAGAGTGGGGAAAAGACAGACACAAAAACAGCACAATTACAGATAGTAATAAGAGCCTTAAAGACAAGAAGAGAGGATGATGTGATAGTGATTAATGGTGCTGGCATGTTTCTTGACTTTATAAATGTTTCTTGATTTTATACACTAGGTAGAATATAAACCCTATGGGAGAGAGAGAGACTTCCTCTGCTTTGCACACCATGGTATCCCTCGGTGCTATATCTGGTGTTGGCATAGAGTGAGTCCTGATTAACCATTTCTTTGAATGAATGCTTATACAAAGACATGTAATTTTACATTACTTTACTCAAGTCAGTGATTTTCAATGGGAGTGTCTGTGTCATTTGGTAATTTCTGGTTTTGATTGTCACAGTGATGGGGAGGGTGGTCCCTGGCATTTATAGAGGAAGGGATGCAATATATCTGAAAACACATGAAGACAATCCCACATAAAGTAGAGGTGTCCCATATACCATGACTTTCAAATGACCTGCCAGATTCTCGTGTACATGGAAAACCTTTTTATAGCAGTGGGAGCCTAAACACTAACTCTTTTACATAGAAACAGAAAGTATATTTGGACCCTTAAATGTCAACTAAATTTCCAGGAATCCATTACCATTTAAGTAAGAGGTTTGTCAAATATGATTATATTTGTTTTATTGAAACGTTACCAAATTTTGTTCATCTACCCAGAAAATCCCATCACCCATGGATACTACTGCATTTGTAGCTCTTGCATTCCCAATGATTCTACCTCTAGGTCCCAGTATTCTGAAAACTTGGGACTGTCTTCTGTATTTGGACCCATATATTTTGAATCACCTATTATATAATTATAATTTATTTTATGTTGCCTTTACAAGTAAGAAATACATTGATTATGAACATTATGCGTGAGGGTGGGTAAAATAAATTATTTGTGGGTTCCATTCCCGGAGGCGCAAGCAGTTTACACAATTCACCTTCCTGGAAAGCGGCCCTTAGGTCCGACGGAGGCCCTAGCGGAGCGGTCCTCCGCACGCCAGGGGTCGCTGTGGCCCCGCGCGGCCGCGACGGGTCGCTCTCGCGTGGCCGCCCCGCCTCGGGCCCCCGGGCCGAGTGGGCGGGCACGACTGCGCCCAGGTCGCGAGGCGCCCTTCGACCAGCAGCGCCCGGGGCGGGCGGGTATAAATGGAGCGGTGGCTCCCCCAGCCGCCTCTCTCCGCCCCGGGTCGCCGCAGTTCCTGCTGCATTCAGGCTCAGCAGCCTGAAGAAAAAAGAAAAAGATAAAAAAAACCCGAAAACGCTTTAAAATATAAAAAAAAAGAGCGAGAGAAAGAAAAAGCGCATCCTCCTCGGAGATCCCGCGGGGAAGTCACTTTTGCACGCTTCCGGCCTGCCCGCGCCCGCCGCCTCCGCCGCCGCACCTTGGCGTCCTCAGTCCCTGTCTGTCGGTCCGGGGGTGAGCCGCCCGCGCCGCGTGGCAGCCCCGCGTCCGCGCCCCCCGCGCGCCGGCCTCCCCGCGCACCACGTGTCCGCGCTGCCCTTCGCCGGCCCGGCGTGGGAGGCGGCTGCGCGCTCCGGCCGCCCGGGGCTTGCCGAGTCGGCACCGACGACTATTCTGTTTCTCTCTTCCCCTGGCTGCTGTAATCTTAAACCGCCAGGAGCCGGAGGCCTATATTTATAGAGAAACGCGTGTCCCGGAGGCCGCTGTGGGCACCATTTGGTTGCCTCTTGAAGGATTTTTATAATTTGGAGAGGAGTCCCCATTTTAATATATATATACGTATATATATATATATGTAATTTTTCTTTTGGCAATTTGGAGCTCGAGATCAGGACATCTGAACATTACAAAGCCCCAAGGAGGGCCATATTGTTTTTGAGAGCCTTTTGTCTGCGGTTTTGCAGCCTCGAACCAGCCGTCCCTGAACTCCCTTTCCGGCACTCTGTCTCTTTGAGCCTACTCCAGCTTCTAGCTTCACTCTGCCACCTGTGAGCCGCGGCGCGGGCCACGGCGCCGAGAAGAGTCCCTTTTGTCCTGTGTGGTCCCTGTAAGAAGTTCTGGCGGGGCTCGGGGTGGTGGGGGCTGGGGAGATGAACGCTGCGGCCAGCAGCTACCCCATGGCCTCCCTCTACGTGGGTGACCTGCACTCGGACGTCACCGAGGCCATGCTGTATGAAAAGTTCAGTCCTGCGGGGCCTGTGCTGTCCATCCGGGTCTGCCGCGATATGATCACCCGCCGCTCCCTGGGTTATGCCTACGTCAACTTCCAGCAGCCGGCTGACGGTGAGTAGAAGCTATGTCCACAAATGCGTGGGATCCCAGGGCCCCTAGGAGTCAACCTCTAGGCAGGTCCCTACCCCTACAGAGGGGGCATCACGGGCAGTATGTTGCCAAAGAAGCCATAGTGGGAAACAGGATGCAGGGGTTGAGAACGCAGATCCTGGCATCAGGTGACCGGAGTTTCAGTCTTGCTTCCACCACTTGCTAACTGGGTGACCTTGGGCTAATCAGTGGTGACGGTGGGGTTGGAACCCAAGGAGACTGTAATAAGGATCAAAGGGAAGACACTATCATTCCTTGTGTCCCTTGCCTGCAGTGAGCATGGGCTCGTGTCCCTCACAAGCCTGACAAAAAGGCAGGACGATTGGAACACAATTTCTGCACAGATTTGGTTGTAACTGCTGCCCCCTTCCCCACCTTTACCCTGGACTAAGTCTGTTTGATTTTATGCTGATTAGGGGTCTTCCAGGGCAGGTAAGGAGCAGGGGTTACAATTCTGTGCATTAAACCATAGCCCTCATTTGTGTTAGTGTCACCTGAGCTGCACAGCTCCCTGGTCTGGTGTCTGCCCTGCAGGTGGAGTTCTTTGCTGCTGAAAGCCCTGGGCTGTGGAGAATGCTATCCAGGTAGCCCTGGGGAAGTGCCACTTGGAAATCCAGTGGGCTGGTTGGGTATTATCCCCTCACCGGGGAGCAGTGCTTTACCCTTGTCAAAAGCCTTGTACTTCATCCCATATGAAGAAAACAGGACTGCTGAGAAGGTAAAGGAGCTGAGGAAGGTTGGAGGCTAAGCTGGACTGCCAGCTGCAGTCCCCACCGGCCCAGATGGGGGCATAGCTTGGAGCAGGAGAGAGGCATGCTACAGGCATGGCCCGGGTGCGGCAGGGGGGAAACCTAATCAGGGGCTGCACGTGACTCCAGATTCAAAGGAAACAACTGTAGAGACCATTACTGGGAGAGACAAGCCATTTTATGGCAAAGATGCTCCAGGTCCCTATTTTTGTCCCCGGTTTGTTCACTGTCCATGAAGCACAGAAAAAGTCATTGCCCAGGATGCAGCGGAGACCAGAAAGTTGGACTTGAGAGCCCGGAGGCAGTGCTGCTGTCAGCTCTGTGCTTTGAGCTGAGTTGTGTCTGGCCACAGGGCACAAAGAAGATGACAAAGTGTGGCCTTTTTAGGGGGAGTCGTGGGTACATTAGCTGTTGACTGCCTTCCTGACGCTTCTGAACAAAAGTCCTGTCACTTGGAGATAGTAGCGGAAGCCATCGGTCAGTGTGTCTGCCAACACATACCTCTGCAGGACCTCTCCCTGCTATAAATAAGTGCATCCAGATTTGCCAACTAAGCCGACTTGCCTTCTGCAGCGCTGTCTGGAGGGAGACAACAAGCAGTGTGGAAATGGCTCCTTCGCTGCTAATTAACAAAACACAGCTAGGAGTTCCAGGCTGTGGATTGCAAATGTCCATCACAAGCAAACTTTTCTGTACCTGGACTTTTCCTGACTTGGCTCTGTCCTGTTTCCACCTCTCCCAGCCACCTCCCCTCCCCTACTGAACAAGCTAACCCGAGGAAGGTGGGAACGGAGGTTGGAAATAGTAAAAAGGAGATAATTCCATTGGCTGACTGGACAGCAGGGTTAGGGAATTCTGTCCTCACATGGTGCCTTGAGACAGAAACACCGCTCCTACCGCCATTTACTCATGGAGAAGATACTGGATGATGGCATTGCGTAAATTGGGGAACATGACCACCAGCAATGGGTCCTGGTTACCAGTGGAGAGAAGTGTTCCTGCTGACAGGTGATGGTGAATGTCAGCTTCTGGGCCTTTAATGGTCTGGTTCACATACGGATTTGGTTGGGAAGCTAACAAGCATCCCAAGGTACTGGATGGAGAACTTGGTTGAGCACCAGGGCATTTGAAGACCTGAAATTTCTCAGAACTCAGATCTGGGCTTCAGAAGGCCCAAACTGCCTCCATGGTGGACCTACCTGCACTATCTGCTTATGCAGAAAGATGTGGGTCTGTCCTCCTTGTCCCGATAATAATCACATTTTTAAGGGTGACATTAGTATTATTTTGATGATTGAGGCTTTTTTGTCCAAATTTCTATTTTCAGAAATTGAAAATAAAAGATACTGAGCTTAATCAAGTGACAGTACACTTGCCTTAATCATTGCTGTAGGTTCTGTTTGGTCATTTGTCTCAGATGGATTGTAGACTAACGACAGCTAGTTGTTAACTTCAATGCAATATCTTACTGAAAAGTCATCAGAAAATCTGGTATTAGTTTCTTAATCTGGTGAGCTACACCATTCAGTAGTCCTGAACATAAGCTTGTTCATTTTATTAAGTGGATACTTTCTGTTGTGCGTGAAGGTGCTTGGTAGGCTGCAAAGCCTTTTGTTAATCATTTGATCTTGGTGCCATAAGGCCATTTAGACTGTTGCCTACACCCCTTCCCCAACAAAGATGCAGACCCAGAGGAGTCAAGACTTCTGCCCCAAAAGTCGAGTGATTGGCCTAGCTTATCTACCCTGAAGTAGAGGGTTGCAAGGCAAGCTAGAGGACTCTGATGCCCTTGAATTTTTATAGTTACCTTTTATCTGAGTGATTACCTTGAAAAGTTCTACTGTCATCTGTTCGTGCGATGGTGGCAGTCACCTGTGTGAAGTGATGTCACATATCTCTGACTGAAATGTGTTTATATCTTGCAGCTGAGCGGGCCTTGGACACCATGAACTTTGATGTGATTAAAGGAAAGCCAATCCGGATCATGTGGTCTCAGAGGGATCCCTCTTTGAGAAAATCTGGTGTGGGAAATGTCTTCATCAAGAACCTGGACAAATCTATAGATAACAAGGCACTTTATGATACTTTTTCTGCTTTTGGAAACATTCTGTCCTGCAAGGTAAACATAGATTAAATGGTGTCAGCAGAATAGTTACTGAATCATGAAAACAAGATAAATAGCAAGGGGGGAACTGCCTTGCAGTTGGGGGTGACAGGGTATGGTAATTTTCAAAGTGCTGAAAATGGCTCTGAAGCCTGAAAGTTCCTGTAGGTAATCTCGTTACACCACTCAGCATAACCAGGAGGTGCTTTAGTGTCTTTGTTTATTCTTCCCTCTTCCTGAAATATCCTTCCTGTTTTCCAGCTTTGGAGGGCATGAAAGGATGTCTGTTGTGTGTGTTGGCAGGGAGGTGGGGGATCAGAGGCAATGTCTCTGGGCTCCCGGCAGCTACATTTAGTCATTTTAGAAGCATAAATTCACCCTCTTCCTTCCTCATGCACCTGTTTATGTGGAGAGATTTGTACAACTTGTGTGGTGATGGTTTATGTGTCTCACTCCACACCAGGCTGAAATTCTATTGTGGGCTTGGGAAATGGTTTGTCTTTCTGTAGCACCATGGTTTTGCACCCAGATCTCAGTGTTTTTTAATGGAGTAGTAAAACACTTGGAATGGAAGCAACCTAATAGTGGCTACCATTTGTAAATAGAACATTACTAGGTGCCTGATACTATTCTAAGTGTTAGAAAACCCTTACCTGCTGTAGTTTCCTACCTTTTGACCATGGGTGGGCTCAGGAGAATCCTGGGTAGGAAACCACATGGTCCTTGAATCTCGAGCTGCCAATGGCACTAGTGGTCTGCTGTGTCTTTGACAGGTGGTGTGTGATGAGAACGGCTCTAAGGGTTATGCCTTTGTCCACTTCGAGACCCAAGAGGCTGCTGACAAGGCCATCGAGAAGATGAACGGCATGCTCCTCAATGACCGCAAAGTGTGAGTGTCCCAGTCTGGAGCAACAGCCATCGCATGAGCCAGCCGTGGCCCCACCTCGGTATTAACTGGCACACACAAGGCGGCTACTGGTTCTCTCGGCCCAAGTGTGGCCTGCTCCCACCTCTCCACTCCAGGGCTGGTGAGTCTCCCTGCCCGAGCCACGGCAGCCCTTCTGACTCGCCAAGGTGGGCTTCCTGCCCAGGCCGTGGTCTGACTGCCGCCTCTCCCTTAAAGGCATCCATCTCTGGGTTTTGTGAACATCAGCAATGGGGGCTGGCTGGAAGGCAGCTCTGAGCCCACTCTGAGCAGGGGTCTTGGCCAGCGGCAGAGTGGAGAGGGCCCTGGACTGACCAGGAGCCATGCACTAGCCATGTGACCTTGGCTTTCCTGTGATTCATGCCTGTCCATGAGGTCATTCTCTAGGGGCTGATGTCAAATTGTCCCTAGATCTCCACTTGTCTAACTTGTGACTTAGTGACCATCTAATACAAGGCTGGCTCTAGAGTGATAACTTAATTCAGTTACAATGAAAGTCTCATTCCACTGTGGAAGACTAGTCATAATAGTCATAATAGTCCTTGTTCTGCTGTGGTTATGGAAGAATGGAGAAGGGGGATCTTAACTAAGCCGCTCAGGGAAAGGAGAAGGGACAAAAAGTCTTGGCTATAACAAGCAAAAATCATTTCTGTCCTTTGTGTTGTTTAACAGACCAGGGGATGGGTTGCACTGATAATGTGTCTGTGCCCGTTGGTTAAGTCTTCTAAAGGTATCACTAGAAAGAAATCTAAAGATTTTTGCTATGTTGTTACATTTTCCTATTAAGTTTAAACAACACCAGAATAAATAAAGTGAAAAGGCAAAGGCCACCTCTTAGTTCACTCAGCAGTCTCACTCCTAGGATTAACCACTGTTAACAGTTTGGTTTGTATCCTTCCAGACCTTTTCTATGCATTTACATAGATGCACAGAAATGAACGTTTTAAAAACATGGTCGTCAGGTTTCTTCACGAAGGCAGTGTGATGTGGTAGGACTGCCCTGGCCTGAGCCAGGAGCCCTGGGTCTGGTCCTTGCAGGACAGTCCTGCCTCTCTCTCTTTCTGCTGGGGAGTTGGGGAGTCTCTGAGCTTGCTCTCTTGGGGGTTGGATGGGGACTTGTGTTTTAACCTCTCCTGTGAACCTTTAACCTACATTCCTACCGGCCCCTGGAAATCATGTCTTATTCCCCTGGGTGATCACAGTTTTTCATGGTTTCTTTCCAGGTTCGTGGGCAGATTCAAATCTCGAAAAGAACGGGAAGCTGAGCTTGGAGCCAAAGCCAAGGAATTCACCAATGTTTATATCAAAAACTTTGGGGAAGAAGTGGATGATGAGAGTCTGAAAGAACTATTTAGCCAGTTTGGTAAGTCAGGGTCATTTGCTCCGTGTGTCTTCTTTCACAGTCCACGAGACCTGCAATTCATGTTTTCACTTCTATGAGAGATGAGGGCACCTAGACCTGGAAGTAAAATACCTTATATGAGAGAGCTCGTAGGGTAGATAGGAACAGACTCTAGGCCTTGACTTTTGGCTTCATCCTGCCTCATCCTAGCCCCAGGGCCATCTCAGCAACTTGGTCACAATTGGAAGGCCAGTCCTGATGCCTCTTTGAGTCCATCTGGGTTCAGCAAGAGGTAGCTTCAGGTGGGCTCCTAAAGAAGCCTTCCCTCCTTGAGCTGTGGTAGAGATGGTGTTACTAATAGTTCTGTCCTTTGGTAATAGGTAAGACCCTAAGTGTCAAGGTGATGAGAGATCCCAGTGGGAAATCCAAAGGCTTTGGCTTTGTGAGTTACGAAAAACACGAGGATGCCAATAAGGTGAGAGTCCCATGAGGGTCGGGAAACATTTGCAGGAAGTGGCCCCAGAGTGTGGGCAGGGCCTTGGTCGCACACTGTAGAGAAGAGCTGGAATTATCTGAATCTAGTAGGAATGCACAGTTACTGTGCTCTAGAGTTAACTTCGTGAGGGATTTTACATGTCAGTATGTCATTCAGCTGTTTTCAAAGCACTTGGTACATACCTGACATCTCAGCTGTGCAGCCCTGTGGGATGAAAGAATAGGACAGGTGCTTGTTCCCATCCGTGGGTGAGGGAGTGAAGGCCCTGAGAGAGGCTGATTTGATAACAGCACAGCAACTACTTGTGAGTGAATAATTGTGCTCGGCCCTCAAAGTATGTCACTTAATACCCACAAAAGAACCTGGGAAATGTAGTGACAGCCAGATGATCCACCTAGGCTCATGTCTACCATGCTTGTATTTATAAAACTCCTTTTTTTCCCATATATTTGGAACAAGAACCCATTTAAATGTTAACTCCATTTTACTGGTGAGGAAGTTTGGATTTCCCTTTAGCTGACTTCAGAGAGGGAATGAAATTAGTTCTTAGGCCTAGAGGAAAGATTTTCTTCTCATAATATTTTTTGGGGTTTACAGACCTCTCAAGCAAGGCTGCTGCCTCTGCCTCTTGATTTAAAGACACGTATTTCCTCTTTAGGCAGTGGAAGAGATGAATGGAAAAGAAATCGGTGGGAAGGTCATTTTTGTAGGCCGAGCACAGAAGAAAGTAGAACGCCAGGCTGAGTTAAAACGGAAGTTTGAACAGCTGAAACAAGAGAGAATTAGTCGATACCAGGTGAGGTGGTCTTGGCATAGCCCACCAGCAGGGAACTTACTGTGAAATGCTGGCAAAAGCACCTTTGTTTAGCAGGCTTTCTCGTTGGGGGTGTGGGTTCTACTCTTCTCATTTCTCCCAAGATCATCGATTTAAAAGGCTATACCTACCAGTTAGAGCAGCGATTCTAGAACAAGGATGGAGAGTGATTGGTTCATTTAGGGACTCTACTCCAGAAGCCTCAGTCTGTTTTGAGTCGTGTGGGGTTTTACGTAACTGATACTGCTTTGTTTGGAATGGTGGCGGGAAGAGCCCTGTGGGGTCAGCAGTGCGCCAGGCCAGCTGTGAGGAAAGCTCAGACTGCACTCATGCCCCACCAGTGTCTTTGGCCATGGTTTCTGATGAGCCTGCATCAGAATCCCCTGCAGGGCTTTTTAAAATACAGAATGCCAGGCCTCAGAGTTTCTGATCTGAGAATGTATATTTCTAACAAGTACCCAAAGATGCTGCTCGTCTGGGGACCACACTTGAGAACCAATGTCTTAGGGCATGTATGGGTTATAGAAGTGCAATTAACAGTGATCCTTTTGCTTCAGGGGGTGAATCTCTACATTAAGAACTTGGATGACACCATCGACGATGAGAAGTTAAGGAAAGAGTTTTCTCCTTTTGGGTCAATCACCAGTGCTAAGGTATTTTATACTGAGATTTTGGAATTGAGAGCAGAAGTTGTAATCATTCAGAGGTTTATTGGTGTTTGTTTCATTGAAGGAAAAGGCTCTAAATTGTGTTCCTTTCTGAGAGTAGTTGTCACACATCGATCTAACAATCTCTCCTGGCATCCAGTTTCCCATCTAAGTGTATGTTCTAGAATGACATTTCACAGGGTTAACATTACACTGTCTCCCAAGTATTGGGACGTAGAGATGAGTCTGACCCAGCCCCTCTCTTCTGACCCCTCAGAGCACCTGAATCTTTCCCATTCTTTGCTGCTTTGTGCTGGTGTGGGGACAGATGGTGCTACAGTAAGAGCAGAGGAAATCCAGACAGGTTTTCCATTTGTCTTGGGGCCTGTCTCTACAACTCTGCCACACTTTCTCCTTGAATGAGGGTATTTTGAGGATTTTGGATCTGGGGTTAGGAACTTCCAACGTGGTTTATTTATAAAGGAGGAGGAAAGAGGAGCAGAAAGTTTGTTTTTCCATGTTTTGCAATGTGTATTGTTTGCTTGATTTTCTTTAGTAATTATACCAACTGAGTTATAGCAGGGTGAGTAAGTATGAACCCCTTTTAAAGATAAAGAATTTGAGTCCTTGAGCAAGAGACTTCTGGTTACATGAGCACAGTGTACTACTGTGTGTCCTTGGCATTTGGGGTGTGTGATAGGAACTGACATTTGAAAGTTTTGGGCCCTAGCCTGATGCAGACCCTGTTCCTACTCAGCAGAGGTACAGCGATGTCACAGTCCTTTAGGTGATGAGAAAGGAGGCCAGTAGGCTGGTGAAGAGTTGCTGACCCTCCCTGACCCTTAGCTTAAGTCACTCACAGCCTGGGAGTGTTACCAGGGAAACATTATTTGCTGTAGCAGGGAGTTGACTAGAGAAACCTCTGTAGGGCTTCCCCACTTCCTGGCCCCTTTCCTCTTATCACTGCCTTGACTGGCTTTCGTTTGCAAGGAAGGATAGTCTCCTGCTTACCAGCACAGTAGGCAAGTGCATTTGCAAGATGAAAACAAAAGAACCATATCTTGAAGTTTCACAGGCACCATTTTCAAGATCAAAGTGTCCCATTAGCTTCACACACCTTATTGGCCCACTTTGTTGGTAGGGAGTTGTTGGGTTAATATAAATCTTTACTTCCATGCCCTCCGCTTAAGGAGGCTCTCCAGGCAGTGAGCTGAGACAGATGAAATGGTGCCAGGAACACAGTCATATTGCTACCAATGCTACTAAGGAAGTAGGCCACAGAAAGCAGTGAGGAAAAGAGCCATTTATGAATGACTAACTATGTAGGGAAAGACTGTCTGAACCAGTAGACGTGGGGCTTTATTGTGATTTGCCTCGGAGTGTACCATGGACTTTGAGGCTCAGAGAAGTGGTCTTTTAAGGTTGTACAGCTTGGCAATTGCAAAGCGGGGACTAGAATCCAGCAGCCTCTCTTCCAGCTGGTTATCTTTCTGTTCTGTTACTCCCATTGAATTAATGGTGACAGTCACTGATTTTATTTACACTTGCCCACATATGATATTTCAAAAGTATATCTAACCTTGCTAAGAATTTATTACAGTTTTGTTCACCAATATCTCGAGCAGATGAGTTGTACAGAAAAAAAAATAGCTTGACACTACTGTCCAGATCTGTTCTGGGTACTCTGGAGGTAGCTGTGCCTCTAGGTATCAGGATTTTTCCCAGTTTAACCATTCGCCATATCGTGGTGTTTGGGAACTTTAGAATCACCTGGGGGTGTAACAAAATGCCTAGGACCTGCCCTTAGAAGTTGTGATCTATGTGATCTGGGGTACATCCGAGGACAAGAGAACCATGTCCATCCTGGACTTGGTAACTCTTGGCAGGAGAAGCCAGGTTTTCTGGCTATTAATAGCTGCCCCTTCGGCGTAGAACACCGTTTTCTTACGTAGCTGGTCTCCCTTCGTAGGTAATGCTGGAGGACGGGAGAAGCAAAGGATTTGGCTTTGTGTGCTTCTCATCTCCTGAAGAGGCAACCAAAGCCGTCACTGAGATGAATGGACGCATCGTGGGCTCCAAGCCACTCTACGTCGCCCTGGCACAGCGGAAAGAAGAAAGGAAGGCGCACCTGACCAACCAGTACATGCAGCGGGTGGCGGGAATGAGAGCCCTCCCAGCCAATGCCATCTTAAACCAGTTCCAGCCTGCAGCTGGCGGCTACTTTGTGCCAGCGGTTCCCCAGGTGGGTCTGCTGTTAGGCTGAGGCTCTTTGGAACTTGCCCACTGACAGCTGTTCCTGCAGTCTGCTGGGGCTTGGGACAGGGATGTTTGACTTTCAGATCTTCAGAATGTCAAAGGGCCCTTCAAGTAAAATGAGGAAAGACTTACTTGTGGTCACACATGGTGGCAGGGGTAGAATAAAAGAATCCCCATTAACTGACATTCCCTTCCCCAAGGTTCTGAGTGGAGAGTGCCTCTGCCTGGATAATTAGCCTAGGGTCTGATAGTGAGATGAGATGCTTCTCCGGTGTGGATTCAGGTCCTAAAAGTAAAAGGGCTTGGGTGCTCTTTCTTACAGGCTCAGGGAAGACCTCCATATTACACACCTAACCAGTTAGCACAGATGAGGCCTAATCCACGCTGGCAGCAAGGTGGGAGACCTCAAGGTAGGTGGTGGGCAACAGTGATTTGTCACCCAGGATATACCTGTCCTGGTCTCTCCTGCCTCCTTGCCCATCTGAGGTGCAGCCCACGTCATTTGTCAGTGATGTGCAATTTTTATCTCCTCACCAGGCTTCCAGGGAATGCCAAGTGCTATACGCCAGTCTGGGCCTCGTCCAGCTCTTCGCCATCTGGCTCCAACTGGTAATGCTCCGGCCTCTCGTGGCCTCCCTACTACCGCTCAGAGAGTCGGTGAGCAAACTGGCCTTGAGAAGCCTGGCCTGGGGAGGAGGGAGTCAGGATGACTAGGCTCTGCCCTGGGTTGGTCAGTTCACTGGGCTCATGTTAGAGCCCTGCTTCTGTGATCTTAGCTGTGTGACCAGGTAGGTACTAAAGGAGCAGAGAAACAATATGAGTTCTAGGAGTGTTGGTCACTTATGATTCTTGCTCATCGGTGACTCGTGAGAAAGGTTAATTAGAAGTTTGTGAGCTGGATGGATGACTACAGAGCCTGTCCTTTTGGGTGGGGAGAGTCAAGGAGACTTTTTTACAGAATGTGTTCTGTATTCTGAGAGATGGAAAGAGTTGTATGTTTTCTGTTGGCTGTTCCTTGAAAGCAATAGTTGCCCTATGTATGATGTGTTGTGTGAACATGCTTTGGAATTTCTCCTTCCGTGGACGTGGCCAGTTGGACGGCTGCCGCCAACACTGATGTGCATTTGCTGGTCTGTTGTAGGGTCTGAGTGCCCGGACCGCTTGGCTATGGACTTTGGTGGGGCTGGTGCCGCCCAGCAAGGGCTGACTGACAGCTGCCAGTCTGGAGGTGGTATTGGATGCACACAGAATGGGGAAAGATGGGATTTGACGGGCCTTTGCCCAGACTGATGGGCTTTAATTTTACCTGTTCTTCTCCTAAGGTGTTCCCACAGCTGTGCAGAGCTTAGCACCTCGTGCTGCTGTCGCTGCCACTGCTCCGCGGGCTGTTGCACCTTATAAATACGCCTCCAGTGTCCGCAGCCCTCACCCTGCCATCCAGCCTCTGCAGGTGAGGTCTACCGAACAGAATGCTAAAAGGATTTCCCTTGTTTCCACTTGATTGAAAAGATGCCTTGCTTTGATTCCTTCAACAGGTATTAAATGCCTGTTCTGTGTCAGGGTGCTGTGTCTTGTGGGGTGACACTGCCCTTGAGGGGCTCTCCACTGGGAGAGAAAGGGCGTGGAAGTATTCCTCCTGGTGACAGTTTACTCAGAAATGCGCCAGGGAGACAGCGGGTGTTTGCTGCCCTCCTTTTAAACATAGGTGTGCTCACTTGGCCTGTGGAACTTCTCACATCCACTGGGCTGATTGGTCCTTAGTCACTTTGCAAAGTGACTGGTACATTAAGGTAGGAAAGAAATGTTACAAGTGACAAGTCCAGCTTCAGGTACTAAGCTGGGGAGGGGGAGTTGGACCCAGATCTCAGATTTTTTAATCTGGAACTACTATCTCTAGAGTTGTTCCCCTCAGGCAAGCCAAGATGTAACTAGTTTGTTTCAGAGCTCAACAGAGAAAACTTCGGGGGGAGACGCACTCAACCTTGTAGTCCCTAAGCTGCTTTTCCCCAACTCCATGCTAAGTTGGAGATGTCCCAGAGCTCTGCCATGCAAAATCATTTTTGGTTACAATGCCCTACTTTAGGGCTGTGGCTAGCTTTCACTTTGCATGTTGACAGGCCTTACATGTTTGATACAATGAAAACATTTGGTACAATGAAGGTGTTGTGGGATATAATTACAATTATTTGATATTTGTAACTTTTGACCCAGTCTCTGGGGAATTCATCCTAAACAAAAACTAATTTTCAGGAAAAGGTTACTCACAAATGTTTACCTTATTTATTAACAAGTCTTTGAATTCTGAGTGACCTTGAGTAAATTGTGATTGTTATAACCTTGAGTAAATTCATTTGACAGATGATTGTTAAGCACTGTAGGTTTGTTTTCTTGTTTCCATTCCCTCCTAACTGCATGCTGTTTTTATTGCAGTTGATTGGGTTTTTTTTGCTTGCACCATTCTGTTCCTCACTTCATCTCCTAAATTCCCCAAGACTGAACTTAGTTCTTTGACAGCAGGGACAATTGCCTCCCTCTCCTCTTTCACATAGTAGTCTCTGAGCTCCTGAGTGGTAGGACTCTCCACCACCAAGTGTCCTTTCTCCTTGGTGCTAACCCACTGCCTCTCCTGGTCCCCAGGCACCGCAGCCTGCTGTACACGTGCAGGGGCAGGAGCCCCTGACCGCCTCCATGCTGGCTGCAGCACCCCCCCAGGAACAGAAGCAGATGCTGGGTGAGTGACCCACATGCCAGCAGAAGAGCCAGCCAGAGCCTGGTACTGGCCTGGACACCACTGACCATTCTTTACTGGGGTTCGACCTGGTTTTTAATTCAGTGTTTTCCCACAGGAGAACGTTTGTTCCCACTCATCCAAACCATGCATTCAAACCTGGCTGGAAAGATCACAGGCATGCTGCTGGAGATCGACAATTCCGAGCTGCTGCACATGCTGGAGTCCCCCGAGTCCCTCCGCTCCAAGGTGAGCTGCTCTCGGGCCCCCCTGTGGGTTTAGCTCACTCAGCCCCAGGGGACCAGGAGCAGCCCCGGGCCCCCAGGTGTAGCAGAGAGAAGGTGTGCACCCCGTGACCGTCTCTCATGCCTCACCTGTGGTCTGAAGGCTGCTGTGGTGTGGGTATTTGGGAAAGCGGTCAGCACCTGGAGAAGCTGCCGCTGGGCCTGGGCACCAGGGGGCGGAGGGCCTGTCCTCGACCTCACTGAGCACCTGGAGCTTTCTCACAGGTGGATGAGGCGGTGGCCGTTCTGCAGGCTCATCATGCCAAGAAAGAAGCGGCCCAGAAGGTGGGCGCTGTGGCCACTGCTACCTCTTAGACAAGGAAAAACCGTATGTTCAGCTATTTTTGTTTCCTCAGTGGTTTTGACTCAAGAATATCTTCCTAAGAGATTAGGGGCAGCATAGAGAGCACGTTTCTGCCACTTAACCTGATAATTTGGGCAAGCTGTCACTGGGGATTTTCTGTCATCTGGATGAGTTAATCCAAAGGAAAAACTACAGGTTGTAAATTAAAAGGAGTGAAGTAACAGTTTTCCTCATTAAAAACATCTGGTTAGAACCTTCTCAGAATCACCTTTTTGGTCTGGAATAATAATGGATATCTAAAGCGTTTTCATAATCAGATCCCACAGTCTCATTTCTATGAGCATCTCCCTGGTTTGGCCTGAGGTTGGTGAGGTCAGCTGTGTCTTCGGCCAGTACTTAGCTTTGGGAACACAGTGGGCACAGGTTTTGGTGTCAAGGAGGGAGTCTACAGTTACATGGTGTGTTCCAGTCAACTTCTGGCCTTGAGGTCCATGGCCTCTGTCTGCAGGGGCTTGGGTGAGGGAAACCTAACCAGGACCTCTGATAAGAACTGCTGGTGGGTGGCTCCAGAGGGAGAAGAGAAAGAACTGAATGAGCAGAGACAAGGGGAAAATGCACATAGTTAAAGGCTAGGGCTGGTATAGAAGTTGGAGTGGAGCCTGAAACCTGTCTTTTAGAATTTAAGCAAAAGAACTGTAGGCCAGTAGAGGCTTTGAGCACAGGTGGCCAGGAAGGGTGGGGGTGGAGCTTTTTAGACTAGCCTCAAAGTCAGTGGTTCTCAGCCATGGGTGCCTGCATCAAAGACATTTGCCATTGTCTAGAAACATTTTTGGTTGTCAAAAGGGGAGTGTGTTATTGGCATCTAGAGGGTAGAAGCCAGGGATACTGATAAACATCTATAGTTCACAGGGCAGCTACAACAGAATTATCCAAAATGCTGAATGTCCGTAAGCACTGAGGTTGAGAGAAACCCTGCTCTGCAGTACTTCTTTAACCAGCCAGAGATTCAGTGAATCTCTGAGGTTCTTTTGATTATGGATTTATATGTGTTGGTGCTTTTCTTTGCAGGATTCAAAAGCCAAATAACCCTTCATGGAATTCAGCTCAAGGTTTGGAGACTTCCTAGCTTGTCCTATGGACCTCAATACCAAGAACCACAAATTGCAAATTTAATAGGTCATTTTGTATCAAAAGGTCAATTATGAAGCACCTAGAGTTTTTCAATTGAAAGAATATATTCTCTGGGTTCTGCTGTGACCCAGACAGTGTTAACTTTTTTTTCTATTGTGGGTTTTGATTTTTTCCCCAGAAATTGGTTTTATTTGATGTACCCAAGTCTTAAGTTTCTCAATAAAGAAAAAAATCTCCATAAAACTGCTGCCTCTGTCCTGTTTTTCTCTGACCACACAGATTCTCTAAATCTGTTTTCACTGGGAGTAATTGTAAGATATAAACAGTCAAATGAAGTTCTGCTTAGCTTATTGTTTCCTGACAGTTAAAAGTGGGCTATTTTAGGTTAGCAAGTTGTGTAGAACTGTCCCATTGCGTATTATTATGGGAGGGCGTTTATATTGGCCCCATTAAACTTAACAATGAACAGAAGTCTGTGATCTGAGCAGACCTTGGGTCTAACACTGGAAAACTTGGGGTACTGGGTGGGTTGGCACATGTCTAAAAGACATTTAAGGAAAGAGAACCGGTCCCCTCCCTCCTTGGACCTTTTAGTTGGGATTGGTCAGTTTACTCTTGCAGGTCTGGTTTCCTAGATTGTGCAATTTAAAGGACAGCTAGAGCAAAAGCCCAGAGGGATGAAGTAGTCTAGAGTTTGGGGGCAAAGGTTCCTTCTGGCAGTGGGAAAAGGCTTGGGAAATAGGTTTGAGCGACAATAGCAATGAAGTCCTAAATGTTTGTGCTTCCTTTAGTCCTGAAAATGATGGACTGGCCAGGTCAACCCAGCTACTTCCTCTCCCTGTCCTCTTGGAATACTTTTTTCCTTCCTTGAAACTTTCCTGACTGTTGTTCTAAGTAGGGCCTTACACAGGAGGCCCCTTTCTTTGGTATCTTCCCTGTTACATCTTGGCCGACTCTCCCTTTTCCATAAGGTGTGGTGTCACCTTAACTGATCCACAGGTCCAGTCTAAATTCCCGTTTCCTGGTCTGCAGTTAACTCGGCTCCAGCGCTTGTTTCCTGTTAAGGTCTGGCTGCCCCTCCAAATCAACTCCGAGGGACCTTGGGTCCCGGAAGTGGTCTGTGTGGGGGCGGGGCCGAGGTGGAGCCTGGGAGCTGGCATCCCCCGGAAGAGCCGAAGAACAAGATGGCCGGCCCTGGGAGGGTTCTGTGTAGGTGAACCCGCATAGGGGCGAAGCAGGGTGCTCCTGGGCGCAATTGAGTTAAGACTGGGGAAGGCGTGTAGTGGACCCGAGTCCCGTCAGTTGAGTTTTACCCCACAACCTGTGAACAGTGCTCCGCGACCTAACCGCTTTGCTGGAGTTAGCGCTGCCCAGAGCCCTTCCCCTTCGGACCCAGGACTCAGGTGGGGAGATCTGTTGTGACCTCGAACCACATCCCATAGTTTCATAATCATTCACTCCATAAACGCCGCAGCCCTGGCCCTTTAGATGAAGGAACTGCCAGAGTAGCTGGGGAATTATGAAGAAGACTTCACTGCGTGGGTTGGTGAGCACTGTAATGCGGTTGTTGTGACAGTGGTGACGAGGATTGGGCTGGAGGTTTTAGGGAATGACTGCTCCATCTGGAAAAATGAAAGCAAATTCGGAGGCACTGAGGCCTGAGCTGAGTGTGTCAGGAGTTAGGCGGCCAAGGTGGGAGCAAGACTTGCTGGAAAGAGCAAAGGGCTGAAGTAGTCTAGCCCTTTGGGGCAAAGAGCTTGTGTTGGGGAAGCCAGTGGAGAAGAAGCTATAGAGGTGGGCAAGGCTCAGGTTATGAAGGTCTTGTATGCCATGCTAAGGAATTTGAACACTATCCTGTGGGCACTGCTGAGTGTTCAGAGAATGTAAGCAGGGCAGTGATGTAATCAGACTTGGGCTTTCTTGGTATCTTTCTACTGACTATAGAAGAGTGAACACCGAAGCGAGTGAAGCTGTCCCAGTGACCAGAGGCAGAGATGCAGGTGTGAAAAGGGATGGGGAGGAGTCACTTTGTATACCAAAGAGAAGGTAGGAACCCCTTCCCCTCCCTGTGGCTGTCTTGCTAACAGTGTTGCAGCAGCTGTATGAAGAGTGTGGAGGACCTTGGTTCTTAAGGTGCTTGGTGTCTTTGCAGGTGGGCTGGCAGAGGAGGTAGATGACAAAGAGTTCTTCATGCTGCTTTTGTTCCTTTTGGAGACATCATGGATACTCAGGTTTCACTGGATTATGAAACGGGTGAGTCCTTTCAGTGTCTTTCATGTTCAGAGTCCTCATGCCAGAAAAAGAAGAGAGAAAAATTTTAAGTCGTGCATTCTGTGTGTGGTTGATACGTAATGATGTTTGGGAGGATGTCTCTAGGTAAACATAACTGATCTTGGTGATGGAAAAGGAATGTTCTGAGGATAATGTGGAGACGGTGGGGCAGCTGTAGGCTGAAATTTACAGAGACTGATAGTTTGGAAAGGAAAGGCTTTCTACATGCTGGACCATTTGGGGCTCTGCTTTGTGATCATTTAATGATATAAACTGTAGTAAGAATGAGTAGGAAGATAATCTTAGAAAAATCTTGAAAGGTCTGGGTGTTATTTTACAGCCCCTTCTAGGTAGCTGTACCCCACCACCCCTGCTGACCAGACCTCCCTGCTTGGCAGCTGTGCTAGAAAGCAGAGGACAGCAGGGAAGCTTGGCCTCAGTGGTACAGCCTTGTCCTCTGCTCATCTTGATGAGTTTTTCTTCACTTGGTGTCACAGTTACAGCACATGTTTCTATTTGATCCTTGGTCGTTATTTTCTAAGGTATCTTCCCTGTTAGACCCAGCTCTGCCAGCTAACTTTGGGTGTGACACTTAAATCTCTGAGTAATTCTTAAATAAAGCATTGAGACTGGCTTTTGAGCTCTGTAAATTAGTGTGATGTAGTTATGGGCTGAAATTTGCAAAATCCTATTGCTCTTGCTCTCTGCCAGCTAGAATAACTTTTTGCTGAGGACAAGCACTACGCTCCTTTCTCTAGTCGTCACCTACTCAGTGGTGAGGTCAGTGCTCTGTGCACAGCTGATGCTCAGTCAGAATGAATCATTGATAGATTAACAACTTATTCTGTTTTCTATAATCTTGTAAACAAAAGTTAGAGTGCATGGAAAGTAACTTATGGCTCAATTTCTGTAGTGGTTGACTTGGATAATACAAAGTTGAAAAACCGTTCACTATTTAGCTATGTTTATTAAAATGAGCAGAATGACTTTAACATTTCTGGAAGCATTGTTGACTAAATCAAGAAAAATCTAAAAATTAGATTTTCATTTGTTAAATATCTGGATATGGCATGTTTTCTCCTATTGTGCACATATTAACCTCCTGTTTCTGCTATTATACAAAAGAACTGAAGGTTTGCTTTTTTTGAATTTGAGTTGACAGAGGTAAGAAATGTTCCCTGTTTAGTATTTGACTAATGTTGCTGTCCTCATTGGTTACAACAGGTGCTACTCTCCATTTGGGTGGGTGTAGTAGATTCCTGGGCTGCCATATCAAACTACACAAACTCAGTGGCTTAAAACAACAGACATTTATTCACAGAGCTCTGGAGGCTAGAAGTCTGAAATCAAAGTGTGGCAGGCCATGCCCCCTCTGAAGGCTTACAGGAATCCTTCCCTGTCCAGCATCTGGTGGCTCCTGGCAATTCTTGGCATTCCTTGGTTTATACCTGCATCACTCTAATCTCTGTGCTCTCTTCACATGGACTTATTCTCTGCATGTGGCTTTCTGTGTCTTCTCCTCTTATAAGGACACCAGTCATTGGAGTTAGGTCCCACCACAATCCAGTAGGACCACATCTTAACTAATTACATCATCAGAGACCTTATTAGGGTCACATTCTGAGACGGGGGTAGACATGAAATGTTGGGGGAGACTAATCAGCCCCTAGAGTGTCTTGGTGGTGACAGTTGATAAGGGGCAGGAAGTTCTGGTTGATGGAAGGCCCACCAGGCCTGGCTCATAGTTCCTCTCATGTAGTCAGAATATGAAAGACAGATCCTGCTGAACCCCAAGCCCTCTGGGGCCTGGCATTGCTGGTTCCTGTTTCCCATGCGTATTCTCTGTCTCCATAAACTGGGTGCACATCCTTACACCACCAGCTCTCTCACAAAGAGTTAGTACAATCTCATTAAATACTTACAACCAAGGCAGGTAGGAAGGGAGAATGTCTTTTTTCCTATGCTTGTGCTATTGAGCTTGTATTTGAATGCTAACCACAGGAAGAGTTGAACTGCAGCCATGAACTTTTTCCTCGTATTTTGGCGGGATGCTGCAGCAGCCATTGACAGCATGGTATGGCTGAGAATCTTTGCTTTTTGCTGAACCTGTTACTTGGTCTATTTTATAGTACATGGGATCCTCATACGTGTATTGTGTTTCCAGTTGAATAGTTTTAAAGTTACACAGGAAGTACAACTTGTCATTGTCTGAAAGCATTCACTATGAACTTTCTACTTTAAAATTAATTGTATTCAGAAATCCTCTCCATTTAAGGTTTGCTTAAATACTAACCATCTCTGTTGGCATGTCTCTCCCTAACATTTTTGTGCTTACATCAAGGGTTACAAACTTCAGTTCAGCTATGGGCCAGATCCATCCTGTACCCTGCTTTTGTATAGCCTATGAGCTAAATGGTTCTTATATTTTTAAAGGGTTGTAGGACAAAAAAGAAGAATATGCAGCAGAGACTGTGACCTGCAAAGTCTAAAATATTTACTGTCTAGCCCTTCACAGAAAGTTTGCCTACCTCTAGTCTAGGGCAATAGACTGCAACTAAAGTGTAAATCGATTGCAAGGTAAAATTGTGAATCTTGCCTCAGAGACAGGGTTTCTTGAAGTGTATGAAAGTGAAAGGAAAACTGTTGTCTTTAGTCAATAAAAGTGAGGCTCTTTTGAGCCATTGAAAGGGATTCTGTTATAAATTAAACCAATTGCCAGTAGAGGAAAAAAAAGCTACAAGGTCAAGTGCTTCAAAAGAAAATGATTTGATTCCTATTGCTGCTATAACAAATTACCACAAATTTGGTGGCTTAAAAACAACACAGATACAATCTTATAGTTTTAGACGTCAAAAGCCGAGGTGGGTCTAAAATCAAGGTTTCAGCAGGGCTGCATTCTTCCAGGGGCTCTAGAGGAGGGGAACTTTTGTTGAGTTCGGTGCTGATGCTGACTTTTTTAAGGTAGACTCAGGTTCTTAGTAACTGCATTCACCCTTATAATTTCAGAGTCCTGAGCTCAGATCCAAATGTGGTGCCAGCACAGACCTTCCTGTGATGCTGTTGAAAGGAAGTGTGTGGTGGCTCGGGTTTTCTGTGGTTAGCTTTGTGTTTAGCTTGCTGTTGAAGGATGTGAGCTCCCAACATAGAATTAATCGTGAGCAAGTCTCAGACTTCTTAGATGTGAATGGAAGGCTGTCAGGTCTTCTTTTAAGCTAACCAGGTTTAAGCAGCTAAGTTGTATTACGGTCTTTCCAGACTGAATCTGAGCTCTTTGGGTGGATAATTCGTGTCAGATTGGCCAAACCAGTGAGGATTAAGGAAAGCTCATCCAGACCAGGTAAGTGGGAGCAACCACAGATTCTCCATCACACCCTCCACTTTGCCCTCTGTTGCATTTTTATCTCTATCTTACTTTCTGCTGTGGTGGCAGTATATACACAATTAGTGTGATGTATAGTGGAGAAGAGAATGCAGTCCCTCCGTGGAAATAAAGAATTTGAGATTCTCAGCAAAGCTAGAGGCATCGTCCCCATGAAAGTCTTGCTTTGGGACATAGGCATAGACTGTGCCCTTCCAGCTTTGGTGAGGGTTGGGACTTCCCTTTTGGCTCTGCTTATTCCCTCCTTATTCCCATCTGCCTCTTCTAAGAGCTGGACTTAAAGGCCTGACATTTCCTCTTGATGGCTTTCCTTGCCCTGGGGAGCTCCTAAGAGGTGGTTTCTGCCTGTGAGAGCCACATGGTATGTCCACTTTGCTCACCCAGGCAGCAAAGACCTGTAGCCGTTGGCTGATAGCTGGACTTTGTTCACATATGTTTGATTCCTTCCTTTCCGTTTGGTCAGATGGTGACTGGCTGAAGAAGTTTTCCAGTAGGACCCTTGGAGAGACTAAAGAAGAGGAAGGGTTGGAGCCTTCCAAGGTGGAAGCCCAGGAGGTGAAATTGAAGGCTATGCTTCTAGAGGAGAGGCCGGCATACTCCCCTTCACACCCCAGGGCACTTCTGATGTGGGTGGGGGATGGGGGGAGCTGAATGCAGAAGCTTTGGGTTTCGTGTGCTGGTAGGGCTGGAGTGAGAGTACCTTACACCTGAGTACTGATTGTGATTGCCGTTGAACAAGGGGACGTCGGAGGTGAGAAGGGGCGGTGAGTGCTCCTCATCACCAGCACCTGCCATGCCCCCACTCCTCCTGCTCCCTCTCTGAGGACCTTGGCATCAGGCCCACTGATTCCGGGGAGGCCCTTGCCCTCAGCCTGTGCTCGGGGGCAGGCTGCCTCAGCCCTTTCTCCTGCTTTTCAGTGCACCATCCTGACCTCTGCTTCGGGGGCTCCTCCTCTTCTGTCCTCTTTGACCAGCAGTATTTATCCGAGCTCCTTCCCTAGCCCTCTCAGCTCCTTTCTCCACACTGTCCTTGTGCAGTTTCAGCCAGTTTTGTCCCTGGTTTGAGGTTGTTACAACCACTCAGTGTTCTGGTGATTTTCTGATCTCTAGTTCAAGCCCTGACCTCTCTCCTGAGTCTCACATATTTCTGCCTGAGTGTCTTACAGTCGCCATAAATACACAGAGCATAGCCCACGTGGGTGTCCTCTCTCCTTGAACTCTGGTCTGCCCAGGTGCCTAAGCTTAGCTAATTTTGCCATCTTACAAAGTCACCCTAACTAGAAACCTAAGTGTCATCTGAGATCCCTCATCATAATCCACACCTAATTTTTGCTCTATCCTGCTATTTTTTCTCCTACATCTTCCTAAATCTCTCCTCTCCTGTTTGTTCTTGTCACATACACTGTCTTGGTCTAACATCTGTTACCTCTTAGGTGAATAATGATATAGCTTCCTAACTGGTCTCCCTGCCCCAGGCCTGCTTCCCCCTTCCTGAGCAGCCAGCGGAGTATTTCTCAGGCACAGGTCTGACTATACCACTTTAGTCAAGCATTCTAGGGGCTCCTCAACTATAGGATTGAGTCCAGTCCCTTCAGAGGGACAGAAAGGCTCTCTGGGTTCTGACCTTGCTCATCTCTCTACATTGTATCCCTGTTTTATATTCTAGAAAATAAGGGTTTGTAAGTACCTCTCATCCCTGTTTTCACATATCTAGTTTTTTTGTCCACAAAGCCCTTCCCAACTTTTTGGAGCCGGCTAACTCCTACTCACCTTTCATAGTTGAGCTCAGTTGCTGCCTTCTCCGGGAGACTTCTGAATCCTCCAGTTGAGTGAGATGAGTGTCCCTCCGGGGCTTCCATGGCACCTTCTCAACTAGCGTTTACTGCATTATATATGCCAGGCACTGTCTTAAGGGCTTTACAAATATTTAATATTAATGATTATCCTTTGAGATAACTGTTATTAGCCCTGGTTCCAGGTGACACAATTGGGGCACAGTGAGGTCAAATAACTTGTCCAGTATTACACAGCTCATAAGTGGCAGAGCTGAGATTCAAAGCAAAGTTGTCTAGTTCCTGGATCTGTGTGTGCTCACATTTGTGGCTAGCTCTTCCCTAATGGATGGCCAGTTTGTCAAGGGCAGGAGACAAGTCTGCTTGGTATCCCCAGCACATGACATCAGAGCTCAATACCTATACACTGACCTACTGTTCCACACTACAAAGAGGTCAGAGACCGCAGGGTGTTCTCTGTCAAACAAATGGTAACATTTGTCGTGAATGTTTTATCATCTAGTCAGCCTGGTCTCAATGGAGCACAGTAAGCCCCATCCTCCTTCACGGTCTTCTCAGCACTTAGGCCCAGGCAGGAGGGCAGCCCCTCTGCTTCCGTTGTAGCCAGCCCATGACTAAGTAGGCTTAGGCACAGAGCGAGAAGGTTGTGGGTCAGTTTAACAGGAGTAAGGTGGGTGACTTGGACCAGTGTTTGAAGATGTTGAGAGTTCTGTATTGTGGGCCAAGCAAGTGATGTTCTGTGACTGCAGGGCAGGGTGACACCAGCTGATTGTCTGAGGGCCAGTGTGATGACATAACGCGCCTGTGGGATGGGGATTGGGTTCAATGGTGCTGAGGTCCCTGTCCCTAGATGTCCAGCTGGGTGCTGCATCCATGGCCTCTGCCTTCTGCAGCCCCACCAGGCCCTCCCTGTCAGCACCTTGCTCCAGCCCGCTAACTGCCCTGGGTTCTGGGTGTGCATTCTGAACACGCTCTCCTCGGAGAGTCAGGGATCCTCTCGAACCTAGAAATTTCTTCTGCACCTAGGGAACGCCCTCTGCAAAGAAGGCCCGGTCAAATCCCCAGGTGTACATGGACGTCAGGATTGGGAACAAGCCTGATGGCCACAACCACATACCCCTGCATTCCAGTGCGTTCCCAGGACCACAGGTGAGCAGGACACCAGTCAGGATGCTGGCAGCTGGCAGACTGGGGAGGAAACTACCTGGAACCCTGGGCCCTGGACCCCAGACCCGAGTGTTTCTGAGGCATCTTGGACCCCCGCGTCTATTAACAAATGAGGCAGAGCAGCAGTTTTGAAGCTCTAGAAAGGCTTAGTTACAAACATTAGAAAGTACACAGTTGAAAGTTGTAATTTTTTTTTGATAATTGTGTTTTGATATGTGTTCAGACATACAGATATATACAATAAGTATTCTCTAGGAATAAAGAATAGTAAAAGGAACTTTTTTATTCTTCATTCATTAATTTATGTTTTGCTCCTGTGCTTTATTTTATATACATATATATTTTTTCCCCTGTACCATCTGAGAGGTAGTTGAAGACTTCGTGCCCCTTGACTCCTAAATACTTCAGCATATACTTCCTAAGAACAAGACTATTCCTTACATAATCACAGATTAACTATGAAAATCAAGAAATTTAGTATTAATACACCACTATTAACTAATCTTCAGGTCACATCCACATTTCATCACTTACTGCAGTATTTCGTTTATAGTAATTTTAACATTTCTTCGCTGAAGAGGATTCATGAATTAGACATTTAGTGGTCAAGTCTCTTTGGTGTCCTTATATTTGAAACAGTTTTTCAGTTTTTCATTGTCTTCATCTTGACATCTTTGAAGAGGACAGGCCAGTTGTTAAGATTGTTTCTCCATTTCTCCTGCCTAGTGCTGCCTCACGATTAGATTTAGCTTATGTGTTTTGGCAGGAAGACCGTAGAAGAATGTCATTTCCTCACTAGTACATCATAAAAGGAAGTATATTATGTCAGTTCCAATATTTGTGATGTTAACTTTGATCACTTGGTTAAGGAGATGTCTGCCATATTTCTCCACTGAAAAGTTACTGTTTTTAAGGTTGTAAATTAAAAGCTAAAATTTTTTTCTCCTATCTCCAGCTCATATCCTACAGGTAACTACTATTGACATTTGTGTGTTTCCTATTTTCTTTAATATTCATAATGACCCTTTTTATAAATATATATATTTTTTGGTTTTGATCTAGCTTTAAAAATTTTTTTTTTCAAAGTCATAATGTATGTAAAGAAAATTGTTCTATGAAGTTTGTTATAAAACATGACATTTTCCTGCTCCCCTCAACATCATCATTTTTCTGCCCTGCCAGAAACATTCATTTCTTTTAGGTGATTATTTTGGCTTTTATTGCTATATCTCTGAAAAATATAATCATGTTACTACTACTTGATTTTTTTCAGATTTTTGCTGTTTTAGGTTAGTTTTTCTGGGGAATAGATTCATGGAGAATTGCATGTGGAAAGTTTTGGGGAGTGATCATAGGAACAGCTCTTGGAATGAGGGGAACAGTTTGGGCAGAGATTGTAGTCACACACAAACCTCAGCTGACTCCTGGGGTAGTTTTGGAGCTTGGATATCCCTTCAGAGTTGTTCAAAAGCCAGAGTGCCAGGCCTTTGAACCCACACAGGGACCAGTCCTGAATTCTGGTTGGTTCCCAGGAATGGTAGGGCAGCACCCTTCAGCCAGGGGCATTTCTGGGGTGGGATTCATCCTGGGTCTGGTAGCATTTAACATTCCCGGAAGGTGAGGGAGGAAGGGAGTTGGTCTGAAAGGGGACCTGAGGGGCTTAGCGCATCATCCGCTGCAGGTCAGATCTGCTTGCTTCATGTAATGAGTTCATTCATCTGGGAATGCCTCCTCCAGGACTCTGGTTAGTCTCTTTTCCTGGGGAATTTCCAGAGGAAAGTTAGTGGAATGAACTATAGCCCTGTTGCTGCTCTTGGTCCCAGAATCAAAACTGATAGCCATCTCCCTCCTTTTCTACCCATTCTAGATTCCTCTGGCCCTCATCCAAGCTGGCTCCTTTGCTGGTCTAAGTGGCTTACCTGGTGAGGTGACCTAGACCTTTGAGCTCTTTGTGCCCTTCCCTATTGTGCCCTTCCCAGGCCATCACTGCTCATCAGAATTGGACAGGGGACCACAGGCAATACCCCAGTGAATCCCCTGGGGGCCACACATGTCCTGACCAGTCCTGTTGTATAACAGAAAGCCTACCTCCTAATAGCCAGGGTCAAGCATCCCACCAAGATGATGACTCCTTTTCTTACCTGCTTGTCTCCTGGCACAGGAGCCTTAAGTGATCGGGCAGCAGTGTAACTTAAAAGTTTATGGGATTCTGGTTGTCCCCACTGGTGAAAGTGTACCCTCTGGCAGCCGGACCTCTAGATCCACAGAACCTTGAGTTGCAGGAATGGAAAATGGGAGTGGTAGTAAGCAGGACTAGCCCAGCTTCTGCCCCTTGGTTCCTGGGCCCCCAGGGACACAGCACTCCATAATGGTCCCTGATTTACAGTGTATACTGGTCCTCTCAGGTTATCATTTTTAAGCTGGTGGCTCAGTTGTACCCTAAGACCTTTCCATCTGGTCTGTCAGTTCTGACTGGTGTGGTGTCTGATAGGAATAGGGGGCTGCAGGTTCACATACTTACCACTGCACGTCCTTTCCTGTACAATGGGCCCTTTGGTTTGATGCCATGTTATGCTGTATCCTGTGACACTGTAAGCACTGGGATAGCAGTGTTGGCTGAAGCCCTGTAGGCAGTAAAAGCAAGCCCATATCTAGAATATTTGTTGATGCTTGTAAAGATGAATTACTGCCCCCTGCAGGGTAGAAGGGGTCTGGTGTGATCAACTAGTCAGCAGGTGCCTGGTTGGTCTCCAATGACGGCGGTGCCCAGGTTGGTCTCAGTTGCTAACAGTTTGGACGTTTGGTATTGGCAGTGGCTAGCTCAGCCTTGGAGAGTGAGGCCTGTATAGTTGGTTGCATATGTTGCTTCCATTCCTGTCATCAAGGCTACTTTATTCATGCACGCGTCGGGTCAGCACTGTGGTGGCCACTGAGGCTGGCTGATGTCACTTGCTGTGTCTTTTTGTTCACATGGTTGCTTAATGCCGCCTCTGTGGTGGGTATTGTCTGGTGAACACTAACATCAAAGATCTTCAGATTCTGTGCCCATACCTCTGGCTCCATCTACATGCCTCTTCCCGATCCCTTTGTCCCAGGTCATCCGGTCCATTTTCTTCCAGATTCCTGACCTACTATCCAAGCCATTTGCCACTGCCCTTGAGTTTGTATATAGCCTTTCCTGGGCCACTTTTCTTCCCACAAAAAATGGATGTGCAGGTTTGTTGCCTGAAGCTCTGCCCTTCGGGAGGAGTTCCCTCACTGTCTTTTAGGGCCACCCTGAGTGGGGCTGCAATGTAGCTGCAGTCCCCTTCCAGTTTGTCCCGATGTATCTGGCCAGCTCATCAGTGAACCAAGCCTGCCTTTCTTTTCCTGCCATCTGGTCAATAGGGACCTCCACATGGCTCTAGGTGGGAACTGAAGGCAGAGTTGTGGTTTATAACAATGAAGGGTGACATTGGCTGGGGCGGGGTGGGAGTGAGGGGGTGTTTAGTCACTTGCCCCTGCAGATTATTTGTGCCTCTGGCCCTGCTTATGCCCGATCCTGAATGCAGCATTTCCATCTCCTGGCAGATTGCTGCTGGGCCTGCTAGTCCTTATGACTTGGTGGACCCAGGAGAACCCAGCTCACAGTGGACAGTTCTGGTCACATGTTTACTTAGTGGCACATGGTTAGGTGGTTCATCTCTACCAGAGCCCTGAATTGTGCCAGGAGCTGTTTTTGAATGGTTGATATTTGAAAAAAAGTCAAGCCTATAGATAAGTTGGAAGAGTGTAATGAATGGTCATATGTCTTTCATGTGTGTTCATTCATTGTTAATATTTACTGTCTGCCTATATATGCACATGGCTGTTATTATTTCCTCTACCATTTTGAAAGCAATTTGTGATTGTGATTTTTCACCCCTGTATGCTTCAGCATTTATCTCCTAAGAGCACAAATAACATCTTCTATAATCATTGTACATTATCAGTTCAAGAAATTGGACACTGATACAGTCTGATACATAGTTCATAGTCAGATACGCTGATTGTCCTGGTACTGTCCTTCACTGCAGCCCTGTCCCCTCATCCAGGACCCTGCTTGTGTTCAGTTGTCAGGTCATCTTAGTCTCCTTCGGTCTAGAACTGGTCAAAAGAAAAGACTTGGTCTTTTATGACATTGCCACTTTTGAAGACTGGGCCAGGTGTTTTCTAGAATGTTCCTCATTTGAGTTTGATAGTTTCCCCATGATTAGATTCAGGTTATTTTTGGCATACTTTGGAACACTGCAAAAGTGGCATGCCTGTCTTCATGTGTCACTGATAACCGTCCATTGGTGAGAGTCACTTGGTTAAGGTTGTGTCTGCCGGTTTTTCCCACTCAAAAGGTACCCATATTCCCCTTTTGTAATTGACAAGTGATTTGTGGAAGATATTTAAAGACATTTTACTGGTGCTTTTAGTACCCTTTCTTTGATTCTAGCGTCAATCAATTATTATTGTGATGGTAATTTTGTTTGTCCTAATACATTTTTTAAAAAGTAGCATTTCTACATTTATTTTAGCATTCAGCTATAATAAGAGTTCTCTCCCCCCCCTTTTATTTATTTATTGGTTATGTGTTGGTAGTTATGTGTCAACGTGAGTCCTACTATTCAATGTGTTATAATCCATTATTATAGCTATTCACTTGTCAGTTGCTCAGATTGTCCTAAATTTGACCGTTGGGAGTGCTGTCAGGCTTGCTTCTGTACCCATTTGACCTTCACCATCATTTTTTCAGCTGTTCCTTACTCTCTGGTACAATATAAGATGATCTGGGTGGACCTGTACTCTCTCTGCCCTGACCCTGGAATCTGCCATTCTTCCAAGAAGCTCCTGTTCCTTTTAATAGGAAATAATTAGAAATCAAGATCTGGATCTTGGGTGTATGCTACGGGCCTGGGATGTTATTGACCTCTAGGCCCTTTGAGTAGGTAGGGCTAGAGAGTGTGTGTGTGTGTTTATTTTTAAATCATGAGTTAACACTGACACTCCAATTTTTGTGTCAGATCTGAGTGGTGCAGGCGGTGGCCCCTACATACTACAGGGTTCTTCCTTACCATATTTATATCTCCTTTCTCCCACAGTGAGAGCCTTGGCTCCCAATAACTTCGATATAGTCACTTATTTGCTCAATCCTACAATGCAGAATAGTTTCACAATTGCTACAGTCATACCACTACTGACAATTTCTTTGCAGTTCTTTTACTTTCATTTGTAGAGTCCAAATACTGTGCTATAAAGTTCTGAGGTTCCTTCTTTTTCTTCTATATGGTTAAGTTATCCATTTAGCTTAAAGTCATTTGTTTCTGTACTCGGTTTTAGGGTTTTCTTCCCAGCTTTATTGATTTAATTTTACTTTTTAATGAATACGGACATGCTTCAAAAATCAGAACTATATGAAGGGGTGCATGGAATCGTGTTACTCTGCCTATGGCCTGGCCTTCTGCCCTGGTTTTCTGCCCACTTTCTGTACAGAACCAGCTTTTTTAGTTCCTGGGTAATGCTCCTTTTGTTTACTTTTGCAGAAATTAACAGACAGAGGAATATTTTCCTATTTCCCTCATTCTTACACAACAGCTAGCTTATTATGTATTCTCTTTTGCACTTTGCTTTTTTTGCTAAACATTGTGTCCTTGAAACCATTCCATATCACTTCATGGAGATCTTGTTTTGTTTATAGTACTTCATGGAGTGGATGTACCATAATTAATTGAACCATAGTTTATTCAAGATTGCTATGTCTGGGCATTTAGGTGGTTTCCATTATATTACAGTGACAAATAATGCTACTCTGTGCAAGTGAATTTCATATTGTTGGAGGTGTATCTTCGGGGTATATTCCTAGAAGAGAATTATTGGGTCAGAGGGTAAACAGATGCATATGTAGTTTTGTTAGATATTGCCAAGTTCTTCACAGACGTATGGTTTTGCATTCCCTCCTATAATGTTTAGGAATAATACCTGTTCCCTTAACTTCACTCACGATTGTGTGATCAAGCATTTGCATTTTTGCCAGCCCAGTAGGTGAGAAATGGAGTCTCTGAGTAGTTTAAATTTACATTTTTCTTCTGTGAGTAAAGACTATCTTTTTATGCATTTAACAACTTTTTATAATCATTTTTGAAGACCATTTTTTTGTTGTATGTCTTATGCCCTTTTCCTATTAGATTTGATCTTTTTTTCCTCCTAATTTTTGTAAGTTCTTCATGTTTCTCCCAGTGTGTCATTTTTTTCTTGTTCTTACTTTGCTTATGGCATTTTCTGCCATGCCAAAGCTTTTTTATTTTAATGTCATTGAAAGGTTGTTTTTTTTTTTATTGGATTTTGAGTCCTAGTTAAAAAGTCTTTCCTTTAACCCCAGGTTATAGAAGAATCCAGTGCATTCGGCCCCCATCACTTACACTTTTTACGATACACTTAGCTCTCTGATCCATTGGGCGTGCACATCGGTGACCATCGTTCCCGACTTTCTAGCTGGCGCGTATCGACAGACAACATATATTTTGGGGAAACTATTTGAGAGTAAGTTGGAGACCTCATGTACCTTCACCACTAACTAGTGGACACTAAATACTTAAGCCACTAAATATTTCAGCGTGTTATTTCCTAAGAACAAGGGAATTATTACCATTATATCGTTATCAAAATCAGAAAATGATACTGTACTGTAATACACTGCATTTTCAGATTTCATCACTGTCACAATAGCATTTTAGGTTTTTATAGTTGGGATACCTCATGTCCTTAAAGAGTCACTGCCTTCCCACCCCCACCCCAAGTCCACATGACCCTGTGCACCCTGCTGACAGCCCACGGCACCCACTGGGTACACTTTCCTCACTCCTCTTCCAGCCCTACTGTCTCCCTCACTCTCCTGCTCGCCTAGTACAAAACCGACTGCAGGAGAGAGGCACACACCATGCTAGCTGGTCCCCTTGGAGCTGAGGAGCAAAGGCAAAAGGGCGCTCCAGCCCGGCGCTGCCCATACACGTGCCTTCTCAGCCCGTGACCTTGCTTCTCATCGCACTGAGCAGTTGGAACAATCAGAAGAGAACTTCTTTGTTCTCTTTCTGTTGGCTCCCATCTCCCCTGGGACCCAGGTTTTCCATCCCCTCTCATGCATCCTGCATTCCCCCTCTACGCCCACTCGCCCTCCCGACAGCGCACAAGTGTGCTGCGCACCGCCCGCCTTTAAGACAGTAAGGTACCTCTTCTTGACCCCACGCTTCCCTCCAGCTGCCACTCCATTTCATTGGCCCCTTTTGAGTAGAACTTATAAAAAGAGTTGTGTAGACTCACTGCCTCTCCTTCTTTCCTTGGCCCCCTCCAGTGAAACTCTGCCCCCTCCTCCACGTTGCTCTTGTCCAGGATGCCAACAGCCTGTATCTTGCTGACAAGTCAGATGTAAGGCCTCCTTTCCATCTTGGCAGCGTCTGATGCCATGCATCATGCTCTCCTTGAATCCCTATTTCTCTGGCTGGCAGGACACCTGCTCCTTTTTTCTTTTTATCTCAGTGGGCGCTGCTTCTGTCTCCATCCCTGTCTCCTCCTGGCCTCTGAGCTGTTGGAGGGACCCAAATCTCAACTCTTGTTTTCCTTCTCTGTTTACTTATTCTTTATTTAATGGTTCTTGACCCACTAGCCCAGTGCCCAGCTCTTAGAACTAATACTTTTCTAGACTGAAATGAAAGTCACAGCTAATATATCCTTGCAACACATAATTTAAAAAATTAGTATTATGCCATAAGTGTATTATGAAGGAAAATTAAAGGAAAGTGATGATAAGATTATGCATTTCAGGACTTAAATGCTTGGACACAACTTACATATATGACATATTTAAAGGTGCACTTCTACCTAGAGCAATAGTTAGCAATGTGGACTGATACAAGTGTATTGTGTGGACAGAATCAGTCAGGGTAATGTGATTTTCTGAAATCGTATCTCTTGATAAAATTTTGAACAAAAATTAAATTCCTTTGTAAAGTTTAAGTGGTAAGTCTATTTCTGGAAAAATTCAATACAAAAACTAAGTCTTGGATTTATATGTAAAATGGAGTTAGGTTCTAGGCCCAGATCATTATAAACAGATTTTTCTCTTTACATGAATGTTTGTCAGGGCATTTGAAAGTCTAAGAGGATTTTGCAATAATTCTTCATTTGGTGGACGTTGCAGCACCTGGATTCCCTGCTTCCTTACCAGTAATGCCAGTAGCAACCCAAGTATTACCACCACAAACATGCCCTGAGGTTTCCAAGCATCCTGGAGGGGGCAGTATGATCCTCTTTAGGACAGTGTCCTACGCAGTCCCATCCCCTGTCATCCGGGGCTTTCCATCCTAGCTGTTATTTAAGTCTCCACGCTCATCTCTCCTTGCTGTCCTCCCTTGGACATCCATGGGCGTCTCAGATTCACATGCTCAGCCCCGCTACTCTTCTCCCACAGACTTGCTCCCCTTCTTCCCTGACTCAGTGATACCACCATCCACCTAGCTGCTTGATCAGAGATGTAGGGCTCATTCTTAACCCTCTCCTCCATCCCCCATACATCCGTCTTTACTGTCTTTACATCCGTCTGGCCCCCCTTCACTCTCCCTCTCTGAGCTTGTCTCCCTGTTTCTGTTCTTGCCTCTTCCTCCTCATGGTCTCAGCTTTACGAGGTAGTCAGAACGATCCTTTTCAAACATAAATGCAATCACATCATTCTCCTGCTGTCCCCCTCCTGTGGCTGCATGCATGTGTACGATCTGGCAGGACCCACTGACCTGAGGCCTGGCACCTCCCCAAGCTCACTGAATATGCTGCTGTTGTGCTCTGTCCCCACAGCAGTCTTGCTTACCCCAGATGTCCAGAGCTCACTCCCTTGTGCCACTGCCTCTCCTGGAGCCTTCTTCCTCTAGTATGCATAATAAGGTTCTCCCCTCACTTCCTTCAGGTGTCATACATGTGTCACCTTGTCCAGGAGGCCTGCCTTGACTTTTCTGTCTTGATTGTCACTGAATTCTGGAAAGCATCTGGGACATAGTAAACGTGCAATAGGTATTTGAATATTTAAAGCAGATAGTCACGGAACTCCTCTGTTATGTGTCAGGTACCCTGATGGACTCCAGCATAGAGAGTGGAATGGATCATGGTCCCCATTCAAAGGGAGCACATGATCTAGAGGCCCAGCCGTGAAGAGTGGGATTTCTCGCTCCCACAGATAAGCTTATAGCTCCTTGTCCTGTCCCCCTCAGCTCCCACCAAACTTGGTCCTTTTAGACTAAAGTTAGATGTCACCTCCTACAGAAAGCCTTCCACATACTGTTACCAGTGTATGTGTGTGTGTGAGACACACATTTAGATGACTGTTTTTTGTGTTCCCATTTGCTGAGCAAATGTCTGTGCCACTAGGCTTTGCTGTTTTGTAGCATAATTATCTTTTATTTTTTAACAGGTTTTTGGGATACAATTCACATACCATTCAGTTCATTCATTTATACCTTTCAATGGTTTTTAATGTATTCACAGAGTTTTGCAGCCATCACCACAAATAATTTTAGAGCGTTTTCGTCACCCCAGAAAGAAACCCCACACCCTCTAGCAGTCACTCCCCATCCCCCCAGCTCCTAGCTCTAGGCAAACACTAATCTAGTTTCTGTCTTTCTGGTTTGCCTATTTCAGACATTTCAAATAAAATCATACCATATATAGGATTTTGTGATTGGCTTCTTTAACTTAGCACATGTTTTCAAAAAGGTTCATCTATGATATAACATGTATCAGTACTTAATTCTTCCATATTGCCAACTAATATTCTACTGTATGGATATACTACAATTTATCTATTCATAACTGGATAGACATTTGTGTTGCTTCTACTTTTTGGGCTATTATGAATAATGCTGCTATGTACAAGTTTTTGTGTGGGCATATGTTTTCATTTCTTTTGGGTATGTGCCTAGGAGTGGAATTGCTAGGGCATATGATAACTATTTTAATGTTTTGAGGAACTACCAGGCTGTTTTCCAAAGTGGCCACACTATTTTGCATTCCCATTAGCAGTCTGTGATTGTTCTAGGTTCTCTGCCTCCTCGCCAACATTTGTTACTCTCTGTTCTATTATAACCATCGTAGTGACGCGCAGTGGTATCTCATTGTGGTTTGGATTTGCATTTCCCTGATGGCTTAAAGATGCTAAGCATCTTTTCATGTGTATATTGTCCATTTTTATATCTTCTTTGGAAAAATGTCCATTCCGGATACTTTACCCATTTTTAAATTGGGTGATTTGTCTTTCTGTTATTGAATTGTGAGAGCTCATTAAATCTCCTAGATATGTAGGACCCATATCAGATACATAATTTGCAAGTATTTTCTCTCATTCTGTGGGTTGTCTTTTCACTTCTTCATAATGTCCTTTGAAGCACAAAAAGTTTCTAATTTTGATTAAGTCCAATTTGTCTTTTTCTTTTGTCATTGTATTCTTGATGTCATATCAAGGTTTTTGCCTAACCTAAAGTCATGAATGAAGATTTACTCTTATAGTTTCTTCTGTGAGTTTTATGACTTACCTCTTCATTTAGGTCTGTGATCTGTTTTGACTTACTGTTTGTGTATGGTGTGAGAGAAAGGGTACAACTTCATTCTTTTGCATTTGAATATCCAGTTGTCCTTGTACTGTTTATTGAAAAGACTATTCTTTAATTGTTTGTCTTGGCATCCTTTTTGAAAATCAACTGACCATAAATATATGGATTTATTTCTGGACTGTATTCTAGTTCATTGATTTATATATATCCTATGTCATTACCACACTGTCTTGTATTCTGTGGCTCCATAGTAAATTTTCAATTCAAGAAATCGGAGACTTCCACTTTGTTGTTCTTTTTTCAGATTATTTTGGCTATTCTGGGTCTCTAGCATTTCCATATGGATTTTGAGATAAGCTTGTCAATTTCTGCAAAAAAAGTACCATCTGGGATTTCAATAGAGTTTATGCTAATCTGTAGATCACTTTGGAAAGTGTTGCCATCTGAGCAATATTGTCTTCCAATCCATGAACATAGGATGTCTTTAGGTCTTCTTAATTTATTTCAATTATGTTTTATAGTTACCAGAGTATAAGTTTATACTTTTAAAAAATTTATTCCTGAGTGTTTTATTATTTTTGATCCTTTATGAATGAAATTGTTTTCTTGATTTCATTTTCAGGTTCATTGCTATTGTATAGAAATAAATTGGTTTTTGTGTATTGATCTTGAATCCTGCAACCTTGCTAAAGTTGTTTATTGGTTCTAACAGTTTTCTGTTGGATTCTATATACAAGATTATGTCATCTTCAAATGGAAATAGCTTTTTTCCTTTCCAACTGAATACCTTTCATTTCTATTTTTTTTTTTTTTGACTGATTGCTCTGACTAGAACCTCTAGTACAGTGTCAAATAGAAGTGATTAAGGCAGACATCTCTCATATTCCTGATTGTAGGGGGAAAACATCTAGTGTTTTGCCATGTGGATTTTTTGTAGATGTCCTTTACCAGACTGATGAAGTTCCCTTCTATTCCTAGTTTGTTGAATGTTTTAATCATGAAAAGGTGTTGGATTTTGTAAAATGCCATCTCTGTGTCTATTGATGTGAGCATGTGGCTTTTGTACTTTATCTATTGATGTGGTGTATTATACTGACTTGGGGAATGTTAAATCAACCTTGCATTCCTAAGATGAATCCACAGTTCTCTTTCAAGTGACATCTTTCTACTAGACTGTGAACTCCACCAGGGCTGGGACCAGTGTCCCCACCCAGGGCTCAACAGGGGCTTGTAACCATGTAGACAAGAAGTGTTTGTTAAAAAAGTGAATGAGGGGCGGAGCCAAGATGGCGGCGTGAGTAGAGCAGTGGAAATCTCCTCCCAAAAACACATAGAGCTATGAAAATATAACAAAGAAAAATCTTCCTAAAATAGAGACCACAGGACACAGGACAACATCCAGACCACATCCACACCTGCAAGAACCCAGCGCCTTGTGAAGGGGGTAAGATACAAGCCCCAGCCCGGCGGGACCCGAGCGCCCCTCCCCCCGGCTCCCGGCGGGTGGAGAGAAACCGGAGCGGTTTTTTTTTTTTTTTTGGCGAGCGCTTTTTGGAAGCCTTAGAGGGACGGGCCCCCGTTGCTGGGGAGGCAGAGTGGCGGGACCGGTGAGGAGGTGCCTGGGAACGGCGCCGGAGGACAAAGAATATCCCGCGTTTCTCCCTGCGAAACCTGGGGGCGGGTGCCTGAGACCGGTGCCTGAGGACGGAGGAGGTCGCGCGTTTTTCCCCTTTTTTTTTTTTTTTTTTTCTCTTTTTGGCGAGCGCTTTTTGGAAGCCTTGAAGGGACGGGGACCCCAGTGCTAGGGAGGCACGGTGGCGGGACTGGTGAGCGGGTGGCTGGGACTGGCGCTGAGGACAAAGAATATCCCCCGTTTTTCCCTGCGGGACCGGTGGGCGGGTGCCTGAGACCGGCACTTGAGGACAGAGGAAATCGCGCGTTTTTCCCCTTTTTTTTTCTCTTTTCTGCGAGTGCTTTTTGGAAGCCTAAAAGGGACAGGGACCCCGGTGCTAGGGAGGCAGGGCGGCGGGACTGGTGAGCGGGTGCCTGGGACCGGCACCTGAGGACAAAGAATATCCCGCGTTTTTCCCTGTGGGACTGGTGGGTGGGTGCCTGAGACCGGCACCTGAGGACGGAAGAAATCGCGCGTTTTTCCCCTTTTTTTCTCTCTTTTTGGCGAGTGCTTTTTGGAAGCCTTGAAGGGACAGGGACCCCGGTGCTAGGGAGGCAGGGCGGCGGGACTGGTGAGCGGGTGTCTGGGACCAGTGCCTGAGGACAAAGAATATCGAGCGTTCCTTCCCTGCGGGACCGGTGGGTGGGTGCTTTTTGGAAGCCTTGAAAGGACAGGGACCCTGGTGCTAGGGAGACAGGGCAGCAGGACCAGAGAGCGAGTGCCTGGGACCGGCACCTGAGGACAAAAAAGAAAAAAAAAAAAAAATCGCTTGCTTTTTCCTTTTTTTTTTTTCCCATTCTCTCTGTTCCCTCTCTCATTGTTGCTTGTTGTTTTGGTTTGGAGAGTGCTTTTTGGAAGTCTTAAAGGGGCAGGACAGGTCACTTAGACCAGAGGCAGGGAATCTGGGGATCTCTGGGCACTCTAACCCCCTGGGCAGCAGGGAGCACAGAGGCCCCTTACGGAGATAAATAGCCTCCTGGCCGCTCCCCCTCCAACGGGGCTCCACCATTTTGGAGGAACAGCCCCAGCCAGGCCAAGCCCACAGCAACAGCGGAGATAAACCCCAAAGCAACTGGGCAGGAAGCAGAAGCCCTGTCTGCGCACAGCTGCCCCGCACAAGCCACTAGAGGTCGCTATTCTCCCAGGAAAAGGCCACAAACCAACAAGAAGGGAAGCTCTTCCAGCGGTCACTTGTACCAGCTCTGCAAACTATCCCTATCACCATGAAAAGGCAAAACTACAGGCAGACAAAGATCACAGAGACAACACCTGAGAAGGAGACAGACCTAACTAGTCCTCCTGAAAAAGAATTCAAAATAAAAATCATGAACATGCTGACAGAGATGCAGAAAAAAATGCAAGAGCAATGGGATGAGATGCAGAGAAAAATGCAAGAGCAGTGGGATGAGATGCAGAGAAAAATGCAAGAGCAGTGGGATGAAGTCCGGAAGGAGATCACAGATGTCAGGAAAGAGATCACAGAAGTGAAACAATCCCTGGAAGGATTTATAAGCAGAATGGATAAGATGCAAGAGGCCATTGAAGGAATAGAAGCCAGAGAACAGGAACGTATAGAAGCTGACATAGAGAGAGATAAAAGGATCTCCAGGAATGAAACAACACTAAGAGAAATATGTGACCAATACAAAAGGAAAAACATTCGTATTATAGGGATACCAGAAGAGGAAGAAAGAGGAAAAGGGATAGAAAGTGTCTTTGAAGAAATAATTGCTGAAAACTTCCCCAAACTGGGGGAGGAAATAATCGAACAGACCATGGAATTATACAGAACCCCCAACAGAAAGGATCCAAGGAGGACAACACCAAGACACATAATAATTAAAATGGCAAGGATCAAGGACAAGGAAAGAGTTTTACAGGCAGCTAGAGAGAAAAAGGTCACCTATAAAGGAAAACCAATCAGGCTAACATCAGACTTCTCAACAGAAACCCTACAGGCCAGAAGAGAATGGCATGATATACTTAATGCAATGAAACAGAAGGGCCTTGAACCAAGGATACTGTATCCAGCACGACTATCATTTAAATATGATGGTGGGATCAAACAATTCCCAGACAAGCAAAAGCTGAGGGAATTTGCTTCCCACAAACCACCTCTACAGGGCATCCTACAGGGACTGCTCTAGATGGGAGCACCCCTAAAAAGAGCACAGAACAAAACACACAACATATGAAGAATGGAGGAGGAGGAATAAGAAGGGAGAGAAGAAAAGACTCTCCAGACAGTGTATATAACAGCTCAATAAGCGAGCTAAGTTAGGCAGTAAGATACTAAAGAAGCTAACCTGGAACCTTTGGTAACCACGAATCTAAAGCCTGAAATGGCAATAAGTACTTATCTCTCAATAGTCACCCTAAATGTAAATGGACTTAATGCACCAATCAAAAGACATAGAGTAATAGAATGGATAAAAAAGCAAGACCCATCTATATGCTGCTTACAAGAAACTCACCTTAAACCCAAAGATAAGCATAGACTAAAAGTCAAGGGATGGAAAAACATATTTCAGGCAAACAACAGTGAGAAGAAAGCAGGGGTTGCAGTACTAATATCAGACAAAATAGACTTCAAAACAAAGAAAGTAACAAGAGATAAAGAAGGCCACTACATAATGATAAAGGGCTCAGTCCAACAAGAGGATATAACCATTCTAAATATATATGCACCCAATACAGGAGCACCAGCATATGTGAAGCAAATACTAACAGAACTAAAGAGGGAAATAGACTGCAATGCATTCATTGTAGGAGACTTCAACACACCACTCACCCCAAAGGATAGATCCACTGGGCAGAAAATAAGTAAAGACACACAGGCACTGAACAACACACTAGAACAGATGGACCTAATAGACATCTATAGAACTTTACATCCAAAAGCAACAGGATATACATTCTTCTCAAGTGCACATGGAACATTCTCCAGAATAGACCACATACTAGCTCACAAAAAGAGCCTCAGTAAATTCCACAATATTGAAATTCTACCAACCAATTTTTCAGACCACAAAGGTATGAAAGTAGAAATAAATTCTACAAAGAAAACAAAAAGGCTCACAAACACATGGAGGCTTAACAACATGCTACTAAATAATCAATGGATCAATGAACAAATCAAAATAGAGATCAAGGAATATATAGAAACAAATGACAACAACAACACTAAGCCCCAACTTCTGTGGGATGCAGCGAAAGCAGTCTTAAGAGGAAAGTATATAGCAATCCAGGCACACTTGAAGAAGGAAGAACAATCCCAAATGAATAGTCTAACATCACAACTATTAAAACTGGAAAAAGAAGAACAAATGAGGCCTAAAGTCAGCAGAAGGAGGGACATAATAAAGATCAGAGAAGAAATAAACAAAATTGAGAAGAATAAAACAATAGCAAAAATCAACGAAACCAAGAGCTGGTTCTTTGAGAAAATAAACAAAATAGATAAGCCTCTAGCCCAACTTATTAAGAGAAAAAGAGAGTCAACACAAATCAACATAATCAGAAATGAGAATGGAAAAATCACGACAGACTCCACAGAAATACAAAGAATTATTAAAGACTACTATGAAAACCTATATGCCAACAAGCTGGAAAACCTAGAAGAAATGGACAACTTCCTAGAAAAATACAACCTCCCAAGACTGACCAAGGAAGAAACACAAAAGTTAAACAAACCAATTACAAGCAAAGAAATTGAAACAGTAATCAAAAAACTACCCAAGAACAAAACCCCGGGGCCGGACGGATTTACCTCGGAATTTTATCAGACACACAGAGAAGACATAATACCCATTCTCCTTAAAGTGTTCCACAAAATAGAAGAAGAGGGAATACTCCCAAACTCATTCTATGAAGCCAACATCACCCTAATACCAAAACCAGGAAAAGACCCCACCAAAAAAGAAAATTACAGACCAATATCCCTGATGAATGTAGATGCAAAAATACTCAATAAAATATTAGCAAACAGAATTCAACAGTATATCAAAAGGATCATACACCATGACCAAGTGGGGTTCATCCCAGGGATGCAAGGATGGTACAACATTCGAAAATCCATCAACATCATCCACCACATCAACAAAAAGAAAGACAAAAACCACATGATCATCTCCATAGATGCTGAAAAAGCATTTGACAAAATTCAACATCCATTCATGATAAAAACTCTCAGCAAAATGGGAATAGAGGGCAAGTACCTCAACATAATAAAGGCCATATATGATAAACCCACAGCCAGCATTATACTGAACAGCGAGAAGCTGAAAGCATTTCCACTGAGATCGGGAACCAGACAGGGATGCCCACTCTCCCCACTGTTATTTAACATAGTACTGGAGGTCCTAGCCATGGCAATCAGACAAAACAAAGAAATACAAGGAATCCAGATTGGTAAAGAAGAAGTTAAACTGTCACTATTTGCAGATGATATGATACTGTACATAAAAAACCCTAAAGACTCCACTCCAAAACTACTAGAACTGATATCGGAATACAGCAAAGTTGCAGGATACAAAATCAACACACAGAAATCTGTAGCTTTCCTATACACTAACAACGAATCAATAGAAAGAGAAATCAGGAAAACAATTCCATTCACCATTGCATCAAAAAGAATAAAATACCTAGGAATAAACCTAACCAAGGAAGTGAAAGACTTATACTCTGAAAACTACAAGTCACTCTTAAGAGAAATTAAAGGGGACACTAATAAATGGAAACTCATCCCATGCTCATGGCTAGGAAGAATTAATATCGTCAAAATGGCCATCCTGCCGAAAGCAACATACAAATTTGATGCAATCCCTCTCAAATTACCAGCAACATTCTTCAATGAATTGGAACAAATAATTCAAAAATTCATATGGAAACACCAAAGACCCCGAATAGCCAAAGCAATCCTGAAAAAGAAGAATAAAGTAGGGGGGATCTCACTCCCCAACTTCAAGCTCTACTACAAAGCCATAGTAATCAAGACAATTTGGTACTGGCACAAGAACAGAGCCACAGACCAGTGGAACAGATTAGAGACCCCAGAAATTAACCCAAACATATATGGTCAATTAATATTTGATAAAGGAGCCATGGACATACAATGGCAAAATGACAGTCTCTTCAACAGATGGTGCTGGCAAAACTGGACAGCTACATGTAGGAGAATGAAACTGGACCATTGTCTAACCCCATATACAAAGGTAAACTCAAAATGGATCAAAGACCTGAATGTAAGTCACGAAACCATTAAACTCTTGGAAAAAAACATAGGCAAAAACCTCTTAGACATAAACATGAGTGATCTCTTCTTGAACATATCTCCCCGGGCAAGGAAAACAACAGCAAAAATGAGCAAGTGGGACTACATTAAGCTGAAAAGCTTCTGTACAGCGAAAGACACCATCAATAGAACAAAAAGGAACCCTACAGTATGGGAGAATATATTTGAAAATGACAGATCTGATAAAGGCTTGACGTCCAGAATATATAAAGAGCTCACACGCCTCAACAAACAAAAAACAAATAACCCAATTAAAAAATGGGCAGAGGAACTGAACAGACAGTTCTCCAAAAAAGAAATACAGATGGCCAAGAGACACATGAAAAGATGCTCCACATCGCTAATTATCAGAGAAATGCAAATTAAAACTACAATGAGGTATCACCTCACACCAGTAAGGATAGCTGCCATCCAAAAGACAAACAACAACAAATGTTGGCGAGGCTGTGGAGAAAGGGGAACCCTCCTACACTGCTGGTGGGAATGTAAATTAGTTCAACCATTGTGGAAAGCAGTATGGAGGTGCATCAAAATGCTCAAAACAGACCTACCATTTGACCCAGGAATTCCACTCCTAGGAATTTACCCTAAGAACGCAGCAATCAAGTTTGAGAAAGACAGATGCACTCCTATGTTTATCGCAGCACTATTTACAATAGCCAAGAATTGGAAGCAACCTAAATGTCCATCTGCAGATGAATGGATAAAGAAGATGTGGTACATATACACAATGGAATACTACTCAGCCATAAGAAGTGGAAAAATCCAACCATTTGCAGCAACATGGATGGAGCTGGAGAGTATTATGCTCAGTGAAATAAGCCAAGCAGAGAAAGAGAAATACCAAATGATTTCACTCATCTGAGGAGTATAGGAACAAAGGAAAAACTGAAGGAACAAAACAGCAGCAGAATTACAGAACCCAAAAATGGACTAACAGGTACCAAAGGGAAAGGAACTGGGGAGGATGGGTGGGCAGGGAGGGATAAGGGGGGGGAAGAAGAAGGGGGGTATTAAGATTAGCATGCATGGGGGGGAGGGAGAAAGGGGAGGGTGGGCTGCACAACACAGAGAGGACAAGTAGTGACTCTACCACATTTTGCTAAGCTGATGGACAGTAACCGTAATGTGGTTGTTAGGGGGGACCTGATATAGGGGAGAGCATAGTAAACATAGTATTCTTCAGGTAAGTGTAGATCAAAAATTTAAAAAAAAAAAGAAAGAAAGAAAGAAAAGGGGGATTACTCCTTAACAGGATAAAACTATTGGTAAATCAAAGATCAACGCATGCTTTAAATATCCTTAATGTTGATCACTTAAAGGGTGTCAGATGATCAGCTATGGAGGTACTCTTTTCTGATAATATTCCTTTCTCTTAATTAAAAAAAAAAAAAAAAAAAAGCAGTTACTGTGTGCTGACCTCCAATGAGTTCTGCACAGTGGTATAGAGGGCATGTCAAAGTGTGGGCAAAGGGTCTGTTTGTTTCTACGCAGAAGATCAAGGCCTAGCTTGGATACCCAGAAAATGAACTAAGATACGATATGAGGAGGAGCTTCCGGCATCAGCACTCTCTGGAGGACTCGTGCCGGGGGATGATCATCAAAAAGCCTCCACAGGGATCCGGACGATGCTGCTGTTGTGGCTGCATCCAGCCCACCGTCTCCTGGACTTGCCATAAGAAGGAGGAGGGAGATGTCTAGGCTGGCATGTGCATACAGTGAGACAACGAATTTGACCGGATCTGTACTGTTGGAACTCAACCAGGAGTTGGGAGGGGTGCAAGTTGTAGCACCCCAAAATCTCATGACTATAGACTATCTATGGTTAAAAGAACATATGGGATGTGAACAGATCCCAGAAATGGGCTGCTTTAATTTGTCTGATGGTTCAAGTACAGTTGGAAAATATCCATCATATCATAGATAAATTTTCACAAATGCCTAGGGTGCCTAAATGGTTTTCTTGGCTTCACTGGAGATGGCTGGTAATTATAGATTTGCTTTGTTTATGTCACCGTATTCCTATTATGTTAATATGTGTGTGCAAATTAGTTAGTAGTTTAAAACCTATACATACTTAAGGTACTCTACAAGAAGATATGTCAAAGAAATAATCAATCCTCCCAAGTTTCCTTCATATGCTACATCTATAGCTTTTCTTCTTCCTTCCTAATTACAAACCTTAAATAGAATTCGTGCCTCATATCGAATTTACCGAGTATCATAATTCCTCCAGGTGGTAAAGATACCTCGAGACAAGTGCTGGGCATAGAAGCCACAGGGCATAAATCTGCAAAGAAGTAAAAAGCTAACCTTTGCAAACAATATGGCTTCTCTCTCACTTACCAACTTTACATTTCCCTGTATGGCCCCGGAAGATGACTGGTTAGCCAGAGACGGGTAAGATTCCTCAAGGGAGGAACAACCTAAGACAGGCACAGTCGCAGGGGGGCCATCAGGTGAGAATTTGGGGATCAACAGAGGTGAGGCTCAGAACCTCACCCCCCCTGCTTTGAGAGAAATCTTCTGCATCCGTGGATGTCTTGCTGCCCTTGTCTAGCCTGGATTAATACTTAGTCCATAGGCACACACCTGATCATCTGATCATCTACATTTGCCTTCTTACAGCACTAAACTATGTTTTCTACCTTTATCTTGCATCTACCTACCACTTCAGCATTTTATTAAAAATAAAAATAATAATAATAATAGGAGAAATGTGGGATCAACATATAAATCAAGTACAAAAATCAAATGAATATTCATATTTGACCTGATGGTTTATAGGTCATATTGCATGATCAAAACCGAAAGTTTCTGTGATGACTGCCCTTGTACTGTTCACCATGTAAGAATTTATTCACTCTGTAAGAATTCGTTCACCATGTAAGAACTTGTTCGTTATGCTTCAGAAGATTGGAGACTGACGAGAATTAGGCTTGAGATGGATTAATGATTGTACATTGAGCATTGACCCCCCTATACTGAATTTTATTGTTGTTAACAACCATTTGATCAATAAATATGAGAGATGCCCTCTCAAAAAAAAAAAAAAAAAAAAAAAAAAGTGAATGAAAGGACAAACCAGTATAAAATTATTGAAAGAACGCTGCTTATCATGTCATTGACTATCAGTTGAGTGGAAGACAAGGTATCTGTATGGTCTATACATCCCAGAGTCTGAACCTGCCCAGCTAAAGGGTTGTCAGCAGTCTCACAGACGTCCTCTGAGGGCCAGAACCAGGGTAGTGGGAGCTGATGTGCTCGTCCTCTCCCCAGGCCTGCTCTCCATGGCCAACTCTGGACCAAACACCAATGGCTCCCAGTTCTTCCTGACATGTGACAAGACGGATTGGCTGGATGGCAAGCACGTGGTGTCACGGAAGGCCTGGATGTCTTGCGGCAGATTGAGGTGGGTGGCTGTCCGGCCCTTGCTGTACAGCCCCTTGGGAGATCTTGGGAGGCTCTGTGGCCTGGAGGGAGGGGCCTAGCTGCTTCTGCTCTGGTTGGGAGTGGGCAGGTTGGGGAGCAGCCCTGAGCTGCTCTTTACTCTCCACCCTCCCTCCCCTGGTTGCCCCTCTTCTGTTCCACCCACAAAGGCCGAAGGTAGCAAGGACAGGAAGCCAAAGCAGAAGGTGATCATTGCTGACTGTGGGGAGTACATGTGAGATGGGGCCTTTTCTGCGCTGTCCCCACGTGTCCAGGAGCTGTCAGCCCCGGGAACTGTACCTGAGGGTGTCCTGTTTGCAGCAAGCAGGAGTTTGTGTCGTAGCCCTTCTCGGGATCACCTTGGAGCAGCTCCTCTGTGGGAGTGGCCTGGGATCCCTCTGGCTCTTTCCCAGTGTGACCATGGGCCTGGGAGCTGGTACAGGCCCCACTGCCCTACCGTGGACAGGCTGTGCATGACCTTTTCCAGGCCTTTGCTGCCAGGACCTCTCTTGGGCCCACCAGTGTGGCTCTGGATGTTTCTTCTGGTAAAATAAACCCTCATTCTTGTAGTGCTGCCTGCCCTCCAGGTCTTAGGTGTTTTCAGAGGGTGTATCTGTGAGTGGAGCACCCGCCTATGACAGGCCAGAGTGCTTCCCCTGCTGTGTCACTCTCTGCCAGGGCACACCTGTCAGACCACTGCAGGATGGCAGAGGGCAGATCTGGTAGAGAAGTGCCTCTGTCCCCTCTCTGTCCTGCTAGGGAGGCAAGTTGGGTTACCACGCTCTATTCCTGCCCTCACCTTTGGTCTGGAGCTTAAGGGGTGCCCATAATTACTCTCAGTGACCTGTTCACCCAGTAGTCAGAATGTAGTACCGCAGAGAGCCCAGGGGCCTTCTGCCAAACTGTGCTTGGCGCTGGGGACACAACAAACAAGCCAGAGGTGGGTCCTACCCGCTCCCCCCACCCCAGGCCCACCTGGAAATCAAAGATTGGCACCATGGTTTGTAGCCTGTGCTAAACTGTCCTCTCGACCTACACTAGCATTTATTTGGTCAGCCAGGCCACCTCCCAGCCTCTCTCCTGTGCTGAGACTGAACACCAAAAGCCATCTGTCACCAGAAACCTCCTCTAGGGCTGCTGCCTTCTCCCTTGCTGCCTACCAGTGGCTCTGTCTGGACTGAGTCAGGACACTCAGAAGCTGCTGGGCTGGTTCTCATTTTGGGTTGAGATCAGGTTGGGCCTAGAGGGGAGGGGAGAAGCCTGCTGGCCTGTGCCCTAGTGCCCCCGGCCATCTCCTACAGAGGGATGGATGCTAGCCCTGCCTTGGGTGTCCTGGGCCAGCCTGGGTTACCCCTCCAGTTGGCTGGGGCCCCTCCCATGGCCGGGATCCTGTACTTGCAAGTATTCCCAGCACACAGCCTCACTCCCTAACCTAGGTGTTCTCTCACTGGTGGTCAGTCATGGCTGTCAGGATGGGTGGCACTGAGGCCAGGAGAATGCGGGCACTCGGCCGATGTGATGTCCAGGAGAGGGGAGGACATGTGTGAAGTATTCAGCCTGGTCGGCACCAAGGGTGCTGTGTGGGGGCAGGGATGGAGCGGGCCTCCTGAGGGCCTGGGAGGGAGGAGGGCTACTCCCACAACCCTGTGAAATGGGAGAGGCAAGGGGCCCTTTGTGGCTGTGCTGCCCTGATGGCCCTGGGAAGGGGGAACCTGCAGACTGACCAGGAGGCCAGTGGGCTGGGAAGCATCGGGTGGCAGTTGCTAACCCTGTGCTGTGCAAGTACTTCCCCAGAATTTATGCCCTGGGTCCACCCATGACCCTTGTGCAGGTTTTGGCCTGAGCCTCAGAGGTGAGGTGCCAGGTCCAGAGATGCTGGGCTAATGGCCAGCCTGGTGGCAGGTGTTGACTGGCCTGAGCTGGTTGCCTGCCTTCCCGGAGCTGGAACAGGGCTCCAGATGGAAGAGCCGAGGGGGCCCACACCCGCCGCTAAGGGAGGAATGGTGAGATCTGGTTGGCAAGTGACCAAACGAGAGCAGAAGTCAAAGGATGGAATGCTTACAAATTATGTTTTCATGGAATATTTAATAACAGATTTTCAAAATATATCATAGATTAAATCACATCACCAATCAGTATGTGAGGTATGATTCTAACTTTGTAAAATATCCATATGTTATATATATGTAAAGACAAATATGTATGTGTCAAGGAAAAAGATTGGAATAGCTGTCTCTGTGTGGTGGGATTATCTGTGTTTATATTTTATTTTTTATTTTCAAGAATTTCCCTGGCACATGTGTCATATTTTCTTAAGTGAGGGAAACAGACTTTTTAGAAAGGGAGCCAAATGCTTGCTCAAGGCTTCCCAGTAAGAAGAGAGACCCAGGCTTCTCCCTTCAGCTTCCTGTGAAGCAGGCAGGACCTCCGGAGCGGGCAGGGGCGAAATGCTGCCGTGTCCTCAGCAGAGGCCCAGGCCAGCCACTGCAGGGCACTGCTGGCTCCTCCCGCAGGCAGAGGATGGCGCAAGTCCCTGCCTCATCCCAGCATTACCAAGCTTAGATTTGGGGGAAAAGCCACAGCTTTGAAGGAATACAGTAATGCCTCCTGGGCACATCCTGGAGGAGTAGTTTCAACAGGAAGGCACATGGGGAGGCCCAAAGTTGCACATTTCATTTAAAATAGGATCCCTAATAGATGCTACTCATTCAGCACACATTGGCAGGCATGGAGCTGAGTGCTCTGAGGACAGATCTGGTCCCCAAGATGGCCTTCCAAGAGCAGAACCAACACCTCATTCCACAGAGGCAGGGCTTCTACATCAGAGGTCACGCAGTGTGGTCGGATTAACAAGAGGCAGAGCCAGCATTTGGTGCTAGGTCTCCTGACTCCAAAACCCACCTCCCGTGCACAGCCTCTTCTCTTATGAAATTGTTGGGAATTTCCTGAAGCATGTTGCCCACTTCCCTGCCTTGGGACACAAAGGAACAGGCTTTGCCTGATGCGCTCATTGGGGGCCAGAGCTGGGTAGCAGTTGTGAAGATGTGGGGTGGTGGGGTGGCAAGGCCTCACCCTGGAGGGCCGCAGGCCTGCTGTGACCACCCGTATTTATGCTCCTAGTGTGGGGCCTTGTGTTCCCTGGGCTGACAGGGGCAACCAGATAAACAAGATGGCTTTGGTAACTAAACACTGCCCCCTCAGCAGCTTTGTGACTGTAATTCTCTCCCTTCTCCGAAAGAACGAAATCTATTTGATTTCATTTGGTGGTGCTCTGGGTGGCTGAAGGCGCTAGAAGTCTGTCAGAAAGGCCATGATTGCCGAACTTCTGGCTTTACTGCAGGGAAAGGGAGTCATACCATGATGCATGTTCCTGCCCAGCACACCTGGTGGACAAGGCAGTCTGCATCTGCAAAACATTCGTTTCACAAGCTTCCTGTACCCCCAGAGCATGTTGGGTTAGGTGCCAGTCATTGAAGAGACCAAACATTGACATTTTTCAAAAGTTGCCAAGTCTCTACTGCTGTAGTTCCTGGGAGGCGAGAGCTGTTAAGTGAATGGCCTGGAATGGCAGGTTGCAGTCCTGTGGCTGCTGGGCGTGTGGGCTGCATCTGGGCTGTGAGAGAGGAGAGGGGCAGGGGGCAGGGGGCAGGGGGCAGGCAGATACTCTGTTTGGAAGGGCCTTTAGAGATGGGGTTTTGTGTCGTCATGGCACAAATGGGAAACTGAAGCCTGAATCAAGAAGGGGACTTGTCTGGACACCAAGCAGGTCAGTGACTGGACTCCAGGTCAGTGACTGAGCTGGAATGAGAATATAAGGGGGTCTCCTGGCATGCCAGCCACTGCCTGGCTCAATCCCTGCCAACTGGAGCTCAAAGCCCCAGGCAATGGGAAACATGCCACCTTCCAGACAGGGCCCGCCTGCCCTCTGTACGTGGGGAGGGGCTGCTGTCCCACAGTGAGGCTCCAGCCTCTCCCCCTGCCCATTGCTGCCAGACCTGCTCTCCTGGGACCCCTCCTCAAGGAGCAGAGTGAATTCCAGAGATGCGAATCCTCAGGCATATGTTGCTCCACCTCAGCTGGGCTGTGCCCATGGGTTGAGGCTGGCACAGCATCTGCTTTTAATGACACAGTATTTCAGGGTTCAGGCAGCTGGACTGTGTCTGCCTCAGCAGGTTAATTACAGGCTTAGCAAGTCAAATCAAATAAACACTCCAGCTACCGGTGGTGGCTGCTCCAAGGAGAACAGTGGTTTCCGGGACCCCCCACCCAGGTCAGCCTAATTACTGCCTGTCACTCCGCTGGGACAGGGGCCTTTTCTTTGGCTCACAGGCTCTGAAAAACAGGACAGGGTTCCTGGGCACATGGGGTGACACAGGCTGGTGAGCAGAGGCCTGTTCTTAACTCCTCTGTTCTAACAGATACTGGCAGTGTGCACCATTGCCCCACACCTGGCCAGAGGTGGCCCAGGCATCATGCTCTGGGTGGAGTGGATTGCTTCTCAGCAAGGCAGGAGGGGGAAACCGAGTTCATTTCAACTGAGTGGCTGTTGGCTGTCTGGGTTTATGTGCTAAGGGTGTTGAGGCCTTGTCTAGATTCCATGGAGGAAGTCCCCAGGGTGGCCATGAGCAAGGGTACAGGGACAGTGAAGCCTGAATCAAGAAGGAGACTTGTCTGGACTGTTGTTTGCAGGCCTGACACCCACTATAGCCCTCGTCCTTCTGCTAAGAGTTAACTGTCTCATGCTGAGCCCCACATAGAGGTGGTGAAGGGAACTGAAGTTCCCAAAGTCCTTTGCTTCTCCAGGGGTCACACTCTTCCCCAGTCAGGAGGAGGGCAGGCCCAGGCAAGGGAAGACACACTACCATTAACGTCCCCATCAGTTCAGCCTTAGCCTGAGGCCCATGCAGCTTGTTCTTTTCCTAACCTGCTAACTATCAGCGGGCCAAGTGAGGAACCCAGGAATACCCTGCAGCCAGGCATGTGCATGTCTACACTGGAAATGCCCAGCGCTGTGCCTGGGCAGGGGCAGACCCCCCTCCCACATCAAATCCTGTGGTGAGGGTTTCACAGTCCACCCAGACAACCTCATGCCCTGGCTGCTCCTTGTACTCCCCCCGGGTTGGCCAGTCTAGGGCAGGAATGGCCGACGACAGCTCCTAAGATAGGACTTGTGGCCGACAGCAGACTGTCCTCTGAGGTGGCCTGTGTGCGCCGGGCTCACCATGGTTGGTTGGGACAGTCCACCACAAATGGAGGGGATGTAGACAGGGATGCAAGGGCCCTCCCTGCTGCCCCACCCAGCTATGAAGGCACTTGAGGGTTTCTGGCCTCCGGAGGGGCTAGGTGCGGGCGCGGCACTGCAGTGGCCCAGGGTGGCTCAGTGGCAGCCGCAGGCCCTGACCACCATGTTGCGGTGCTTGCGCAGGATGACGTTGTTGCTACTGTCATAGTACAGCACAGAGGTGGCGCTCAGCTTGGTGGGTGCACAGCACGCCTTGGGAACTGCATCTGGCTTCATCAGGTGCACCTGGCCAGGGAGGGGACAGCAGGCAGAGGCATGAGCTCAGTGCCTTTCTCCCAGGACCCTCCCGGCCTGGCCCCGGGGCCACAGCTGCTGGCCCTCCCTTGCTCCGTTCCTGGCCTGCAGCAGGGCAGAGCTAAGTCAGTCTGCCCCGGCCCACCCTCCTGCACCCCTTCCCTGACCCTCTGCCTCAGGCCACATCCTGGATGCCTGCCTGCTTCCTGCCACACACACCCCCCGTAGACCCGTGAACCTGCTGGTCCCCAGCACACAGGGCGCCTGGAGCCCAGCCCCGTGCCTGACGCCTGCAGCACTAGCCCTCTGGGGTCCCTGCCCATCTGTAACGTCCCTGATCGTGTCTTGTCCGCATTAGCTGTTTATGGTCTGTCTGCCTCTCCAGACTGTGAGCCGGTGGATGTTCCTGAACACCTGGATAGAGCCTGGAATTCTAGGTTCACCCCAGGGTGTTCAAACTGTTAATACCCAAAGCACTTTTCACCCCTCTAACGACCTCTAAGGCACGTACAGACGAAGGCCGAGGGCACAGAGGCCATGTGACGCGCCCAGAGTCACCCAGCTTCCTGGCATGGTGGCAGAACTAGGACCCGGGGCAGTGGGCCTGCTCCCTTCCTCCCAGACGGCTTCACCCACCATAACCAGCCTGATGGACGAGGCTATTTCCAGCCTCCCTAAAAATATTTCTCCTGAGGCTTGGCAGGATCAGTGGCGTTTCTGCTGGACTCCAAGCCAGGGCCCCAGGCGGACGGCCCTGGAGGCGGCCCTGAGCTGTCATCAGGAGGCAGGAGAGGAAAGGGGACTTGCTTCCATCCACCTACTGGGGCCATAAAGCCTCTTAACCCTCACTGAGGCCATGAAGCAGGACCAGGATGCAGCTGCCTGACTGGGGAGCCCAACTGGAAGCGTGGCCCACATACCCACTGCCCAGCCTGTCCCAGAAGCCCCATCTCTGAGCCAGCCTGCTGGGAGGACTGGCAGCCAGGCACTGGGCTACCCTGGGGCCCAGTGGCCTCCCAGGGGATGAGGAGACCAAGGCAGAGGCCCTGTTGCTCACTGGATGCATGTTGTGCGTAGGCCCCACCCCTGAGCCTCATTTCTCTGGCCAGTGGGTATGATGGTACTGTTCTTTCTCATTTCCAACACAAACTTACTGGACATGTGCCCTGTGCCAGCCCTACCAGGATGGGGGGCACAGAAGTGTTCCAAGATGGTCCCAGTCTCACAGCCAAGGAGGGGAGGGAGGGAAGAGCTGGGGAACAGTCCAGCAGATAGTCAGGACCCGCGGGAGCCATGCAACCCTCACAGCAGGCCTGCAGGCCTGGAAGGTGAGCCTGGATGGTCCGTGGCAGAGAAGGACCACAGAGGTGAGGAGCAGGGTGAGTGCGAGGGGCAGGGCCCAGGGCCACCAGGAGGCCCTCCCAGTAGAGGGAACAGCAAGTGCCAAGGCAAGGGGGTGGGAAACACATGTCCTGGCCCCACGTGTGCAGGCATGGGTGCTGGTGATGCTGTCATGTTGGCAGGGTGGCTGACGAGGCCCCAGCCATGGGTTCAGGCCTGCCTCTCGATGATGGGAAGGAGTGAGAAGTTTCTTTGCTGAAACAAGGTGGTCAGGAGTCCTTTAGTGAGACCCCCTGGCTGCTGTGTGGAGATTGCCCAGAGGGGGTGCTTTGAGGGACCCACTTCCTCCTCTGGGCCCCCAGAACACCCTGTCCTCCAACCCTCCCCTGGCCTCCCAGGGGGTTCTCTTCCTCCCTGGGCCTCCCCACACAGGAGGCCTGCCTCTGCTGCCTCCACTCTCCAGAGAATCTCATCTGTTCTCAGAACTCCAAGGCCACCCAGGAGCCACATATCTCAAGTTCAGAGCTTCAGCTTGGCCCCCTCCTCTGTGCTCCAGACTTGGGCATCCGGCTGCCTGCCCAACTTGGCCACCTGGGGCCTAACAGGGCCTCACACTTGGCCCCCAAAGCAGAACTGATCCCACCAGCCCTTCCCCCACCCAGCACACCTGCCCCCACAAGGCTCCCGCCCATCCTCAGGAAGGGGGTCCTTCCTCTCCCTCACCCCGAGGCCCCTGGATTCCTCCCCTCCACCCTAGCTGCCCCCGTCCACACCAGCTGCCTGGTGCTCTTGTCAGTGACCCTGCAGCCTCCACACTGGCTCCTGCTTCCTCTGCCCTTGACCCCATCTGCCCTCCAAGGGCACCAGACAGGCTCTTCCTGAGAGCTAGTCAGCATGAGGCTCTGAAAACCCCACACCAGGTTCTCGGTTTGCTCGGGATTAAATCCACCGCCTGACCCTTACAGAGCCCCCAAGGCCCTGTGTGAGCCAGCCCCTGCCACCTACTGCCATCTCTTCCCCTCCTGTGCTCCATGCCAGCCCCACCTCCCTGCAGACCTGAGCCCCACCAGCCCTCCCGGGACCTGCTTCTGCGGAGGCCCCACCTTCCCTCCTCACAGGGCCCCTCCTCCTGGCCTTTCCTTTGCTCGCCTGGGGGCAGGAAGACCTGGGAGGTGCAGGGGCGTCGCCAATGGCCCCCAGAGGCTGTGAGAAGAATGTGCAGAAAGGGCAGGCCTGGGAGCCACACACCTTACCACCCCCCAGTTTCTCCAAGGTCACTGCTCCCAAGGCAGCAAATCCCACTCCGCTGATGAGAAAGGTGGTGTCAAAGAGTCAGAGGTCCCTTCGTTAGTTCATTTCCTCCCACCCAAAGGCATTGCCTTTAAACACACTCTGGAGAGAGACAAGGCTCGGCACTCTAGGGACTAGGACCTAGGTTAACATTCTAGAAAGAAGTCTCAGCCACCGAGTCAACAAACATTCAAAACGCTCAGCAATACGCAGCTGCAGAGCGCTGCTCCCATAACCCGCACTTTGGCATTAACGTTTCCCCAGACGCAGGGAGGCCAAAACCGCACACGGTCTGTGGAGGTAACAGCTGGAAGGTGCCTGGAGAACGAGCCACGGCTAGACAAGAGCCCCTCAGCGCCCAGGGCGCACGGGGACTGTCTGCACACTCCAGGGTAGGTGGGCGTGCGCATGCACAGCACCCATGTGGGCTGCCGGCTACTATGTCTGCCCCATGCTCTGCTGTCACGCAGGCATGCCTTTCTCAGTCTGGTACCCACAGTATGTACATGGGTGTCCCCTGTCTCTGTGTGGAGGGCACAGAAATGTACGTATGCACCAGCAGGGGTGTGAGCCAGGTGTGCGCATGGCCAGGTGTGTGGGCATCTAGGTGTACAGTGTGGCCACATGGCGACCAGCTTCCATGTGGTGTGGTCCATGTGGTGTGGAAAGGACACTACACGTGCAGGAAAGTTCCACACATGAAGCTGCCTGAGACACGAGCAGGTGCACCCATTCACCTGCTGCTGCAGGAGCGACTCCCCCAGGGCCCCACAGAGGGGCAGGTACTGACCAGGGACTGCAGAATGGCGTGGTTGGTGGCATTCATGCAGGAGTCCAGCGGGAAGGAGCACTCCCCATCACAGTAATAGGCCGAGTAGCCCTGGGGGGCGATGACCCAGTCCTGCAGGAGAAGGGGAGAAGGTGAGTCCCAGCCCAGTGCCCCTCGAGCCCCCAGGTGCAGCACCTGGCACGGGACCAGGGCTGTCCTTGCCTCCTCAGCCTCTGGGCTCAGCAGCCTCCCCGCAGAGGCCTGGCACCCACACCGAGCTGCTCAGCACAGGGCCCGGCCCCGCTCTGTCCACTGCCCAGTTGTCCTCCCTGGTGTTGTCCTCCCCGGACTGCTCCCACTGCCCTCGGCTCCCGCGGCGCGCAGGACGGCAAGTGCAGGGGTGCCGGCCGTCCTTGGTTTCCCTGTTGCGGCTCTGACATGTTATGGCTGAGGATTCAGGGTCTCCATTTTCATGTTTGTTACCAAAAAAACACTTCTCACTATAAAAGTAGCACATTCTCTCTTCAAGAAACAGGGAAAACACAGAAGGAAATACATAAAGAAATGAAAATCACCCACACTTCTCCCTCCTCCTGGAGACACACTTAGGATGGTCAGGTGCAGATTGTCATTTAAGAAAAAAGGAGAGTCAGAAATTACCAGCCAGCCGAGGTCCTGGAAGCTGACATAGAGCTCGTGCCGACGGCACACATGCCGGCCATCAGAGCCGTGGACATCATCTGCAGGGGACACATGCAAAGTCTTTTCTGGGGCTCCTGCTCTGTGCAGCTCCCGTGGGGAGCTCCTGGGCAGGGGCCACCCTGATGGGCACATTTGTTGAATAAAATGAGTGACGAGAAACAACACTATCTGGTCTCACAAAGCCCATCTGGGAGCTCTGCTGGTGCCGTGACCCAGCTCGAGAACCTTTGAGGGCTCCCGAGGGCCACGGAGTAACCCCACGTTCAGCCCAGATAGCTCTGACTTTCATCTGTGGGCCTCCCAAGGCCCCAGTCACAGTCCAGGGAAACCTCGCCAGCAGTGGCTCCTCCTCCCTTACTGCAGGGACACCTCTCCTGCTGCCCCCTCTCCCCAGGTTCCTGTGACGCCCCGTGAAGGGAAGGAGGCCGCTGGTTGGGTCGGGCCCATCCCCGATCCCGAGGGGCTCAGCCTCAGGTGGAAACCCTCCCGTAAGGAAGCGTGGACTCTGCAGGGCTCCCCAGGGAAGAACCGAGGGCTGCAGGGGGGACGCTGCCTGGAGGAAGGGCACCTGTTCTGACAGGTCTTCTGAGGGAAGGCCTGGTGGGCCAGGGGAGGACAGAGCAGGGACTTCTGGGGGCAGGGACGGAGGGGGCAGACACTCAGGGGCCTGAGAGGGGGAGTGCGGGGCCGGTCCTCTCGGGGCTTGTGTCAGGAAGGTGGCGGGGTGGGGGGGGGACCATCGACTTGAGCCCTACTGAGACCCCAAAGGCTTGTGAGGCCACCACCTGGTTCTCACCAAAAGCCCACCTCAGCCCCAGCCCCGGGCCTCACCAAAGATCCCAGGGAGTTTGTGTGGGCGCGGCAGCTCATTGGTTTTCTTCGGTGGCCTCCTCTTCAGGGGCCTTGCCGCCCGAGGGGCTCGCATGGAGCTGGGGCCCGCCCTGAAAAAGGTGACCATGAAAGGCTGTTTGGAGCGCGGTGCTTGTCGCCCCAGCAGACCAGCCAGGCCAGGGTCCACGCTGCGCCCTGAGACAGAGGAAGGAGAGATGGTGGTCACCCATGGGTGGAGGCCCTGCACGTGGACACTGCAGTGCTCTCTCTGCCGGGCTCTCGGTGGGCCCAGGAGCATGGGGGGTAAGGGCTGGAGGGGCCCCAGTGTCCTGGGTGTCCTCCGGAGCCCAGAGCCCAGGTTCTCCTGTGGTCCCAGCAGGCAGGTGTGAGGGAGACGGGGGAGAAGAGGGCCTGGTGCCCCCCAGGGTCACTCTTAGTGATCACCGGGAACACTGCTGCTTGGGAGGCATTTTACAGGTTGCAAAGTCATTTTGCAGTGATGACCCCATTTGTCTTTACTGTAACTCTACCTCATTCTTCACTGAAAATCAGAGTCACACTACAGGGACTCTCAGAACCAGCATTCCCACCGAGGCCTGGGTTTGAGCTTCTGTCCATACTTCTGAGGATGTCACTGTGGGATGTATGACACCCAGCAGCTGCCAGGACTTAGCGAGCGCTTGCCCTGCTGAGCGCTGGCCAAGGGCAGGGCACTGACTGTCCCTGATGCCCACAGTTGGGAAACCAGGCTCAGCGGGGTGGAGACATATGAACAAAGCCCGAGAGCCAGGGCTCAGCCCACTGCGGTCTAATTCTGAAGCACGTGCTCTTGTCCAGTTAATGTGATTCTCTGTCATACACTAAATGTCAAAGGCGTTGCCTGCTCCACCCACAGTCCTGCTCAAAGGTCAGCCCTTAAACAGTTGTGCTTTAGACCCATGTCCATGGGCCATAGTTGACTGAACATCTAATCAATCCAGACACTGACCTTTGACCTATGCCATCACCTGCCGCACATGAACACGCTGGGCCCATTAGAGGCTCCACTGAGGAATGATCCTGCCCTGAAGGCTGTCAGCTGCAGGGGCTGATGCCCCAACAGAAGCCATTTGGAAGAGTTTGGGTCATGGCGAGTCAGTCACGAGTTCACAGTGGAACTGTGAAGATGCTGCGGAACCAGGAGGAGGCGGAGCTGTGAGGCGCACACAAGCCCTGGGACCAGAGGGACAAGGCCAGTGAGGCCACCAGGGGAGGCACTGGAGGGGACGGCAGTGGGTGGGCGGCTGTCAGATGGCACCGGAGTGCAGCTGACACATGGGGGCGGCCTTCTAGGCCTGGGTGTGCAGCTGCCCTGTCCCTGTTCCCTGGAGAGCTCTGTCCACTGAGGGGCCAGGGAGACCAGTCAGTGCCCCCAGCCTGCTTGTGCAATTTTCTGATCGAGGATCTGACTGGGCTGCCCTTTGTGCAGAGGGAGTAACACAGTAGATCCTTACCGGCAAGTCGCCAAAGAGCTCCACAGAGCAAGGCTGGGGTTGGGCACTAGGAAGCCGTTTGGAAGCCCTCACAGGCCAGGTGACCTGACTGAGGATCCTTGGAAGCAGCTAACCCAAGGTTCTCATTTTACAGAAGCACAACTAAGGCCCAGAGACACAGCAACTCCTCAAGGCCCCAGAGCGAGCGCACCAGGGCCAAGACGTTCCTACCGTTCCCATGCAGACTGTGCAGAGGCCTGGCTTGGCTGGGGGCAGAGGGAGACGACAGGGGACTAACACCTGGGAAGGAGCCCCCGGGCCTCCTGCCAGAGCCCAGAACCCTGACAGGTTCTGCTTTTTGCCCCACCCTTCCTTGAGCAGGGGTCCCTGACACCAGTTCCAGCAGAGCTGGGAGCATAAGGAGCCACTGAGGCCTGGGGTCCCTGCCCCTAGGCCTGGCCTTGAGGTGTGTGACAGCAAACTGTACCTTTGGCAGAGAGGGGGTGGGCATAGAGGCGTGGCCACATGGTGGCCTCCTCCTTAGGGCCCCATGGAGGAGGCTGTGCCTGTGGGCCAGGGGGCCCCATGAGACCTCACCCCACTTCTCCGAGTCTGCCCTACCCCATCAGGGCCCACATGTCGTGGCAGCTCACCTGCCCTCTCCTGTCCCGGGGCAGGCGGTCATACCCTCTCCCGACTGTGCCAGACCAGGATGTTCCCATCTCCCCCAAGGCTTCTGCTCCGGCTGCCACCTGACCCTTCCCTGCAGCCCTGTCCCACCTCAGCCTGCAGCCACGGACATGACCTTAGGGCCACGCTGAAGGACAATCAGTAGGCTGGGTTGAAACACTAGGAGGGAATCCCAGCTGTGGCCCAGGTCTTCTTTGTCCCGTAGGTTACTCCCTCATGAACGAGGACTCAACCCTTTTCCTTCTGTTACTGTCTTAACGGCCCTCTAACCACAGCCCCTGGAAGCCTCAGTCGGCTCCACGCTGCTGCTGGAAAACTCCCAAAGCCCAGGGCAGATCAGGTCCTTTAGTCCACCTCCATCCAAAAGGAGGCCCTCTGTCCACTCCTCAACATCCCTTCCACCCCCAACCTGGTCATGGTCCCTGGCCGCTCCCCCTACACCGCAAGGCTGTCCCCTCAACAAGCACCCTCTCCCGTCTCTATGTTTCAGGATCGGGCCCTTCCTCCTGGGGCAGGCCCCAGTGACACGCGCGCGTGCACACACACACACACTTTCTTTTTCGTCTATGAGACTAATTTAGGATCAAATACCTCACAACCCTTTGGATTTTAATGAAGTATTAGTGAGAGGCTGGTTTGGGGCTCCCTAACAGAGAGGAAGGGTGTAAGTGTCTGCTCTGGATGACACAGGAACACCATAAATGAAGACGAGGAAACCCACCTCAGTCCGTTGGCTAGGTTTCTAGAACTCCTATCATAAGCCACAACCTTGGCCATATGCAGATGGACTGTTATTTACAGTCCAGCAGCGAACTTCCTGGTGGAGTAGCAGCACAGTCTCTCTCCTTCCAGCTGCTCCTCTTAGCAGTTCCCTGGCCCACCTAGACCATCCTGCTTTCCTTCTAGAGACACCTATTTAGCTATGAGGAGGAGATTCGTGGGGGCAGGGGGAGGCGTAGCTACAGGTAAACAGGATTTAGCAACAAAATGAACAGTCGCAGAAGAGAAAGTCAGAAGGGTCAAAGGGAAAAACATTTCATTCGCACAGCATTTCTCCAATCACAAATTCACATTTACGTTTGACTGTTTTTCATGGTCCTTGTAAAATGGGGGAGGGTCTGGGCAGAGTCATTCCCTCTCTCATCATTTTTCCCTATGTTTCATGATTCCTGAGGAAGGCACTTCACTGATATCCCTCCAACGGGATCGTCTCAAGCTGCACAGAATTTACTGGAAATAACAGCCAGAGGGGGCATCCAGCATCCTCAGTGATGGCAGACTGTTCTCAGTACGCACAGCATGTACAAGACCGATGTCCAGGTTTTCCTTTGGTTTTTCACTCATGTCTCTCCTGAGAGGACAAGGTCTCTCCAATGGTAGCATGTCTGAGATGCCAGAAGAAACTGAGCAGACTGCTCGTGAAACATATAAATGTGATTCCGACTTCGTATGGATGAAATCCTATGAGGTTGAAATGAGCACACCCTCTGTGAGCAAGGTTTACTCCCCGAGTCTGGCTGTGATCTGCTGCACGGGTCTGGATCAGGGGAGATGGTGAGGCCACACCCAGTGCTCTTTTCGATGTCCTCCATGGTCAGTCCTTGCTTCCTGTGCACGTCAAACACGGCCTCCTCAGTGGTGATGCTGTTGCGCACCAATTCCACCAGTGGCATCATGCATTTCTCCAGAATTGGAGGTTAGCGCCCTCGATGCGGTGCTCCATGGTGACCACGACCCTGGTCTTGGTGCCAGACACCATCACCCACACACCATGCCTTTCACCTTTTCTTGGGTATCATCCAGTCGGCCAGGTGTCCGTATTTGGAAACCCGTATGGCTCCAAGCAGGTCAGGTGCATGCCTCCCCCTCGAATCATGTTGAATGAATCGTCATTGGAGACAAAACAGCCATTAGGAAGAACGCTGACTCTCTGCTTGCCTGCATTGATGAGATCTGCATCCACCTTATCTGTTAATGGGAATGGACCCAAGCCCAGGATCCCATTTTCACTGTGAAGATGAACATTACATTTGGGCTGATGTAGTTGCTGGCCAGAAGAGGGATTCTGATGCCCAAATGGGCATACATGCCATCCTCAAATTCAAGGGCTGCCCGTTGGGTGAGGCATGACCCTTATCACCTGCAGGCTTGGCTTGTCCACCTCCCTCTTTCCAGAGAGTTAAGCACTCCATTCTTTCCTCATATTTCCCCCCTGTACTAGTGGGTCTACATAAGTGCGTGGATGTCTTCCGGAGCAAACAAGCCCACACCCATGATTCCTGCAGCCGCCACCACGGGGTTTCTGCAGCCACCACGGGGTTTCTGCAGCCACCACGGGGTTTCTGCAGCCTTGCACACAGGCGCGCTGAAATTCCGGGGCTTCGCCTGAAGGTGAGGTGCCGCGCAGGTCGGCCTCCAGCCGATCTCCAGCGCTGACTCACGATGGCTATGTGCCGTCCTCGTAGGGCCTGACGGGCGCGCCCCTTCCCGGACCAGGGTCCCTAGGCCTCGGGGTGCAGAAGGCGGGCACCGGCTCCGCCTGCGCAGATGTGCTCGGCCAGGGTGCCGCGGGGCGTCGGCTCCAGGTCCAGGCCGCCCGCCGAGCCCTGGGCTCACACAGCGGGGTCTGCCCCGCGAACGCCCCTGTCAGGCTCTCGGGGATCCGCGGAGCCCGGCGCCCCGACCACGGCCTCCGCGCCGTCGGAGGCGTCCTCACGGCCTCCACCGGGGTCGCTGTAGGACCTGGCGCTGCCCGAGCGCTGCTGGCCACGCCGCACATGCCTCGGCCGGCGCGGCCCCGAGCGGAGGCAGGGAGAAAGCGCCCGAGCGCCGCCGCCGGCAGCCGGAGCTCCGCCTCGTCCGCTCCCGCTCCCGCTCCCGGCTCCGGGCCTGTCGCCGCGGCAGGCGCCAGGGCGCGTCACAGAGCAGGGAGGGCGCCGGGCGGGGGCGCACCGGCCCGCGGGTGCCCCGTCACGGGCCTCGGTCTCGGCGCTGCGAGGGGCCCGGGCCTCCCGGCCCGACAGGACGGACGGAAGACGGCGGGACCAGGCCCCGGACTGGAGGGAGCCGGGAGGATTCACTCGGGGAATGCTCGGCCCTGCAGGTCCCCTTCCGTCTGCAGTGCTACCTCCCTTCCCCAGGGACCCGCTCCAGTGCCATGGCTGGACACCCACTAACGTCGCTGGTTCCCACGTGTGTCTCCAGCTGTCCCGGATGCGTTTCCATATGGACGCCTAGCCGAGCTCTCAGATTGCTGCCGAAAGGACAACTCTTCATCTCCCACCTCAAGCCCGTCCGTCTTTTCCCCCAACTCAGGGGGAAAAGAACCGTTAGCAAGCCCACTGGCTCACCCACATTGTCCTTGGTTCCTCCACCACAGGGGTCCATTTCTGCCGGCTCCCCACCAGCCACTCACAGCTCTTGGCTGGACACCGCGGGGCTCTCACCGCCTCTCGGGACTTCAAGCATGGCCCCCACAGTCCACTCTCCCCCCGAGGTCAGGGGGTCTTTCTTTTATATATACAATAAGTAAAGCTTTCTAAAAAATAGTTGAGATTTACAGAAAAACTGAAAATATTGTACAGAGTTCCCATATACCCAGACCCAGATCCCCTGGGAAATGTTACACTTAAGGTCCTATGGTCCATTTGCCACAAGGAACGAACCAAAACTTGTATCTTATTATTAAGTAACACCTGGATTTATTTGGATTTCATCAGTTTTGCCCAGTGGTCTCTTTCTCTTCCAGGATCCCATCCAGGGTCCAAATGGCATTTAGTCATTACAACTCCTAAGGTACCTCGGGGCTGTTATAATTTCACAGAGTTTCCTTGGTTTAGATGACCTTGACCACTCTGAGAAGATATTCTGTAGAATGTTCTTCAGTTTGGGTGTGTCTGATGTTTTTCTCAGGGAAAGACCGGGGTTGTGGATTTTGTGGGAAGACCGCACTGGTGGAGTGCCCTCCCCACCCCATCTCACCAAGGGCACTGGGGACCCACAGGACTTAATCACGTGGGCCCTGATCACCTGGCCTAGGCGGTGCTGCGCAGGTTTCTCTGCTGTAAAGCTACTTCCCACCCCGTCCATACCATACTTTGGGAAGCCAGTCACCAAGAGTGGCCCACACGGAGCGGGGAGAGACGCTGCACCTCCTGGACAGGCAGGTCTCCAAGGGTTCTTTTTAAAAAGCTGGATGAGACCCTGTCATCCTCTGTTGCTGTTAAATACAATAAGCTTCCCTAGAAAACCAACACATTGCCTGGTTTACTGAACTCAGAAACCCCCTGCCCACCTGTCCACCTCCTCTCCTCCCTGGCCTTCTTTGCTGCAGCCATGATGGCTCCTGGCCAAAGCTCAAACACACCAAACTTGTGCCCACCTTCAGCCTTTCTATCCCCACCACCTGGGATGAAGGAGGCTCCTGCACACACCTGTGAATGAATGAATGCGTGAATCTTTCCTCTACAGGTGAGAACCCTGAAGCCAGGGAAGGTCAGTAACCTGCCAAGGTCACCGAGTTAGGAAGCTGCAGAGCTGGGATCATACCCAGGCCTCTCTGATCAGCCCTGAGGGTGCAACCACATCCCTCCCGCAGAGCCCAGCCCTGACGCTTCCACTGTAGAGGCTGCTCCCAGAGTGAACGAACCACCGGACTGGGGAGGGAAACCGTGAATGACTCAGACCCTCTTAGCAAAACAAATGTTGGTTTTGCAGAGGAGCAGAGGGAAATGCCCACAGGCAGGGGGCCCCTGGCTGTCCTGCACTCAGGGAATCTTACCCCCTTCACCCACAGGCCTCCCAGGTGGGGAGGGGATCATCCCCCCAGTGGCCAGCCTTGGAGGAGCCCCCCGGAGAAGGTTCACTGCCAGACCCCTGAGCCTTACCATCCTCTGTTTCCACGTAGAGGCGGAGTCCCAGGTCCTTGTTAGGGTTCAACGACCAGTGGTCACTGGCTGCTGTCACGTCCAACACCAGCCAGCCCTCGTCCTCAGCTCGGAGCGTCTGAAGATCCAAAAAGAACAAGTCAGACTCCCTGTGGACATGAAAGAACAATTAACCGAGGGCCGGCACAGCCGCCTTTGTGTGCCCAGGGCCCTCCCGGGGGACCGTTAGTGGGCGTCTGCCATGCCTGGCTTTGGCCTGGGCGCCTTATGTGCAGCATGTCACTGTATCTGACATAGGAAGGTGTTACTGTACCGTGTGCAGAGGGGAAGCTGAGGCTCTGGAGCTCAGTGACCTGTCCAAGGTCCCACCCCTAGGATAGCTGGGAGGGGGCTGGACAACGGGACTGAGGCTGGGCCTTTCTCCGTGGTGCCAGGGGACTCATGCTCCCCAGGAAGCTCCCCTTCTGTCCTCTGGGAAATGTCCACCCAGGCCTGGGCCAGACACACTGAGGGAGGCCTGACCAGGGGCAGGGTGAGGAGCAGGCACCTGTTGGACTGCTCCCTGACCACCTCGAACATGCTGATGTGGAGGGTCCTGTTGAGCGGGTGGGTGCTGGGCAGCTTGTAAATCCGGAACTCGGCGGCTGTGACCTCCTCCCCCACTGGGATCTGGGTCAGGTTAAAGCGAAACTCCTTCCAGTGGAGCTCCTGGTGGCCCAGGGCTCGGTTATGCTCCACTGCAAGACAAAGCAGGGGTGACAGTCACTCGTGGTTCCAGGCGCAGGCTTCGGGGTGAGCAGAGCCAGGTGGGAGTGGGGCCTGGGCAGCCTCGGTGGTGCCGCACTCTCCTCTGCAAACAGGTTGCTCCCAGGCTCCACCTCCAGGTGAGAGAGGGAGTGGCCAGGCCGTGCAGTGAAGTGCCCAGCACAGAGCCCAGCACACGGCAGGTGCCAGCATGGGAGCTTCCACTTCTGGCCTCCAAGCCCTAACCCCAGCCTGCCCCACTCAGACCCCTGCTGGCTCTGGGACCCCAGTTGAGGCAGAGGACAGATCCCTTCCCTGGGGAGAGGGACATCAGACCAAGGCAGGAAAGGCCACAGGGGGGCAGGGACAAATGTGAGTGCATGGCCGTGGGATGGGGCAATTCCAGGGTCACCCAGGTGCGTGGGTGGGAGATGGGGGGAGACTGCACTGACACTGGAGCTGCAGCCAGAGGAGTGACTGTGAATTTGCCACGAGGTCAAGGGATTAGGAGACGGGGAAGGAAGGGACCCGCGTGAGCTGAGGAACGGACGGCATGCACAGAACACTGCAAAGGGCAAAGGGCAAAGGATGGCAGATCCCTTTGGAACAAGGTGAATGAGGAAGGAGGGTGGGGGACAAGGAAAGGAGCAAGAGGAAGCAAGGTGGGAGTGACAGCACCTGGGGAGGCCCGTTCAGGTGCTGCGGAAGTTGGAGGGTCTCAAGGCATGGTGGGATCTGAGAGGCTTCCTGGAGGACATGACACCTAAACCAGCCTTGGCGGATGGGACAGAGTCTTGGCAGCTGGAGAAGGTGGCAGGGGAGGGCATTCTAGGCAGAGGGGACCTCACACACACAGGCGTGGGTTGAGAGGGCGCCCCCAGATCGGAGGTGTGGGTCAGGAGCGTGAGGGCTGTGCCCTGGATGCAGAGGGCTCGGCTTATGTCCTAGGAGGGTGGGCTGTGCCTATGGCCGGTGGGGGTCAGGGTTCTGGCAGCAGGGGAGTGATGTGGTTTGGGGTGAAGCTGGAGATCCGCAGGGAGGAAAGGGTGAAGCCCAGGCTGGGGGTCCCAAGCCAGCTGTGTGGCGGGCCTGGTGTAACAGTCTGGGGAGGAGGTGGTGGGTGTGGCATGAACCCCACATTACCCAGCTGCCCAGAAACGCCCAGGACAGTGCATTTAGGGCTGTCTCACTTTGGCCTCCTGTCACTTTCAAACAAATCTGTGTTTCCGGGAAGCGGGTGCAGGAGCTGCCCAGCACCTTGCCCAAAACCCAACACCGAGATTTTAATGACATGTCTGTGAGTCTTTTTAAAGATTCTCTCTCTCTGGCTCTCGGGCTCAGTGATCATAAGTCCCCAGGCTGGTGGCGGAGGCGGATGTGGGGAGCACTTCCTGTCATTGCGGTGGGGACCTGGTCCAGTGACGGGCAGGCCAGCAGCTGTGCTGGGCGGGGACAGTGGACACACATTTAGGCAGAAGATGGGCTTTTCATCCCCGGATCCAGGAGGAGAGGACACAGAACATCCAGCCTCCAGCGGGATCTGGACATGCAGGAAGTGCCCACCCGACAGCCAGGCTGTTTCAGAGGCAGCGTGACCCGGGTGGGACCCGGGTCCTCCCGCACGGGCAGAGGGCATGGAGGGCAGGGTGCTGGACCTTCACCAAGTGATGCTTGCCATGAGCATTACACAGGGGCTCCTCCTCCCTAAACACACACACCCACCCGGCTTTGGAGACAATTTCCGTGGATTCCAGGGCACGCAGACCACCTCAGATCTTTAGGGTGAACTTGGTAAAGGCTGTTGGCTGTCACAGGGTGCAACACCGAGTGAGGAAGGGGGCTCAGTTACTCCCTTGGCCCGACTCCTCTCAAAGCTTCATTAGGTGTGTTGCTGCCCCAGGCACAGCGGGGCAGACAGCTGGGTCTGGGGGCTCCCTGCCTGCAGACCTGATGCTGATTTAATGTTGCATCTGGGGACAAGGAACAACCTGTGAACCTGCCAGCTCCGTGCAGGCACCACACTCTGTGGTCTCCTGCCCTTGATGACCTGGGGCCCACCTGCACTGGGTTAAGAGAGCCTTGCTCTGCTGACCCCAGTTCCAAACTTCCATCCTGTGGGTTTAAGAAATTGATAAACCACCAGGAGTTCCAGGCTAGGAAACTGCCCATCCTGGTGGTTCCAGGCAAGCACTGGAAGGCAGGATATTTTTAGGAAAATAATGCTTTTCATCAGAGATTGACAAAACTTTCTGGTATGGAGCATTAAACTAGATGTTACTGTAATGTCCATGGGGACTGCCTGCCTTTGCTGGAACTGTGAGGATTACAGCTTTTCAGTGGTTGCCCTTTTAGATTAGGAAAGATTATTTGTCAAAAGCTGGTGTTGCGCCATTGGATTTGTTGGGTCCTGGCGCCCCCCATATGGTAGTTCCTGGGCAGGCTGCCCCTCCTTTGGCCACTAAAACAGCACTGAAAAGTGTAGATACTCTGGCTTGTAGCTGGTCCCAGGCCAGGTACTAGCCACCAGGCACTTTCCCTGTGTGGCCTCAGTGTCCTCATCTGTGAAGTGGGGATACTAAGATCCTGTCCACACAGGGCTATGAACAGGTGTGTAAAGGGCAGGGATTATGAGATGGGAGCAATGGCCATTTAGGAGCTGGGAAGAGCGCTGACCTCTGATTTCCTAGCTTCATCGATGTGCCAAAGTTGATGACATCCTGCTAGAACCATCAGGAGTTTCACATGTGAAACTCAAGAGCCATGGTGGAGAAAAGGGGGACATTCAGTTCTCTTTTTCTAAATAAAAGTATGCAGTGAAAGATGATGTAACATCATAAAAACATATCTGTTCAATTGAAAGGCATTTGGACGACTTCAAGGCACCTCCTTTTCCCGCCTGACCTTTGTCAAGGCACTTGAACTCTGGCCTCAGCATCCACACCTGCACAATGACCATTTGATACAGAGTCAAATCAAACTGTAAAAAGCAATTTTTGCTATTAGAAGCAAAGGCTTCCAACGCATTATTCAGGAGAGTGAGTGTACCTTCATGCCCAGCCTCCACCTTTCCCTGAAATCACGGTCTGGAATCTCCCAAAGATGCCCAGGCTCGGCTACGCGGTCCCTCAGCAATGCCGCTGGGGCTGCTCCCTGAGCTCTGGCTCAGACACAGAGCAAAAACGAACCCTTTCTTTATGAAAGTGCTGATGATTCCAGAACATCAGAGCTCAAAGGTCAGAGACCACCAGGCGCAGTTTCCTCCTGCTTCCATACCCACATCGAGACAGACCCCAGGGCTCCTGCCTCCCACCTGAGCTCCTGCCACTACATCTGGGTGGACCTGGCACTGAATGAACTGCACAGAAATCACATTGGAATTGGCCTCTTACTGCTTTCCACCCGCTGCTATTGACTGATGGTCCCCAGATAATTTATGGGAAAGGTCAAGGTCTGTGCAACGTGATTTCTTGGGTTTTCCCAGTAAAATTTTGCTGCCAGTGGGGGGGGTTGGGAAGTTCATATCCTGGTTTCCTGGCTGATTCAGACAGGCTATTGGGGGACAGGGGGTGCTCCCTGTCTGGCCTGTGGCTGGATCCCAACCATCTGAGATATGTACTGCCAGAATCCTCTCTCCACAAGATAACATCACTTTTAAAAGAAGCAAGATGAACAGTACAGATAATTTGCCTTTTACCTAAGAAAGTTCAAAATATAAATATTATAAAAATCCATATATGTCATACATACATATATACATATATATGTAATTGTATTTTTAAAGCAGAGAGACAAACTACCAACCAAGAAATGAACTTAAAGAACAGTTACCTTTGGGGTAAAAGAGAACAGACACAGTATAGGAGCTGGGCATGGGAGCTGGGCTTATCTGGATTTTTTTTATTTTCTAAATTTTGTAAAGATTTCCCCTAAGTATGAAACAAAATGGACTCAAAATGCAAAAACAAAGAGTGATACCTAAGTCTCAAGAGCAAAATAAAGTAAATAAACAGTGTGTTGGCTTTTGGTGGCTTAAGCACACAGGAATTATTTCAAGTGATTTTTAAAACACAGTAATTCATACACAGCTTAAGGACAAAATAAACCATAAACTGATCTTAATTTTTCAGATCTTAATAATATTATGATGATGATGTTATTCTGTCATTATTACATAATACATATAAATATAATATGTAAAAACAAACATATACTGTATATACAATAGTTACACAATAACATCATCGTCATAATACTGTAGGATAAAGCAAACAATATGTGACTGTTGCTAGGACTGAGTTATTTAGTGTAAAAGAAAATAGAAATATGAAATCCAAGAATTTACGTAAAAGCCTATAATCCTGACTTTGAACTGGAGGTTAAGTTTCAACTCACTTTTTTTCTTAGAAAATACATATTCCCTAGCTTTGTCCGCTGAAAGAGCCTAGCAATGATGGCCAGGCAGGGACAATGGGGGCTCTAATGCCCAGGCTGTAGTCCCAAAACACCAGCTCTAAGAGGCACAAGGGCTCTTGGAGAAATGGCTGATGTCTGACCCGGGGCAGGGAATGCATTAGTGGAGCCTGGAACATCTCATACCAGAAGGCCAGGAAGCTCTCAGAAACTCCTAGGGGAGAGGTAAAGGTACGCAGAACCCAACTTGCAGAGGCTTCATAATGGCCAAAGGACGGGTAACTTGAGCATCAAAGAGACAAACAACTGCAACAAATTCAAACACATTACATACATGTTAATATCATCACCTGGTCACCTCAGGCCGGGATTTCTCAGCGTTGGCATTTCCGACCTTTTCTAAATTGTTAAGTCTTTGTTGTGGGGACTGTTCTGTGTCCTGTAGAATGTTTACCAGCATCCCCAGCTTCTGCCCACTACATGCCAGGGGCACTGCCTTCCTCTTCCCACTTGTGACAACCAAAAATGCCTCCAGATATTGCCATATGTCCCCCTGATGGGGAGAACCACTGCTTTTGGAGAATGCTAGGAATCAACTCATTATTCTAAAACGTGGTAAATGAGGAGAAAAAATAGTCAAGCCTGGAGGAGGAGAAGAAAACGGTCATGTGAAGAGGCAGAGGAAGACCCTTCCAGGCAGAGGGAACAGCTGATACAAAGGCCCTGCATGCTTGAGAAACGTCCTGGAGGCCCATGGGGCTGGGATCTAGTGGCCCAGGGGCAGGTGTGCAGGATGAGGCTGGAGTGACAGGCAAGACAGCTCTGTGGCTCTGTTCTCAGTGCAGTGCTTTATGGGAGCTCTGTGACCTAGGAGGGATGCGTGAAGTTTAACTGCCCATGACCCTGCGAGGCTGGTGGGAGGGGGCCTGCAGGCTCCTGCAGCAACAGAGTCACCCGGCTGGCAGGGCAGGGGCCCAGCGTCAGGGACAAGCAATGCCACCACTATTCCACAGGTACCTTATTTCCTATAAAGCTCCACTTGCGGAAGCAGTTTACTTTCTTAGCCCCCTTACTATGGCTCTAGGAAAATAAACACAGGACCCTTGAACTTCTTCTCCAGTCTCTGATGAAACAACCTCTGGTTCCCACATTAGGCCTGCTGTGGGCACAAAGTGGCCTTGAGTCCCATGGTCACTGTCCACATTCTGTTTCTACCTCTGAGGCCCTGCACCCGCCACTCACAGTCTAGATCTCCAGGTGCCACACCCTGTGCCCACCAGCCCACCAGCAAAGGCTTCAGCTATTTTTGTGCCCTGGACAAAGCTTAGAATCACCCGGCTAACCTGAGTCTCTCTGGTTTCTGACCAAAAAGTAAGACACCCTTCAAAAGACACCCTCTTCCTCTGGCCCAGAGTGGCTGAGAAGAGAATAAATCTGACTGTCCGACAATCCTTGCTGCCCTCACACCCCTCCCAGCCTCAGCTCTGCCTCCCAGGGCCCTGCACTGGCCCAGCCTGTCCTCTGGCCGCAGACACCCTCCCCTGGAGTCCCCTCGAAGCCGTTCTCTCCTGGGTTGTCCCCATCCCACCTTGTCTAAAGGCTCCTTCATCAGTCTGCCTGTAGAGGCCCCTATCCTCCCTGACCCCACACAGGTCAGCCTGCCGGCCTCCCCCTTTCCCCTCTGCCAGGGGCCCCCATCCCTGGTTCACCTCCCGCTGGACGGTGAGCAGCTTGAGGGCAGGGACCGAGCAATATGGGGCGGAAAAGGGAGGCTCTCAGTGGTCCACTCCTCGAGCCCCTTGTGCTCTGGGGCCAAAGGGGGTGCCGGGCCCTTCTTCCCAAGGGCTCCTGGTCCCCAGGACAGTGGCTCAGCCTCCAGCATCTGTAGGCTGGGACATCCTGCTGCTTTGAGTGGCGTCCACAGCACAGTGTGACTGCATCAGAAGACACCCACGTTTTCACTTGTGGGACTTGTCCCCGTTCACGGCCCCACCCCTGAGGTGGAGGGCAGGCTCCCCCAGGGCCTGGAGGTGGACAGGCTGGGCCTGTCTGGCCAGTCCTGCGCTTAACAAGGCCTAACAAGGCCCACTTCAGACTGGAAACCAGACCCAGTCTCCACGGCCCAGACAGAGGAGCCGCAGAATTGATCACCCATCGGTCCCGCATCCCGAGGGCTTCCTCCCACCCAGAAATCTCAGAGCTGCTGAGAGGGGCCCCAGGCTTCATTTCTGAGGTATTTTTGGTCACTTCTCATTACTGACTTTTTTCAAGAGCTGTTCCCATAAATGACTCTGCCCTCATAATTACCGTTCAGGCCTCACATGGCTTTAGTCCCCAAATTAAAAGGGACACCCACACACTCCACCACATCAGGCCTGCCAGGACCCAAAATAGGCCCGAGGACATTGAGCAAAAAGAATGTGACTCCCCAGTTCAAACCCAGGGAAAGCACTGAACTGTGAGAGTTTTCCAGAAAGATGTGGCCGTGGTGACACAGTCTCTCCTCCTCTCCTGTGGGGACGGTTCCTATGAGGAGGGGGTCTGGGCATACCACCCACCAATGCCTCAGCCCTGTCGGGCCCCCATCAGCCGGTGGGTGGGCGCAGTCTTCAGTTAGAGGTTGAAGGGCCTGCAGGGCAACTCTGTCTGGGTGGGGAAACTGAGGCTCAGGAGGGGCAGGGGAGTGCCAGGGGTCACTTGCTAGTCTAGGGCCCTCCACGTGGACTTTCAGACTTGGAGCTCACATAAATGAGCGGCCCTAGACTTCCCCTGGGGGGAAAAATTGGTATAGGGTCACCTGTCAGCAAAGTTCTTCTGCCAGCAGTTTCCCTGAGAAGGCCTCTGAGGCCACCTCCCTCCAGGCAGGGCGCTGTGGGGCCTGGGGTCCCAGGGGAGGGCCCAGGGAGAGACTGTGCCCATCGTCGGCCTCCACTAAGATGCGGAGGCCTGGTCCTGCCTCTGCCCCACTGACCACCCTGGTTTCGGCTCCGGGCTCTGCACCCCTGCCCCCTGCTGCCTTCAACCCTTCCAGGCTGCCCTGAGCACTAGCCACACAGGGGCTGGGGGCCCAGCGCAGGGGATGCCAGAAACAGCCACCCCTGGTTCCTGTTCCCAGGTTGCTCATGGGTTCCGGAGGGCAGGAGAAAGCAGGGCTAGGCGTGCCCCTGAATCAGGCAGGCAGAAAGCCACTAGAACCCAGAAAGAAATACATAGAATGAAGGATGGCGCCTCTAATCATGGGAGAATGAAGGATGGCACTCTCTTTGGGAGGAGTAGTGAGTGGGTGGAAGCAGTCAGATTTATGGAAACTCCGTCCACCCTCTTTTAAAAGCAGAAATGGGGGGAGTATATTCTATGAGGAGGGTGCAAGGCCACGAGGTAGGATGTAATATATCAGCTCCCATTGATTAAGTTCTTACTGGCTGGCATGCATCTGTCTAGCTGGCCTCACTTAGTCCTACATGACCCTGGCAGGAGGCCTTCCTCACCTTGTCTTCAGGGTGAGGGGATGAGGTTCAGAGACTTTAAAAGGAAGCTGTCTAGCATCTCACAGCTCCCAAGGAACACGGTGGGGATGAAACTGCAACTTAACATATACAAAGAAGGATGTGTCCGACGATGATCAGAGCAGCTTTATTCATAACCAAAATGCAGAAACAACCCAAATGGCCATTAATAAGAATGCGTAAGTGTGGTGCAGTCATGCAGTATAATGCAACTCCATTACAAAACACAAAATATAGATATAACAGCAACATGGAGGAATTTGAAAAAAATTATGTTGTATGAAAGACTAGATACAAGAGTGATTCCATTTCTATGAAGTTCAAAGGCAGGTCTACTGAATGTACAGTGATAGAAATCAGATAGTGGTTGCTCCAGGGCTTGGCTGGTAGGAGAACGGTGGGAAAACCACGGAATTTCTCTAAGTCTCTTGCTCTTTTTTTAAGACAAAGATGTAACAGTAATTGTGAGATCCAAATGAAGGGGTAGGAGTGAAGGTTCTGGCACGTGGTCATTATCTCACAATGCCTGAACAGCCCCACAGGATGGGTGGCACAGGGGCTTCATTTCACAGAGGAGGAAACCGAGCTCCAAGAGGTGGGCGGGAAAGTCCAGGCCACACTGCGAGGAGGTGGTGGAGTCAAGGTGCAAATTCTGAGTCCCAGGTCAGAACCCTCCACCCCTGTCCTGCCTGCCCTCCCACTGTCCATCCCCTCCTGCTTTCCAGGTGTGGGTGTCCCTGTCCGGGCCACTTGACCATCATCTCCGTGCCTTACGTACACACCATTTGTCTCTCCCACTAGGCGGCCAGCTCCGTGAGGGCGGGTGTTTCTTTCCCTGCCCTGTCCCAGTGGGGAGAACCATGTCTGGCACAGAACAGACACCACATGACTCTTTGCTGAGTGAATTAATGAAAAAAATGAAAGAATTCCCTAGTAAAAAAAAACAAAGAAAGTGACCCTGGACTCACGGAGGCACAGTGTTCGCGGGGCTGGGATGTCCCGGGGCTGAGCGGGACTCGGACCAGGTCCCTCAGCCCCACTCAGCCCCGCTGCTCCCAAATCCAACAGCTCAGGTCATCAACACCCCCGTCCTCAGCCTCCTGAGAGCATGGGAATCAAATAATCTGGGTCAAAAGTGGAGATGGCTCCATATACTTTTGGCGGGACATCTGCCTGTGGTGCTATTTCTGCCTCAGTTTCTCAGTCTGGCACATGGCACCTGCCACTCTACTGACATGGGTTGAGAAGGATTCGGAAGGAACCTGCAGAGCTGGCCCTTCCTTCATCCTTTCCCCCCCGAGGCGGGCCTGGGCCGGCCTGAGGGGCTCTAGCAACAGCCAGGCACCCCTGCTCTGGGGACGAGGGGGCGGAGGTGCTGTGAGAAGGCACCTCCCACACATGGAGCCTCGGGGGCAGGGCTGGGAGGCCCTCGTTTTCTGACACCATCTCTACAGACTGGACGGGAAAGCAGAGGCCCAGAGAAGGGAAGGGACGGGCCTTGGACATGGAGGGATCAACGGTGGCCCAGGCGGTACAAGAACCTGGGGGTTGCTGCCCAGCTCGGGGCTCTCCTCTCCCTGAGCACAGGTGGCGCCAGGCAAAGGCTCTGTCTGCTCCCCGTGGGCATCGTTCCCCAGCACTGTGCCCGGGCCACGAGGGGCCCAGAGTCTGTGGCTGAGATGGACAGACAGGCCAGGCAGGGCCCCCGGCTCTGACCACAGCCCTGGCCTCCCAACATGCACAGTCCTCAGGACGGGCTCCTAACGCTGCTCAGACACAGGGCCCTGATGGAGGGCCTGTGGGACGTCTTCTGGGTCCTCCGGGCTGCCACTGACCGTCAGGGGCCTGGAGGCACCAGGTCTGGCTTCTCAGGAGCCACGAGGCCAATAAGAGGTGGGGTTGGAGCAACAGGTGTGGAGCCTGGGTGTGGGTGCTGACCCCACAGCCACTCTGCCATTAGCCTCCTGGTGGTTCAAGGGCCTGGAGCTCCAAACAAGGGAAGAATCCTGGTAGGTGTCTAATCCCCACACACTGCCTAGTAATTACCAGGGGAAACTACCCTTACTAGAGGAGTCCTACCAGTGCAATTAGTACATCAGAATAAAACAGGCCCTCTGACAGCTGGCTGGGCCCGCCCACAGACTGGCCTTCCCCTGAACAAGGATCTGCTTGTTATCCCACAGCATCTGAGAACTTAGATCTTAAGGAAGCATGCAGAGATGGTGTGGGAAGAAGACGGGATTTGGAATCCACAGCCTGCCTGATGTCATGGACATGCTGTGTGGCCCTGGGCTGGCCACTTACCTTCTCTGAGCTCATGAAAAGGGGTAAAACAGCTTCACATGTTGCTACATGGATGAAATGAGGAATTATAAAGCTATGGAACTTCAAATGCTAGTTTTGACCTAAAAATAGGTAGAAACATCTTTAGATGGCTGTTAAAATCTGTCTCTGACTTTCACATGTGTGTAAGATACACGGGGATGTTCCCCTCACATCGGCACTAAGGCTGGGCATCAGCTGGGAGGGACTTGGGTCAGCAGTGACCAGGCGCAGGCTCACCTTACAGGAAGGAGGCTAACTTTGCTCCTGCTCTTCTATCAACTAATTACAACCTGAGGATGCATCAAGCCCTACCACTCCCATTTTACAAGGAGGGTCCTGAGGCTCAGAGAGGGTGAGAGCCTTGCCTAAGATCACACAGCAAAGGCAGGAGTGAACCAGATCCTCCTGAGCTAAGGGCACTGCTTGATTCACAGCAGAAGCTCCCCAAGGCCATGCTTGCCTTGACCCAGGGGATGCCAGGGAAGCAGCACATGGGCTGGGCAGTGACTCGCCCTAATGGCTGGCTCCCCTGGGGCGTGCTGGGTGTGACAGCACTCACAGCTCTTCTGGTCCTGAGCCCTGGGGCAGCCTGTCCTGAGGCCAGAGCTGCAGCCTCAGTTCCACATACAGTCTCCTTGTTCCCACCCCTGCCCTCCAGCCAGCAAGGCGGCATCCAGAAGCACCGACCCAGTTCCGTTCCCGGCAGTGGGTGACACCAAAGGGTGACAGCTGCCTCCTGCTCACTGCTCAGCTCTGGTCTGTGGGGGACAGAGGCCTCTTTCGCTGGCCCCTCCTCCTGCCCTGGTTTAGGAAGCAAATGGCCGAGCACCCCGCAATACCTGCGCTGCTGTCTCCTGGGTTCCTCTGCCTACACTCCTCGAATGCTCTCTCCACCCAGAAAGCTTACCCTCCTGATGGCAGGAATGTCACCTGGATGTGCCACCAAGCAACCTGGGCCTGTCCTGGCTGGGCCACGCAGAAGCTGTGCTATCCTGGGCGTGACGTCGCCTCTCTGAGCCTTGCTGTCCTCATGGAAGGTGGAGGTGAACATCAGGGCCGACACCAGGCTGAGGGAGGCTTCAGAGCGACGCTGCAGGGGAAGGGAGGCTGCGGGCCTTGGCTGGGGTCCTCTCCTGCCCTCCAGCCCACAGCTCTCCCACCTCCCACTGAGCTGTAGTCCTTGAGTCCCCAGGTCCAGTCTGGTGTCTGCCCCAGCCCAGACCCTGCTCCCCACTGGCCACAGACAGGAGGAAACCTGGATGTGGGACAAATATTCACGACTGTAGATTAAAGAGAGTCTAGTAATGGAAAAGACGTCTTTGAGAACCTTAAGGGTAAATGGCTCCATAATCTGGAGTAAACTCTGCAGAGAGGAAAAGCTGGCCTGGGCCTGGGAGATCAGTCAAGGCCCCAGCTGCCCACAGGCCTGGGTGCTCACTGCATGCCAGGCCCCAGCTGCCCACAGGCCTGGGTGCTTACTGCATGCCAAGCCGAGTCCCCAGTTCTGGCCCAGGGGACCATCCACAGACTGCCCCACTGCGCGGAGACTTCCCCACACGGTCCCCTGACAGCCGGGCTCCACCTTCACCAAGGCTCCCGCCCGGGGAACAACTGCTGGGACTGGACTCAAGATCTCTGGGCTGTCCTCCCAGCCCGTGATGATGTGAGCGGGATTTTCCGCACCGCACTTTGTCCCTTTACTCGGCACTGCCCTTATCATGGTGACAGCATCACAGCCGGTTACTCATCCAGACTGTCTCCTGGCACTGCCCACGTCCACCCCGGGTCCTGCCCGTGGGTGTGGGGGGCTCGGTGAATGTGCGCCCCTGGGACTCACATTCCTGCATCGGCCTGCGGCTCCCACATCATCAACCCCGCACGCCTTAGACCTCACCTCCCTGACCCCGGCAGTCCCCACTCCCTGTGAGTTCGTGTCCACCACAGGGGGACCCCCAGCCCACGGCAGGGCGCTCACACTGGCCCAGGTTGTGTGCATTCCCCGCAGCTGGCAGTCAGGCCCTCGGGGGCCGCTCAGCGTGAAGGCCGCCCGGCCACCGCGGGGTCACCGCCCATCCCGGTGACCGCACTCACCCATGTTGACGAAGCTCATGACCAGGTCGGCGCGGCCCAGGCTCCGCGCGGGGGCCCCGCCGTCCTCCTCGCCGGCCATGGCGTGGTAGAGGTCCAGCATGAAGAGCGGCGCGGACGCGGGCAGCCGGGCGGCGTCGGGGGGCGCGCGGGGCCGGGGCCGCCCGGGCAGCCCGAGCACCGCCAGGATCTCGCGCTGCATGTCGCGCCGCTCGCGCGGGCCCAGGCGGCGCTGCGGGCAGCCGGGCGGGGGGCGCGGGCCGGGGCCGCCGCCGCTCAGCGCGCACAGCGCCAGGCCCAGCAGCCAGAGCCGGCCGGGACACGCGGCCATCGCGGGCGGCGCCGGGCCGGCGCTCACCGGGCGCGCATCCGCTCCGCGGCCCGAGACGCCAGACGGCGAGCGGCCGGTCCGACTCGGGTCGCGGGACGGGGCGGGCGTCGGCCGCGACCGCAACGCTGTCGCTGGGAGCGCCCCCCGCGGGCACTTGCCGCAGCTCTGCGCGGTGAGCACGCGGTCGTCGCCGCCGCACGGCAGGGGCAACCCGGGGGCCTGGGGCTGTCGGCTACGCTTTGCGTCGTGGCCGTGCCGTCGGCCCCACTGCTGCCGAGACCCGCTTAGCGGCAGGGCGGCGGGACCTCCCGCGGTCGCATCCTCTGCAGACCAGCCGTCTGTGCGGTGCGCCGCGCCGCGCGGCCGCCGGCCTCTGGTCCTGGCCCTGCCGTCGGGTCCCGCCCCCGCCAGACCAGACCAATGGGAGAGCAGGGGCGGGGCCAATGCCGTGGAACCACCGCCCCGGCCGCGCTTAGGCGACTCCGAGATGATACCGGCTGCTGGGTGGTGGCAGGTTAGCTGGGTGGTGGGCAAAGCCGTCCGAGCCGTTCCCCCAGCCTCTGGCCGCGCTCAGGGGATCCCTGGGTGACGGCGCATCCGGCGTAACCAGGACCCTGCGCTCCCGCGGGGCATGTCCTTGAACGTCCTGGCCCTGTAGGGGATCCCGAGTCTCCGTAGGGCTCCCGGAGTGACCCAGCGGCCCCGCCCTGGCTCGCAGAGTGTCGTCCCAGGATCCAAAACCTCTCGGTCGGGTCTAGAGAAAGAGGATCCCCGGGGGTGAAGCCGTGCCCGCGGAATGGGACACATTTCTCTGCCAGCAGTGACGGCCCAGGTTCCCCCCAACCGCGGCTTCTTGACGACGCCTACCCCGCTGTTCCCCTGTGTGCGCTGCTGGGGGCTTTTCTTTCCTGGACACCTGCTCCAGGCGCACCCACCCCCACCTGGCTCCCGCGTGCTCCCGGTAGCGCAGTTTTCCAGCATCCGCGTGGTCACCGCCGGCTCTAGCTGTGCGTCCTGCGGCCCCCCGGCGCTGATCCAGCTATGCCCGGTAGATGCACATCTCCTCCAGCGGGGGCCCAGGAGCTCTGGGGCCCTTCTGGAGCGACCGGAAAAAGCCTTTGTGCATCTTAATTGTCATGGCCTCAGCGGCTTGCAAAGTAATGCTCCTCATGGAACTCCTCAAACGACCAATCCAGGGAGCATAATAAAGGCAGGTAATAATTAGCACTTACCATGTGCTAGGCATGTTCTGTGTGTGTCCTCTATCACCTCTTTAATGCTCACACATTGTAGGGTAGATTCCATTTAAGCCCCCTCTTTTAACAGATGAGGAAATTGAGGCACACAGAGGTTAAGGGACCTCCCCCTGCCATGCAAGGGTGGAATGGGGCTGGGGCAGGTGGGCACATGCAGGTGAGTTGTCCAGTGGAGCCTGGAGCTCGAGTGGAGTGGGGTACATGGTGAGGCTGAGGCTTGGGTTCTGCAAGGGAGGGACCACAGTATACAGACACCATGATGATGGTGCCCCAATGTGGAGTCAGGTTAAACCTCAAAGTAAGTGTATGATGTCCAATGAAATTCATTTTCCCATAGTCACTTCAAAATACACTTAAATATCAAATAAATTCTTAATCATTTGCTGGTGCCTTAACCACATGCCTAGTCTGTCTTACCCAACAGGTAGATTCCCACACCACATCTCAGGCCCAATAAGGATGCGGAACTTTATCATACAGATGATGCATTGAAAGTGCCCCAGGTGAGACCAGAGCCTGGATGCAGAGGGGACCTGGGTTGGAGGGAAGGAGGTTGGAGGCACACCCACAGCGGGACAGAGTGGAAGCAGTGGGAGGGCTGGGAGGGAGACAGTGGCCATGGGTGGCGGGCAGAGGAGAAAGCTGTGAGGAGGCTGAGTCCACAGCACTTGGTGCGGAGGCAGAGAGCAGTAAGACGGTGTCTCTGTCTGGTTTGCTCAGGGTCTCTGAATCTTCTGCCACCTTCGCTGACCTTTTCTGTGACCCTGGGCATCCCTTTGCATTCTCCTTGAAGTCTATGTCACATCATCTGGGGCCTCAGATCTAACCTGTAATTGTGTACTGTGCAATGCTGGGCTCTCAGTTAAGACTGTAGGCAGCCCAGTGCTGGGCTGATTCTTCTGACAGAAATCACGTACTTCGTTAGGATGAGTGGAGATAGCTGCTTTCTTTAACCAATAGGCCTCACATTCCCATAAACCCTAATACTGGGTTTTAAGTGTCCCAAAGGGCATCACTGCACAATTCAATTCAGCAACCACCACCTCAGGCTGCTCTGTGCTGTGCCCTGAGCCAGACATGAAGCTGCCCAGTCCTTATCCCTGAGGGCCCCCACTCTAACAAATGTGACACTGGGGTGAACATTCCAAAGGTGGAAAAAAGGCTGTGCTCTGACAGAAGGGCCAGCAAATTGCCTGAAGTGTAGGAGACAAGGAGTTAGGAAATGGGGCTGTGGATATGGGTGGAATCCCGGAACTCCAGAACTGGAAGGCAGCTGAAGGGAAGGTTTCTTGGAGAAAGGAGTATCATACAAGGGCTTTCCCCAGTCATTGGGCAATGCTGGGACATTGGGCCAGTTACTTAACCTCTCTCAGGCTCTCATCTGTAAGTGGCACTCATCATCTGTGGATCATAGGATTGTATTGGAGATTAAATGGGATGTAGAGAGAGCACTTAGCACAGTGACTGGCATGTAGTAAGCATTCAGTAAATGTTAGCTGGTACTGTTGCATCATTCAAGACTCTAAGATCTTGCATCTGTCTTTGTCCAAGACACCAAGTTGGCATCACTTGTTTAGTACTGTATCACATAATGGTATTGTTTTCTTAAGCCATTTCCTGGAATTCCAAAATTTCCTACATGGTCTTTCATATAGGTGTTTATTGAGTGGAAATATACTTTCTGTAGATTCCACTACTAGCTGAGCTTTGTTGCAAAGGATGAGGCAAAACCTGAATTACATGGTAAGAAACACAAGTGACCGACTGCAGTCCAGACTCTGAAAAGATGGAGTTCAAGCTGTTTTTGGCATTCTGCTGCTGCAAAAGAGGGGAAAGCAAATTTGGGTGAAAATAACTATCCTACACAAAATTCTGGCAGCTTTAAGTTACTTAATTCCAGGGAAAAGAGAGAAGCACTTCCTTCTGACTCTGCCAGGCTGCAGATTCCTTTTAATCTGGATATTTGGCCTCAGTTTTGGCAAATGTATCCATCTTACCAATTCCTGATCATAAGAGTGTGGCTAATGATCAAAAACACAGATGACCTGAAGTGAACCCCTCTTACCTCTCAAGTTCTTTTGTTACTACCTAGCTGAACTCCTGTTGTTAGAATCAGTTAATAATTTGGCTCTTCTAATTATTATAAAGCCAACTAGAAGGTGGAAGAAATAGGAATGCCAGACTTGAATAGGGAGTCAAAGATTTGATTCAAGGTCCACTTTTGCTATTTATTAATCCTACGATCTCAGGCAAATCACTTTTTCGTCCACTTTCTCTTACCAGTTTCTCCATCTGTAAAGCAAAGGAGCTAGGTTTGATGACTAATTTTGCTTCTATCTCTGAAATTCTGCCAGTTTAACCGGAAATTTCACATACTGTGGGAAATTGGCTCCATTCTCTCCAATACCAGGATATTTGTGATTTATGATACAGAAATCTTACTGATATTTGTTTAATCACGTAAGTGGGGCAGATGCTCCATAGATCTATGTTAACAGCCTGATTTTTTCTTTCCTGCCTTGTAAGTACAATTAACAAGGGTAAAATAAACCAAAAATATCTATTAGTTAGTTCCAGAATTGATGAAGTGTTTGATTTGAGTAATGCATTTAAGTACTTAAAACACAATCATACCCTCAGAGTAACATGTTACACATAAGGTAAAAGTTGAGAAGAAAATCAGGAAATACAAAACATTTGTTACTGCAAGCAACTTTAATACAAAAGTGTGTCTTGTTTTTAAACAGTTCATTGGTAGAGCTTCAGTTTCTGCCTCAATTAAAACCAATTGAGATAATCACACAGCAACATGGTCGGTGCTGAAGAGGAACAGCAGCTAAAGAACAGGAGCCCCAGACAGCTCCTCTTCATAGCCACTTGGTCAGTTGACTTTATTACACACAGAAAAAGACAGAAGCAAACGGGACTGGTTAACAAGTGTGCTGGTGAACTCCTTTAAAGGACAAGCAAGTGTTTGTTTTATGTCCACATTTTCAGAATAGGCTTATGGAACTCATTCCTCAGTTTGTGGGAAGTTGATGGACTAGTTAAAATAAATAGCAAAAAATGCAGGTAACAGATCTATAATTCACAATGCCACCAAGAAGTCTTCCCTTGCCAAGGGTCTGGGTCTTGGTGAGCATGAGAGTTATTGGTGGCTGGGCTGGATAGAAGTTATGAGCCTGGACTCTTAAAAACCCCAATGTTCTGACATTTTCTGAACAATTACAATTACCCCTGAATTCTAGCAGCTATTTGTCCTTTAAACACTCAGTACTGGAACAGTATTCAAAGACAGTATTGCAATGAACTCCTTTTGCTGTAATATCAAGTGCAAATGTTACCTAGATGAGGTTCCCTCTCTTTAGCTAAAATCACACATTAAAAACAATGGAAAAAGCAATTAGAAGTGCCCTCCCCTTAGTTCTTGCTAATTGAGGTGTCTGATTTACAAAAAAAGAGTTCCTTAAACACTTCAGGATTCTTATTATTTTTTTAAATATAATTTATCTTGCTGAGACAGCAAGTCAAGTTTATAAAGAAGATGCATTTAGGAATAATCCTAAAAGATAAAGCAGGTTTATAACCCTGCACCGCGCAGAAACCCTAGAGGCTTTTCTTTTCTTTTTTTAATACACATTCTTATCTTGACCTTTTCACTTGTTCTTCTCAAATATTTCATTTCTGGGCCCCATCCATTGCAGGGTTACCAGGAGGCAAATTTTATCTACATAAATATTCACATGAAAATAGTAACTTACAAAAGAAAAAAAAAATAAGGCAGCTTCATAACACAATTATTCTTTTACACTTTTAACAATATAACTTCTCCCGCTCAGAATAAATATACACCCAATGTATGGAGTAAGATTCAAAGTGGATAGAGGTTTGAGGGTGCTTGTACAGTGTTACCGCTTGGGACCTGGAGTCCTGGGGGAGGCAGTGGTGGTCTTCTTAGACATGGTGGGGATTTTGGAAGGCTTAGCCAGCCCTCTCCTGGAGTTGCCTTGGCCCCCTGCGGCGCTGCTTTCTGAAGTGTCTGAACAAGCAGACTGCGTCTCTAAAAGGTCAAAATCAGAAGCATCGCTTCCTCGCCGGCTGCTGGCCCGACTCCCAGCCCGACTCCCGGCCCGACTTCCAGGGCGACTGGCTGACTTTTTAGGGTCTGAAATTCAAGAATAAAGCATCAGACTTAATACAGATGGCATGGTAGGTGGGGGTGGATAACAAGTAACCAGAGACCAGGGCTCTGATCCTAACACCACCTTATATGCTCTGGGACCTTGGAACCTAGAACGCCTTCTGGACCCCGGCCTTCCCATCTACGTGGACGTTCTTCCCTGGCTTTGTGATTCTGCTTGAGAAGCTTGCCTCCTGAGGATCAAGGACCAGCTTTCCCTTGTGAGCCCCTACAGTGGAGTCAAGCAGGGCTGCTCTATCGCCTTGGCCCAGATGAGAGTCCTGTAGCTGAGGCAATGCCTAGGAGGACAAACAGCTGGGAAATGAGGCCAATTCCTAAGTTTCCACAAGGAACATCAACAGGTGAACAGATGTGATATTTCCCTGACTTTCTTGCCTTACCAGCAATGATAATAAATATGGGGTGCTAGGTAAATTGCTAGGAAACTGCCAGTCCCAACACTGGATGGCTTCTGAGGAAGGCCCCTATTTCCTTCTACATTCTCTCAAAAGGATCACTTCCGATCAAGCTCAGGTGGCATGGAATTGGTGTGGAAGCATCTGCTCTCAGAGGCCTCAGTCACTAGCAGTGGTGACAGGACAAGAAGGAACAGTTGGCAGAACATCTGCAGGTCTGTCTGTCTGAGAATCACACCTAAGAGCCTCTCTTGTTACTTGCTCTTTGGGGAAGAGTGAAGCATCACTGAGAGGCTGCTCTTTCCAAATCCTTAGCCTAGCTGTTCCCCCTCACCCCTCATTCAATGCACAGGTCCTGGGGCAGGCACTTACCTGCCCTATTCGTTCTGGCCCCTGTGGAGGCTGGGGAAGAACTATTGCTAGTGTCACCAGCAAGGGACGTTCGACTAGAATGAAAAGTTGGTGTTGGTCGTTTCAACTTGCTGCCTGCTGATGGAATAACCTTAAAAAAAATAAAAATAAAAAGGCTGTATTTTCTTGGTAAAATCTTTCACAGAACTTCCTTTTAAAAGGTCTACTTAAGACTCTTTATATTTAATTGACTGAAGAGCAAATTAAAAGTCCAGGAAAACAAAGATTTATTTTGAAAGTGTCATATGCCATGTATTTTGAGAATTCCCAAAGAAAAAGGATCAATGTTCCAATATAATTTCAAAACGTCTTCCAAATGTCTACTAGAAATTTACTGATGAATCTTATATTACTCACAAATTTCCACTAGAAATGGAAAAAAAAAAATTCAGATAACTCTAAAAGCATCCTCAAGTTTTGGGGTTAGAAATTTGAAATAAAGTACTCATAATCATACTTAAATATTTAATATGGAGATCCAAATATCACTACCATCTCTATTGCTAGGTAGGGTGTGGTAACTTTAGTCAAGCTAAGTAAGGTCTGTCAGTCTGTTTCCTCAGTGATAAAATGCAGATAAAATCACTTAACTTGTAGATAAAATAAACGGTTAGAAGAAGTGCATGACATGGGGGCTGGGATATCTGGATCAAGGTTCTGAATGAAGAAGAGAGGCCTGGACTTGGAGCTGGGCTCTCTGACGTGCCTATGTTAACATCTGTCTCTACTTCTTCCTCAGGGAATCAGGGATAGATCCTGCCTCTCAGCTCCATTTCTGTCACACTCCCTCTCATCGAGTCTACCCAGCCACACTGACCTCCCTGCTGACCCCCCAACATCCCCATCCCCGGTGCTTGTGAGGCACTTCCCATTTCCTTGGGGTGGCTCTGCTGAAATGACCTGTCAGAGAGGCCCTGCTTCACTTCTAAGGAACACTGCTTATAACTTTCCATTCTCTTCCTCTGCTTCATTTTTCTGCATAGCATTTATCACCACCTGGTGTATGATACACTTGTGTGCTGTCCTGAAATAAAGCACGAGTGCCATAAAAGCAGGACTTCATTTTGTTCACTGTCACATCCTCAGCTCCTACAACAGGGTCTGGCACAGAAGGTGGGCTTCATAAGAATTCATGGAATGAATAAATTGTGTAGAAGCACCGGAAAACAGCTGGATAGAGGAACGTTATTATTACTGCTACATTTCCTATTTGAGTGCTTTTTCTTTTTTAAGATAGTAGAAAACTTAATTTGGGGAGAGAATATTTTAAAAAGTCTGTTTGAAATATCACTCATTCCACAGCATACTGCTCTAATTTTTCTTTGCAGTCAATTGAAATCACTTGTTTTCCAGGAACTTTAAGATGTTTATATAAACAGAAGAGTAAAGCCCCCCATTTCATTGTGTTTCTTGTGTAGAATTGAAGAAAAGGCAAAAGCAACAGTAAGTGATTAGCATCTGCGCACAAACCCTCCTGGCCCCACAGGAGGAAGAGCACCAGTTTCAGAAGCTATCATTTGTGTGCACTGCTGCTGGGAAGACTGCAGCCCCAGAATCTGGGCTGGGGGTCCACGTCAGGACGTGGCCTGCACAACACCAGTAGGTAAGGAAAGATGAACCCCCAAAATGAAACAAAACAAAAGGTAAAACCTTAAGACAAAACAAAAAGGCAGAACTGTCAGAATCCTGTGAGAATGTGCACTTAGTAATTAAAACATTAAAAATTTTAGAACTTTTGAGACTTCCATAAAATTGGAGCCATTAAGGAAGAAGAAAAGACAGGCAGTGTTGGGGTTTCAGTGGCAGTAGGTCCCCAGATCGTGTTCTAGACCAGACATATTTCGGAACTGGAGTTTTGGCTTAGAGCGGGTGAATCCCAAAGCAGCAGCCCATCCATAGGCATTGGCTTCTTAGACCTCCTGCCTCTCTGGCTGAAGCTTTACATGGTTGAAGAAATGCTATCTTTTGAGGCACAAGAATCCAATGCTTCCCAGCAGGAACTAGAATGCAAATTGCATCTTTACCAGACAAACTGCTAGCCCCACGTTTTGTTTCTGAAACACTGCTCTTCCGGAAGTGCTCAGGCATCATAATGACTGCACTTGAACATGCTGAATTGCTGCCAAGTGTATTCAAATCAAGGCTACATAAACCCAAGTGCCTAGGCGAATAAATTCAGAAGCAAAAATCGGAGCCTCAGAGCAGTGTTCACGGATACTGTGCTTGGCTGAGGAGGCAGCGCCCAGCCTCAGAGCAGTTTGCAATACCGACCGCCCTGGGGATGTGGCTCAGGACTGGCCACTCTTCTGTCCTAGGCAAAGCTAGAACACTGCTGAACATGCACCACAGTGGAATTTCAAAGTGTTCATAACTCATCTGTATCCAACATTTGGAGACTCCGAGAGGCCTGATTACAAATAACATCATTGCCAGGAATGACACTGTTTATCATCCTGAACAAATACTATTCTAAAGACTGTTAGAAAGTTGTTAAACAATCCAGTTTTAGGCATCTCTTATTTATCTCCAATTTTGGTGAGTCCGAGTTAGAAACCCCTGAAAAACACTTGACTGGATCAGTCAGCTGTGAAAGCAAGCACCACAAAGACGGAAAAGAGCATGGACTCATGTCAGGAAGAGGAGCTGGTCAAGTTCTTGGCAATAGCGAGGGCCTCATCTTGACTGTGTCCTTAGTCAGCAAAGCCATACTCTACCTCGGGGCTGGGCAGCTGGAGGTCAGGATAATGGTTGTCCCTGACAGGGGTGCCAGCTTTACTGTTTACCAACCAGGGTTTGTCATAACAGCGAGAGAACTGAAGTGGAGTCTGCGAAACGGAAATCCAAAAGGAAGGATGGGAACAATTGAAAATGGAACAGAAAGGGAGCAAATTGGGAACATAAAAAATAAATAGAAGACACTAAATTTTAAAGAAACAGAAAACAAAATAAAATGAGCATCAGTCCAATAAGATAAAAGGGACCAGGCAGAAAGGCAATAGCGTTCTTCATACATAACTCATCATAACAAACTTATGTATTAGTCCCAGCTGCACAGTTAGTGCCTGGATTGCTCAAGATTATTTGATGCTGGATGGGAAATACATGGAAAAGCATTTCTGACTTAATGACTTGAGCTTCTATTTTAATAAATGTCCTTGGTAGTCATCTTAAAGGTCCTGTATCTGTTCAGGCCTGGTCTAGGCAGAGCTTGGTCAGTATGTCTTCATGCTTCTCTCCTCACTGGAGTCTTTCAGAGGCTACACTGAGCAATGAATGTCTGCAAATATGGCGATGGAAAGAAGGCCATAATGGAGGCCAGTACCTACCTTGGTACCACTGGCTGGGGTGGCTGGAGAGGACGGCATAGATGTACAGCTGTGGTTACTCTGACTAGCACTTGAGCTGGAGCGGGTGGGCGAGGCTGCCCGGGAAGATGGTTTGGACCTTCGACCCCGTGATCGGAAAGGGGTCATTCCCTGGGATGCCCCTTCAGGTAGGATGAATTTCTCCCTAAGTTCGATGTTAGTTCTACCTCGTGCTAAAAAGGGAATAAACACACGTACATACAACGTCAGTTAATCTTACAAAATCTCTGATGGTCATACAGCTGCTTGACCCCGTAACAGTTATAAGTTATAGGTTTAGTATCAGCTGTGGATTCTTTTCAAAAGGAGATAAATTCATGATTTATCAGACTTGTCATTATTCTCACCCACAGCAGACATATCACCTAACAATAAGTCCCCTGGTTTAATGATAGAGAAAGCTTTGTATGCAGAGCACCAACCCCTTCTGTGGTCCTGAGCTTGCCCTGCCACTGTCCCCTGGGGTAAGCACACTGTGACTGGTCAAGGAAAGCATATGCAGCAGTTCACAAACCTCCAAGGTTAAATCCAAACCCTTCTTTTCTCTCTCATAGTACATGTGTACTCTTTGCTCAGCTTTTGCAAAATTCATGGTCATGAAAAAGTGGAGAAAAACATATCTTTGGAATAGATGCTGTCCAGACTCTTCCATTTGAATTCAGTTGATAAGACTCCTAAAGAAAGAGGTCTAGGAACTCAGGATAGTAAAAATATCAGAATCATTAGGAAGTAAACATGTGGGAGGAGAGAGAGAAAGATTGAGACCATGCATAAAACTTGCCAATAAGAAACTGTTAAGTCAAAAACTGAAAGCAACAAGCTGAAGGGATGCCTATGGGTGGGAGGGGACATGAGGGTGGGAGGACCTGGGAACAGCACGAAGGCCAAGACCTATCCTGTGGCTTTCTGGAGCTGCAAATTTGGATTCGGTCATAAGATATCAAGTATGACTAAAGCAAATGTTAAATGTGAAAGGTACTACTTATTTAAAAGAAATAATTCCTCTGGGATATACTCCGAGATTATTCCTAACTGAAAGGTATTAGCCTGCCATAACCCTCTACCTCCTCTATCCATCCTAAACTGTTCACTTTTTAGAATGTATGTGACAGATCTAAATAGGACTGGTGGCAAAAACCTGGGAAGAGAGAAGCATTATAAACAAAATGTTCGTTGTTCTTTTCTACTTTAGAGTTTCTACTATGGCCAGAAACTACAAGTTTAGATTTCAGGTAATTGTGCCCTCTCTCTTCTGCCTAATCCCACATCAAGGGAATTGGAGGAATCTTGGTAGAATCCGATTTTAAATCAGGTTGCATGGGTGTGCACGCACAGTAGCTCCAAATTCCTAAATCAGATTCTCAGTTTATTATGTTGATGTAACATATCAAAGTATCAGGCTGAAAGGGCTAACTTGGATATTAAAACCTCTGAGTCACAGTCTAAGCTCTGCCGCCAGTTGGGTCTTTCTGGGCCTCAGTTTCCTCAGGCTCACCAGAGGTGATCAGGCTGACGGATCTAGTCCTTGTCCAGATGGTCTATGACTCAACGGCCCCTGGAACGCTAAGCGCCCCTTTAGGCTCACTCCTTGGCCCTCAGTTGTCCATTCACCCACTTTCTGGACTTGAGCACTTCCCTGTGTCTACACCAATGATTCTCAAAGAGAATTTCCTTCAGTACTAACATGGGTACCTCAGTAAGGCTTCAGATCGCCAATAACTATGGATTCAGGACTTGCACTTATTTATTTCATGTTGACTAAAATACCCAGCACAGCAAGTAGACACACAGGAAACTCTAAGATAACACTGATGAATGAAATCATTACTTAGCTGAAGGTTTGGACAGCCCAAAATAACTGTTTATGGTCGTAATCCATAAAGCACTTCTGATGTGAGATTTAAACCTAGTAGTCATTAAACAGTTCACTTCTGAGCCAATTTTCTCAGACATAAACAACAGAGTGATACAAGAGGAAGACTTTGAAATGGCATCTCAGATGAGGACAGACATTTCAGTGTAATATTACAATGTCTTGGTCCCCATGCATTGTGCAATTTATAAAGTGTGACTGCACGCAGTAGTGTACCTGCCTGTCATCAGCAACCAGTCAGCATCCTGTCACACACACAAGGGAACTGAAGCCCTCAGAGGCTAAGGCCAAGGAGAGCTGTGGCACAGCTGGCCCTCCTTCCCTCTGAGCTAATCTCTTCCCACCTGCCAGCTCTTTGCACCAACATTGCACTAGTGGCCTCCACTCTCCTCTCATTCCCCTCAGGCTTCTATCCCCACCATACCAATCAGGTCATGCTAGTAAGTTGCCACCAATAACTTCTGCCTCAGGGAGGAATTTTCTAAAATTGTATAAAGGTTGAAATATATGGAAATGTACAGAAATAATAAAAATTCCTTAATCTTACAACCTTAGGACAATCTATATTAAAATGTTGGTGTGTCTTCATTCCTTTTCACACTGTATATATATTTTTAACCCAAAAGCATCAGGAATGTTCCTCCACACTTGACATGTCATTCCTAATTTCAACGAGCTGCAAAATATTTCATCTTATGCACATCAATTTATTTAACCAACCCTAGGTTGTTTTCTAATCTGACTATAATTTTAAAACATTGTATACAATGCTGTGATAAACTACTTATAAGAAATTTTAAGCATATCCATGATTTCCTGAGGACAAATTTCTAGAAGTGGATTTTCTAGGGAGAAAGGATGCACGTTTAGGATTTTTAGAACTTGTCAATTGATCTCAAAAATTTTATACCAATGTACACACTCCAAAATAATGTATGAGTGTGTTCAATTTACTTCACTTGGGCCAGTGTTGTATGAGATAGAGAAAATACATGTGCAGGTAAAGGTCTAACATTTGACAGGTAAAGACACCTCTCTGCTGCTGTAATTTGCACATGAGGGAACTACTAACTGCTCTCTCCTCCTCCAAACTCTCCTCCCTTGGCTCCCAGGACACCTGCTCTCCTGCTTCTCCCTCCTTCCTCCTGACTACTCCTTCCCTCCCATTTGAAAACACTGACATTCTGCTGGGGTCTGTCTGTAGTCCTGTTCTTAGACTTTAAGCCTGGTGATGAGCTCACCCCCGAGACTGCCATGCCATCATAGTCACGCCTGACTCCCAAATGTACTACCCCCTGTGCACTTGCCTGTATGCCAGAAGTTATACCCATGACTGTTTGACATGACCACAGCCAGAAACCTGGGAGTCGACCTAGGTCCCTCTGTTCTGCTGGCAGTTCAGTCTACTGATTCTACTTTCTGATGCTTGTTGAATCCCCTGAGCCTTCCCACACCTCCTTATACTTATGTGGTTCATCTAGCATGTCCTCTACCCTGAAGCATGTAACAGGCTTCCAACTGTCTCTGTGTTTCTCATCTTACTCCCCAGAACTGAATTTCTAAATAAAAATCTGGTATCTCTAAATGGCTCAAAATCTATCTATGGTCTTTCACTGCTTACACAATTTCCCAAACCATGATTTTTGAGAGGTTCCTACTAAAAGTAGTTTAGTAAATGCTGTACACTACATTTCCCCCACTGGGAGAGCCCTAATGCAATCAACATTTTGTAGGCTCTGAGAAGTCCTGCAGTAAAGGAACCTCTCATTAGCTTTAGCTTAGTGTCTTCCAAATGCATTTGACCATTCTGGGTCTTTTGAAGATCACATCTTGGGGATGTCAGACCCTGAAGGCAACCATTTCAAGTTCAGTTTTTTAACCACCAAAGAAGAAATCATTTTCTAAGGGACTTATGCTAGCCACCTGATATTGGCTGGAATAAACCAGTTAAAATTCAGTACTAAAAAAAAAAAAGAAATTCAGTACTAAGCTACTGTTTAATGGGTTGAGAGTTTCAGTTTTCAACATGAAAGAGTTCTGTAGACGGGTGATGGTAGCACGAGTGTGAACATATACAGTGCCACTGAACCGAACACTTACAAATGGTCACACTTGTAAATTTTGTTACTTGGCAGTACCAGGAACCTACTGAATATTTTCACTTTATACATTTGACTAACACAATGCGCACTTTGCAATATCTTTCATCTTTTTAAACAGCTGTGTAAGTGGAGATAACAAATGATCGTGCATGTTGATACTACATTCTCATGAACTTTTTACTATCTTCAGTATAACATTCTCTATGGTCCAGAAAGCCAAGGAAATGCAACATAAATGAATACAAAATCTCTCCAAGTGGTGCTTCTAGAAGCCACTTTAATCCTCACAGAACCTTAGATGGCTTCAAGGGACTTTTCCTTTTTGTGATATTCATGCCCTTCAAGTCACTTACTACAACTGCCCCAGCCCTTGAAGTGTTCATCTCCTAGCACAACTTTTTATTTGGTTAGAAGTAGCTCATCCTGCCTGTCACAGGAGCGTTACGATGGCTAAGGCTGCTGCGGAGGCCCTGGCTCTGCAATCGCTGGAATCGAGATGATAGCTGAGCCCCAGGACGGCACTCCCACAGAGGCACAGAGAAGCCTTACCTTGTTTGCTCCAAGGGCTGCTGAAAAAGGCTACTATGTTCCATAGGAAATTCTACTAGATGGCCCTCCCAAAGTTCCTGGAGGTTCCGATCTTTAGCTATTAAGATGAGGATAAAGCAAGCAGTTTTCTTGTTGGCCAGCAGCATATTATCAAAAATAGAGCAATTATAGCAGGCAGCAAAACAGGCAACCAAAGATTCCAAAGGTCACATGCAGTATCTCTCCTGCTTATTTATTCAGTCCAATTATATGTGACAGAGGAAATAAAATCTTAGTAGAATTGCAAAGGAATAAGATTGTTTTACTGAGTCATGGTTAAAATGAATTATACTGCTTGTTTCAAAGAATGGTAGAGGACTTTTCTATGAAGGAAATAAGCAATAAAACTTCTAACACAGATTCAACCCTTTCAAGTTTTTGTCAGAATAGGTGTTTTCAAAACTAGCAATTTTTTTTAAAAAGAGATCCTAATGAAAATATTTTTTTAATTATTATTTTCAATAAAATGCTGAAGTGGTAGGTAGATGCAAGATAAAGGTAGAAGACATAGTTTAGTGCTGTAAGAGGGCAAATGTAGATGATCAGGTGTGTGCCTATAGACTAAGTATTAATCCAAGCTAGACAAGGGCAACAAAACATCCACGGATGCAGAAGATTTCTCTCAAAGCAGGGGGCGTGAGGTTCTAAGCCTCACCTCTGTTGATCCCCAATTTCTCATCTGATGGCCCCCCTGAGACTGTGCCTGTCTTAGGTTGTTCCTCCTTGAGGAATCTTACCCGTCTCTGGCTAACCAGTCATCTTCCTAATGAAAATTTTTACTCTGCTGTTGGAATAAGTGGAATGAGTGAAAATAAGAGTACTTATTTTATGGGCATATCTGAATTCAGGTGAGAACTGTACCCTTTAGCTCTAAATGCTTCAGAATATGACAAGTCACTTCCAAAGATGTTAAATTAATAAACATTTCTGCTAGGTTTATAAATAAACTTTAATACATTTAATTATGCAGGCTGAACCAGTAATATACACATACAAAAAGGAGTGGTGGTGACGGGCACATTAGGCTTTGAGACCACAGAGCACATAAGATAGCCACACGATCTTGGATTTGAATCCTTGTCTGCCACTTATTACTGTCTGTCCCAGGCAAGTTATTTAACTTTTCTATGCTTCGATTACCTTTTCTGTAAAATGGAGATAATACTATCCATCTATCCCTCACAGAGGCACAAATGTGTTATTATTTATAAACTGCTTATAATAGTGTATGGCACATAAAAAGTTATGTTAAGTATTTACGAAATAAATATTCCATGAGTACTGACTCAACAGGAATATTTTATTCTGTCAACTTAAAACAGTTAGAAAAGCTATGGTTTGTCTATTTCAAAGCATTCATAAAAGCAGCAGATATCACAGAGCCAAGAAGTGCTACAGTTTAAGAAGCAAAGCCATTCTCAACGGGCTGGGGTGTGGGTAACAGGGACAAAGCTTAAAAGCCAACCTATGGGAGAGTGACTGGAAATCGAAGAGCTGGAATCAGAGCGCTTTATTTTACTCCCAGGATGGTGAACTAGAATAAAAAATAAATAAACACAAAGAAACAGAGACAGAGCAGGAAACGCAGAAACTGGTCAAGAAAGACAAACTGGCAGACAGTTGGGGAGCCTCCTGTATACCCACATGCAGCTTGGCTAACAGGAAAAATGAAAGGTTGCAGTTGAAGAGGATTTAGCAGCTGGAATTTGACCATCTCTCCTCTGGTTGAAGCCCTCACATGGCTCTAGCTGCAGGCCCATCATTCATATTAAATTTCTCATTCTCTTTTGCCCTGGGCTGGCATGCCAACCTTTCCATGTTTAGCTGACGGACACCCCAGTCTTGCTTAGGTCATCATCTGCCTCAGAAGTATCTGGGCTCTTTGCTAGGTGTTCCTTACCTCTCTCTTCTGGTCAAGGAAGCTCCCCAGTTCTTCCCTGCATGGGAGGGGCCCAACACCCACCATGAGTTTTAGGCACAGGAATTATGGTAAAAAGGGATCTGGAGCACTGACAGAAACCTAAAGGGTTCCAGCAGGTTCCTTTGTAGGCTAGTGTTAATTTTAACATCTCAACCTGGAACACTTGATGACACCAATACCTTCCTAATTCTTGTTACTGTGGGCCTCAAAACCTGTCTCCTCTGACATCATCAACCTCTCCTGCTTTCTCTCCCTGGTCACTCTGGCATCCTTGAGTTCCGATCTGTACTAGTGGGATGACACCTGAGCAGCTTAACAACAAAATAAACAACAGACCCACCACCAACACTTTGGGTACATATGGAAGATCAGCTCGCGAGCGCACACTTAACACGTAATTCATGCTCAGGACGGTTCCTTACCTCGGCAAGGGTCATTTTTCACCAAGAATTCATCCAAGGCCATCCATCCACCACCAACGCGGACCATCACTGTGCTGCGCAGGATGCGGACCAGCCGCAGCTGCTGGGAGTCCCCGAACTGCAGGGCCAAGGGGGAACTGATGAGTGAGCGCCTTGGGGCAGGCCTATACTTTCTTCCCAAAGCAGACTGTATTCAGGCAAAAATAACAACCTGATAGTTTGGGGAGAATTTTAAGTCCATTTTGGGTTTTTCATAGAATTTGAAAGATAGAAAAGCTGAAATATCAAGCTAAACACCAGTGTCTTGACATACTTTCTACTGGGATAACGTTTACTTTTGCAAGTCACACCTCTGCCCCTGCATCAAAACGGGGAAGGCAGAGGATGGACAAATGTTAACTTGCTTTGATTCTTTTAAAGATTCTGCCCAAATTAAAGTTCTTTGTTATGCTAGCTTGTTTTCATAAAAGAAAGACAGATATAAAGTAGATGTTAACTTCTGAATACAGTGTGCTCAAATGGAGAACAGCAAATACTACTTCGAGCCTTAAGGAAATCCTTGCAAAGCATCATTACCACAAGCTTAAAAGGAAATTTGATTTTCCACATTAGGTTTTTGGAAACAAACCCTAAGTATTTGCTAACTGTGATGTCACCAGCAGAAAAGCTTGTTCAACTGAACAAATCATTAGATAGTATTCATACTAAAATTTAGTCAAAGAAATTTTCAGTCTACCATGATTATAAAAAGTGTTCAACAATCATTCAGGATGTTAAGACAAGCATGACTTTCTGATATTTATTTTTTCCTTTCTTTCTCGCCCAACATTCCTACTTCTTAGCTCTGTTAACATCTGAAGTTTCTTATTGCACAAAGTACCATCTTCCGAAACTAAAGAGGCAACAAAGAAAATAACGCTGAAATCCCAAAAACAATAGTCAAATATCAATTATTTGGCTAGAGAAATAGCATTCCTAAAATTACTTAATTCTAGGAGGATGTTCAGGGATGGGGGAAGGAAGGGAAGAGGGGAAGGGACAACTTAATCACTTAATTAAGACTTTTATAAAGTTATAAAGGAGAACCGTACTTTGAAACAAGGCACAAAAAGTGAAAATGCCAGAAAGGATGTTTAAAAGTGACATATAACTGACCTCCCTCAAAATTAATATATTTGTGGCAATTCTCCCTGTTATGCTGCACTGGCTCAAGTGTGCTATTTATACAAGCAGAGTGGATGAAAAAACATCATCTCATCCCAGGCCTTTACTTTGAAAATAAAAGTTGCCCCACATCTTTCACCTCATGCAGTTTTTAAGTTTTTACACACAGTGGCCACAGCAGCAGTATGGTGTAGTACCAAGTGCACTGAAGTGGGTGCCCAGAGAGGTGAGGGAATAAACGTCCTGTCCCGGGAAGGAAGCTGCCTCTTTGGCCTCTGAGGGAGCCTCCCTCAGAAGCTGGTCCAATGAGTGAAAATGGGGAGGATTTCACCACATCCGTGAGCACTGACAGCCTGAGCCACTGTCACGGTTCTCTCTGGATAGGTGATGGGGGGAGGGAAATAAGGGCCTGCAAGGCCTCCAGAGTGAGCACAAGGGAACTCCACCGTGCTCTCCCGGTACATTATTGTGCCCTCTAATTTACTTGTCAGACTTTAGAATTTATTTATTTCATTTTTTCCTGTTCATTTCTTCCTGAAGTTCTCTGAAAGATTCTGTTTCTGCTAAGCTATGGGGAAGAGGGGGTCAGACCCAAGCCAGCAGCCAAAGTGGCTGGGTTAGTTGAGGCCTGGGTGAGGAGTAGTAGAAGGGGTTACAGCAGCTCTAAAAACGGGCACCTGCATAAACCTGGGTTGTCCATGAGTTAAGGGCAACAGTAACTTGTTCTCCTCTTAAATGGAAAATCACACAGTGACCTGGGTTCCTGCAGTGACTGTGATAGTCAGCATGTGATCCTTGTAGCCTCGTGTATATAATGCACTTAATAATTCTGTTCCCAACATTGGAATTAACTAATCTGACCCTCTCAGGTCAGTGGAGCAGCAGAGGCCATCAGTGTGACTTCACAGGAGCCTCTGGTACCTGCATGCAGTTCCTAGCAAACAGGCCCGTCCCTAGGTACTACTTGGCACTCTGATGCAATGATTTATTTAAAGCTAGTTTGACTGTTCTTGTCTTTAGTTTCTATCCTCTGATCTTCCCCTGATTGGCTCAGAATTTTACTGTAGGTAAGTGGTTAATGGAGTGTCTGGAACTTGACACTGATTTGAGGATCTCAAATCAGCTTTTAGTGTTTCTGATTTTATATCACAAGACAGATTTTTACCCATGCAACTTCCTTCCATTTGAAGATACAGGACCCCAGAGCCCTCAAAAAAATCTAAAAGGTTAGAGTTACCAAGTGGAGTAAAAGGCATTCAATCTTTTTTGCAAGTCTAATTTGATCCCATTAGATTTTGGCTGACTGGCCATAATCGGCAAGCTTCAGGCCACAGCTAATTATGATTTCCACACTATACTTCTTAGATACCTTATAATAAAATTTATGTTAACTGTCAAAAGACTGGTATAAATCAGAACTGCTGGTATTGACTTACAACACAGAAGTCCAAGACTGGCTCTTTTTATAAGTGGGATGGGTTGATACCATAGCTAGCTTCAGTGTCCCATGAACCATATTACTTACAAACTCAGTCCAGCATAATATTGTGGTCTTTAGCCAATTTAATTTTGCATGGAAAATTGCATTTCTTTTTTAAGAAGTGTACTTATATCATTTTGCTGCTAAGACAGCTTTACAATTAGATCTGTTAGCAGTTTTTCCACTTGGTAAGACAACCAGGCATGTGATGTGTCACGGCATGCTTCAGGTTATGTCCTCTCCCCACAGCAAAGGACAGGCAGCATTAGCTACACAGACCATTTCCACCAAGAAGGAGAATGTTGCAAGGTGCACTGTACCTGATTGCCGAGGAAGAACTAGACAGTAAGAGTAAAGGATGGAGGAAATAGAAGGAAACAAAAAAAAGAGAACATTTTATCAAGTTAACACTAAAGAATGACAATCAGGTAACACGTTACCAGTCTTCAAGCACAATGAACACGCTGACTGTTCTTATGGAGCTCCTGCCGCAGGGATGTGGTTTTACAAATTAAGACCTAATTTTTCCACTCTGTGTTGCTCTTGTTAACTCATTTCACTCAAAGGTAATAATAAAAAAAAAACCCAAGAAAACAAAACCCAACAAGCAAGCATAAGATAGCTTAGTGCTTTATTAACTAAATGGCCTGGATCCAAGGCACAGCCATATAGCACCACCAGGCTAAGAGCAGCACAGTGCACTGGTACACTCTGAAGACCTTTTTGATGCACTAGTAGTGGAACCCAGACTTTCTTATTGCTAACTCAGTGCATCTAACTGTACAATCTGATGTGGCCATCCAAATCCTCTCTGCCAATCCTAGGCTCTCCTTAGGACTTTGGACAATCCTGACAAGCTGCTGAACATATTTTAGCAGCCCTGTTTCAGATCCCTTCTATACCTTGTTTGCTGGCCTCCAAAGAAGCTAAAATACAGCATAGTTCACTGTCAGTTATGTCCACACTCAGCACAGCTTTCCAAGGAAGGCTTCTGAGCCTGGCATCTCCCCAGAGCATTTATGCCCTGTGTGCAGCTGAGAGCAGGCAGGGCATCCCCGGAGACTCAACACTGGTCTTCAGCCTTTCTGAGCCTGGGAGCCACTCAGGCTCACAGTGACTAGCCATTTGGGGGTGGTCAGTCATTAGATAATTGTTTCCTTATCTTATGGTAAAGGTATCTTCATTCCCTAAAGACTACTCAGCAGTAAAACGAGGGCTCTGAAATGCATCCTAGACTGGAAGTCAAGTACAAGCTGCTGTTAGCATAATATGGCACTGTTTTTCTGACACCTATGTAGGGCACTAAACTTAGCCCAGCAGGACATCTAACATTTGGAATCTATAGAGATGAGGGCCAGAGTGTGACCACATCCCAAGTGCTGCTGGCTCTGCTCCTCCAAGCAGCAGTAGTGAGAAGGTGGGATCATCCAGCCTGCTGTGTGTCAGGTTGCTTATATACCTGTAAGGACCACACAGGAAGAACCACCACCACAAATCACTGGTTTTCTCTTCCTTACCCGGTATTTGTTCTCTCCAATCTGCTCCACCTGAAACCTTTTTGCACATTTGCACTGAGCCACTTGTCTTGTGACCTATTGGTTGTAAACAAAAAAAAAGTGTGAAGGGTAAAGCAAGTCTTCCTCTTCATAGAAATAAAGATTTCACATGTAAACAGAGAATCTATTCATTATGTATTTTTCAGTCATTTCAGGCTTTTGACATGTATTTATCTTCTATTCCGAATAAATATATATATTCTTGCTTCATTTCCTAAAGACTGGTCAGCAGTAAAGCGAGGGCTCTGAAATGTGTCCTAGGCTGAAATTTAAGGGTTATTTAAGACATTGAGAGTGAGAGTATGAAAGAAATTCCCAACAAAACAAATTCTCCATCCTGCTTCCAAATTCTTTCCAAGAAATGTGTTAATATACATGCATCAAAATCAACTAATAAAAACAAATTATGAACTGATTTGAATGTCAACCTAGGAGCATGAGATTCCCCAGAAGTCAGTCCTGGGGTGTTTCAGGCCACCCCCAAGACCTGCCTGGCTGACTCTTTCCAGGATCAACAGATCCTAAGATCTCCATGTGCTATCAACGAATTTGCCCTTGTCAATGTGACACAGTTCTTGACTAGGCAGAAAGCTTGGTGGGTTCACAACACCTTAAACATTACATTTTACTCCTTAAATGCTACATTTGAAGGCTATTCACCTAGATCCTGAGGCAGATGGATACTCAGGACTGAGAGACGTGTCTAAGAAACATGGTATCTGTGAACCAGAATGTAAGGCTCTCTGTAAACTTTACAGTACCACACAGCTGGGCCTCACTCGAGTAAGAAGTCATCTAGACTAAGCCACAGATCCTCTGGGGTGATGTCATTCAAACAGGGATCCCCAAAGAGAACTCCGATAATCACCTTGTAACAGACAGGGCTGATATGGCAACTGTACCCAACCAAATTCAGAACAGTAGAAACCTGTGGTCAAAAAAATACAATCATTTACCATACCTCATCTTCAATTTTATCTGCATCAGTTGTTGGTCGGTAAGCATCCTTGTTGGGATGGAGAGCAGCCACAAATTCATAGTAATCAATGTAGCCATCTCCATCTCGGTCAAAGATGTCAGCGACAGCAGTCATCTCCAGCTTGGTGGTAGGGAACTCTAGAGAAAATTAATCACATTTTGGAACATTAACTAAGAGGACTTGGTGTTGGAGGTTACATAAATACTTCTTGAAAGAAAAAACATTTATGGCCTGATTATTTTTTTTCTGAGAAGCAATACATGCCCCACTTAGAAAACTTAAGATATAAAATGTTATAAAGAAAATTTAAAAACTCACCTAAAAATACAGTACACACAGACTACTCACTGTTAAGTTTTTGGAGTTTTCTCTTACAGATTCCCCCAACTCCATGCAATCGTGCGCACACACAAAAGGCAGTATTTCAGATATGTCAAAAGGCATAAACATAACAATGACCAATGGACTTACCATCCAACTTAAGAATTTATTTGTCCACTTCACTACTGTTGGATATTTAGGTTATTTCAGAATAGTGACAATTTGGAATAGGATGAAGTTTTTTCTATGTTTAGATAACTGACTTCAGCTCCTGACAAACTGCTTTCCAAAGGAAGTATCAATACTTAGAGCAGCCAGAGTGATTTATTAAAATGTAAATCAGATTATATTTTCTCAGCTGAAAACCTCAGGTATCTGTTCACTTCCCATTGTCTCTAGACTAAGAGATCAGATCCGATCTCTTCATTGTGACTAACTGGCTGCTACCTACCCTTCCAATTTCATCTGTTACTGTCTCCTTGGTCATGACCCTTCAACCATGTTCACCTTTCTATTTCTAGTTCACTCAGTGCTTTGTATCTGCTGTTCCCTCTGCCTCTATCTCTTCCCTCAAACTCTGATGTGGTTGGAGCTTTCTCATCACCTAGGTCTCACCTTAGACAGGCCTTCCTGGACCGCCCATTTGAGTAGCTCAGCTGTGAGATGTATGATGTGATCCTGAAAAGTAGTTTAACTACTTTATGCCTTTATTATTTCTTCTGTTAATAGTAAACAAGATCATATACTTTTTAAGCTGCTATATAGATGTCAGAAAGTGCACAATAAAAAAATTATTTTTTCAAATGTTTTACTTAGAATCTCATCATTCACAAAAGCTGGTCCCTTATCTATTCCTCAAACATGCTTTGCTTACCACAATGTGTCAAACAAGACCTGCTTTTTAAATTCCCAGCAAAAAGAGGCTCTTTACTCCATCAAAATGATAGACCAATTTTAATAGGCAGCTATATCCTTCTTCCTTAAAACTTTAGCTTTAACTTCAGGAAGACTGTTTAGCCATAATATTGCCTGCTCCTACAAAGTAAATGTTAGGAATCCAGGTTTGACTGTGTTTGGACTTGTGACTAGACTCACTGGATGCTAGAATGCCGTCAATAAACTCCTGACGTGTTATCTTCCCATCCTGGTCCTTGTCAATGCGCCGGAAGAAATCCATCACCCGAGACTTTTTGTGATTCATCCAGCGCATATACTTTTTCCTCCAGACATCAAAGTCAAAGTTGGCAAATTCCTTCAACTAGACAGAAATCAGAGGTGTCAGTAAGATCTATTGTTTTGGTCCTCAGCCTGCCCAGAGCTACCAGAACTTTCAGACATTCAGTAAAGCCATGCAGGCCTCTGGAGGGGCACCAACGATGGCATCTGTATGCTGCCTCTCTTGTGAAGGCACAATCTGGCTCCTTCATTTAAAGCCATGATCACTCACATGAGCCATGGTATAATGAAGCAGCAAGAGGAACAGTAACTGAACAACCACCATGGAAAATATGGAGCACGCAGAACAAGAATGGGTGGAGCCAGCCTTGCTTTCCCTTTGCACTTTCTCAAAGGATCACCCTCTCAGGTGGAAGGGAAGGGACTCTATCTCAGAAGAGATGTCCTTAGCACTCTTCGCTTACATGATTTTGAAAGGAACTGTGACCACAAAGAGGCCCAAATGAGGAGGCTCATGTCTTCCACTATTTTCTGAGATGAGATAACTTGAATTTTGGCTCAAAGCATTAAGCAGCTAACCCTGCACACAAGCTTGTTTCTCCAGAATGTCACCAGAGGTGGCAAACTGCCTGTCTTTCATGGGAAATATTTGGCTTTGGCAGAAAACATCAGGCCTGTGTGGTGGGCAAGGCGATGTTTAGCTATTGGAGTACGTTGGTGATACAGACTTAGAATGATTTAACAGTGCAGCAGTTTTCCCCCTGGTCTTTCAAACTCCAAAGTTGGAAGGAATGGGGGAAAAAGAAATAGCCAAAATCCAAATATGCTTCAAACTCAACTCATCTACAGAAATAACAACAAAAAACACAGAACACTCACTTCCGGGCATAGCTGCTTTGATATGCACAAATAAAAAAATATAAAAGATATTAGAGGTTTGTTTTAGAAACCAGAAGTGTAGTACTATATTTTTTAAGCTGGTTAATGGTACTTCAATATATTTGCTTTTAATTATCTAGTGAAGACTAACAGAATAACAAGGTCATAAAAAATTACTCTTATTTCATAATTGTGTAGCTTGTATCTTTACATAAAGGGCTCAGCAATGGTCATTTTTGTGATGAGCTATACACCTGGAGGTGACTTTGTGAAATCAGACTGACTCTCGACCATGGCCAGGTGCTGAGGAGGGTCAGGTCATAGGCTGGACCCTCACAAACTGCCTGGCTGTTTGCTTTCCACAACCAGGTGCCGTGGCCAACTCAGTTGAGTGGCTGCCTCACCCATGTGTCTTTTCTCCTAGGGCGCCTGAAGGACAGAGCCCTCGCTCACACTGGTCTGTTTCTACTTCTGAAGAAGTCAAGGCACACATGTCATATTCAGAGGGCCCCCTTTACCTTTTGCTAAAAGGTCACTTCCCTCCAGGGCAGGCTGTTTGGCAGGGCCTTACCTCTTCTAGTCTATCCAAGGCATCGTTCAGCTTGCGCTGCCGCTCCAGAGCTAACAGCCACACCTGCTGCCAGCGGGCAGAGAGCTGGTTGATCCGTGGGTTCTTTGCTTCAGATTGTGAGAGAATCGGCATGGGAGGAGGTGTAGGCTGACTTAACGATTTTCCTAAAAGGAAAAATAGCCACAAGATTAGAAAAGCCGGTTTTGTCATTTCACAAAGAGAAACTGGCATATGGATAACTTAGGAGATATTTATAATGATATCAAGTCAGTAACTGAGTGAAGAACCACGGACCTGGCAGTATTTATATATGGAAGCAGACTTATTTCAAAGCTTATTGATACTATTGTGTAAGTATCAACAAATATTATCCATACTTATTGATCCTTCTCCCCAGCCAACAGGTACTTTCTCATACCTTCAATCAATTCTGTACTACCTTAGTGAACTGCAGAAATGTCAACTGAACTGAGAAAGCAATGGTTCTGTAGGAGCTAATTTATTTTATGATTGAGTGCAAACCAAATGTAAACAGGTGGACTGGTGATAAAAGAAGGGAATGGCCACTGCAAAAGAATATGCCTAGCCACTGCAAAATTTCATATGATCCAAGAGAAAGGAATATAGTAGTTATTATGTAAGAAGTGAGTTTCAAAAGATTTTAGTTGAAAGCCAATATAACTTTTGAAAATGGAAAAGAAACATTTGATAGGCACTTGGAAAGTGCTCATGTTCAATTGGCAGGAACGAGGCATCCTAACATAGTGGGCTGGAAACATACTGCTACCACTGCGGGATTTCTCGATGAAAGGCGCGTGTGTAGGCTCTATATTTTTCCTTTTGTATGTCTTGGTGACCCGGTCTACGTCAGGCTGTTTGCGAGTCATCTCCTCCATAAATGTCTGTTAACAAACAATAGGAAAAAGAGTTATAATTTTCTTGTACTAAGATGCAATCAGGCAACTTCTTACTAACAAAGCCCAAACCCATGATAGACAGGCCAACTGACAGATGCCTTTGTATGCTGTCTCACTACTTTCAATTGAGCAAGGCACTCCACCTGATGTTGGAGCCCTGACAGAGTAAGACAGAGCTTCTGACTTCAAGGAGCTATTTTAACCCAGGGAAGAGTCATGATCAGATCTCTAAATCTTTTAGAGCTATTGTTCTGGTTTCAGTATAGAAGGCAGAGTGTGGTGGGGGACAAGTTAGGAAACCACTGCGGTAACTGAGGCAAAATATGGTGAGGGCCTGACTGGGGCAGGAGAGACGGAGTCAACAGGTGTTTTTAAAGTAGGAGAGACAGGACACAGTGATGGGCTGATGTGGTGGTACAGGAAAGGGAGGTGTCTCAGACACATCCCAGGATTCTCTGTGGGGTGAGTGGGTGGATGAGGAGAGAAGAGGAATGCTTGGAAGGGAGCAGTGGGGTCAGGCAAGGACAAAATGCAATTTCAAAACAACCTCTGGTTTACTGCATGTCTGGACTTCCAAAACGATGGTGCTGGAGTGAGGAAAGAGATGTGGAAGTCTTTGGTTTATAAGTGGTAGGTGGATAAAATATCAGCAGTATGAGAAGAGGGTCAAGAATGGAACTTCAGGAATATTAATAAGCAGATAGAGGAAGAAGAACCAGCTAAGAAAACTGATAAGAAACATGCAGATGGGGAAGGAAAAGATGGCTGAGTGAGTAGGGTGGCAGAAATCTACTCCCAAAACCATATATATTTTCAAAATACAGCAAATATAACTATTCCTAAAAGGGTGGCCAGAAGATACAGTACACCAGCCAGGTTACATCTGTGAGAACCTGACATCGCATACTAAAGGGAAAGATACAAACCTGTGACCTGGTGGGACCCGAGCACTCCCCCGACCCCGGCTCACTGGTGGGAGGAAAAGAATCAGAGTGGGGAGGGAGTGGAAGCACAGGACTGCTCAATAACCAGCCCTAGTAATCTGTCCTGGGAATACAGACACACATTGCATGGTGCTCTGGATATTGGAGGAGCAGAAAAGCAAAATCTGAGACTAAGACTGTGAAGAGGTTCCCATAGCCGGCTGCCCTGGGACAAAAAAAGCAGGCAAGTCTTAAAGGGACAAGGGTTTAACAGGCAGACAAAATTGTCCTGGCACACTCAGCCTAACAGGTTGGGAGCATTAAAGAACTTCAGGCACTGTAACCTCGATTGGCAATGCAGCTCCGAGACCCCTCATGGTGATAAGCAGCCTGCCACTCCTTCCTCCCTGCTCGCACAAGTGAGCAAACTGGCTGTCCCTGCCATTGAGGTAGACCAGCCAGAGAGCAGCCCCGTCTATAGCGGCCACACAGCTTAACACAGAGGCTTCTCCCTGTACGCAGCTAACTGGCCCAAATCCAGAGGAGCATGTGCAGAGTCCAGGAGGTAAGAAGGGGCTTTGTTCTTGAGGCAGAACATGCGACACTCACCAGCGACCCCTGTCAGCACCCTAGGCCATCCCAAGGGCCGCCCTGCCCAAGGCAGCTTAGGGGATTAACCCAGAGGCTGCTCCCTGGGCATGGTTGACTAGCACAGACAGAGGAAATGGGTGGAGAGTCTCTGTTCTCACGGCAGAACACACACCACTCACCTGCAACTCCCACCAGTGTCCTAGGCCATCCAGAGGGCCATCCCGCCCACAGCAGCCTAGGGAATTAATCTAATCCAGAGGCTGCTCCCTGTGTGCGGTTAACTGGCATAGACAGTGGAGACAGGCAAGGCAACTGGCAAGCAGGAAGGGACTCTGTTCTTCCAGCTGACACATGTGCTACTTGCCAGTGACCACTCCCATCACCATGAAAAGTCAGAAGAACCTTGTTCAATCCCAAATCCCTCAAACACCAGAGAGAGGGCTTGGTGAGACTAAAATCACCTATCTTCCTGAAAAAGAATTCAAAATAAAAGTCATAAGCATGCTGATGGAGCTACAGAGAAATATTCAAGAGCTAAGGGATGAATTCAGGAGGGAGAAAACAGAAATGAAAAAATAATGGAAAGATTTAAGAGCAGACTGGATGAGGTGGAAGAGACTGTTAATGGAATAGAAATCAGAGAACAGGAATACAGAGAAGCTGAGGCAGAGAGAGATAAAAGGATCTCTAGGAATGAAAGAGTATTAAGAGAACTGTGTGACCAATCCAAATAGAACAATATTCACATTATAAGGGTACCAGAAGAAGAGAGAGAAAAAGGGATAGAAAGTGTCTTTGAAGAAATAATTGTTGAAAACTTCCCCAATCTGGGGAAGGAAATAGTCTCTTAGGCCATGGAAGTCCAGAGATCTCCTAACATAAGGGACCCAAGGAGGACAACACCAAGAAATATAATAATTAAAATGGCAAAGATCAAAGACAAGGACAGAGTATTAAAAGCAGCCAGAGAGAGAAAAAAGATCACCTACAAAGGAAAACCCATCAGGCTATCATCAGACTTCTCAGCAGAAACCTTACAGGCTAGAAGGGAATGGCAGGATGTATTCACTGCAATGAAACAGAAGGGCCTTGAACCAAGAATACTGTATCCAGCAAGATTATCATTTAAATTTGAAGGAGGGATTAAACAATTCCCAAATAAGCTGAAGTTGAGGAAATTTACCTCCCACAAACCATCTATAAAGTGTATTTTAAAGGGACTGCTCTAGATGGAAGTATGCCTAAGGCTAAATAGCTGTCACCAGAGAAAATAAAAGCACAGCAAAGGAAGTAGACTAAGTAAATGCAAAATAAAACCAGCTATCCATAAAATCAGTCAAGGGAAACACAAAGAGTACAGAATAAAACATCTAACATATAAAGAGTGGAGGAGTAATAAATAGAAGGGAGAGAAATAAAGAATCATCAGACTGTGTTTATAATAGCATAATAAGTGAGTTACGTTAGACTGTTAGATAGTAAAGAAGCTACCCTTGACCTGTGGTAACCACGAATCCAAAGCCTGCAATGGCAATAAGTACATATCTGTCGATAATCACCCTAAATGTAAATGGACTGAATGCGTCAATCAAGAGACACAGAGTTACAGAATGGATAAAAAAGCAAGAACCATCTACATGCTGCCTCAAAGAGACTCACTTCAAACCCAAAGACATATACAGACTAAAAGTGAAGGGATGGAAAAAGATATTTCATGCAAACAATAGGGAGAAAAAAGCAGGTGTTGCAGTACTTGTATCAGACAAAATTAATTTCAAAACAAAGAAAATAACAAAAGACAAAGAAGGACATTACATAATGATAAAGGGGTCAGCCCAACAAGAGGATATAACCATTATAAATATATATGCACCCAACACAGGAGCACCTACATATATGAAACAAATACTAACAGAATTAAAGGAGGAAATGTAATGTAATGCACTCATTTTAGGAAACTTCAACTCACCACTCACTCCAA